>NC_034203.2:8135406-8469406 GCF_002021735.2 Oncorhynchus kisutch
TGCCCTTACCATCCTCAATCGAGTGGTCAGGTAGCACTCACAAATCGAGTTTTGAAAGAAAGACTGTCAAAGATGCATCAAGAAGGGATAAAAATGGCCGGATGCATTGCCTACAGTCTTATCTAGTATATGGGCCACTCATAAAGAAAAAACAGGGTTGAATCCATCTGAGGTCGTCACAGATCGACCCATGTCACACCAGGCATGTTAGATTTGAGAAAGGCAGACGTACACATTATGAGCGACACAATGCTTACCTACTTCATGCAACTGTCTAATGCAGTAGGTGCAGACAAGTAAATGAGGTGTGTGGGAATAACACCTGAGAGGGGACATGACGTAGTGCCAGGATGAATACATGTAACGCATTGCAAGGTTGTCCATTTTGATGACAAAGTGGAGACTGGAAAATAAAGAACTGATTGATCAGCAGTCGGGGGCCGATCTCGAGATTAGAGACATAGTAAGCCGATCAGAACCTGATAAGCGTATAAGTTTGTATACAACAGTCATCATATTAGGGATATTTTTTGAAATGTCCACTTTTTCCTGAAAATCAGGACATGGACACTTAGGGAGATCTACAGTGCATTTGGAAAGTATTCAGACCTCTTGACTTTTCCCACGTTTTGTTATGTTACAACCTTATTCTAAAATGGATTAAATAGCTTTCTACACACAATACCCCATAATGACAAAGCAAAAACAGGTTTCAAATTTTTGGTAATTTATTACAAATAAAAAACAGCAATATCACATTTACAGAAATATTCAGACCCTTTGACATGAGACCCCGAAATTGAGCGCAGTTGCATCCTGTTTCCACTGATCATCCTTGAGATGTTTCTACAACCTGATTGGAGTCCACCTGAATGGAGTACACCTGTTGCAGACATGATTTGGAAAGGCACACCCCTGTCTATATAAGGTCCAGAGTTGAGAGTGCATGTCAAGAAAAAAGCAATCCATGAGGTTGAAGGAATTGTCCGTAGAGCTCCGAGTCAGGATTGTGTTGAGGCACAGATCTGGGAAAGGTTACCCACAAATGTCTGTGTCATTAAAGGTCCCTAAGAACACAGTGGAATAGGTTTCAAACCACCAAGACTCCTCCTAGAGCTAGACACTGTAGAGAGAATGAATATTGCCTTGGAGGAAGACATAATGACACAAGAAGACCCAAGTTGGATGGTAACACACCGCTATACTATAGCTGGCCTCCTGATGCTTCCCCATCTCCTTGGGGAAGGCAGTACACTGTTTGTAAAGGAGTTCAGTGACTATTTACATTGTATTTATGTATTAATGTATTGGCATATGCTACATTCTTTTTCACTCAGTTCTATAATATATTGTATTTGATTTATTTCAGGAGACTAGAGCTCCGTGATAGCTCTGTGATAGCTCTCCCCCCCTTCACATGCTGAGTAACCTTGCTGAAACCTAAAGAATTTTGTTAGCTCCCAAGCTAATGACTAGATGTACACTCGAGATCACAAAGCGACAACCAACAGTTGAACGTAGCAAGTGGCCATCCTATCACCTCTGACTGGAATGTTGACCAACATTTTCTGACCATTGTACATGTTATTGGCGCAAACAGCCACCGTTCGTCGACAACGAGCAAGGTGATCTTCGTTTAGATGATGTTGTCATGTGTCTGAGCTCTAATACAGTATTGTAGCATCCAGGAGATCCAAATTCGATCCCAGTCAGCCACGTACAGTAGGTGCTATTACGTGGCTGGATCTCTTTGATGATGAGGTCAAAGGGGGATGACAAAAAAAGGGAGGTGGTTCGGTGCATCAAACTCACGTAATGGGTAACCTTGTCTGAGAGCTAAAGACTTGCGTAGGTCCTAGGCCAATGTCTAAGCTTTAGCTCAATGGGCTAACACAGTCCTTAGGTGCTCATGAAACCCCGGATTTGAATCCAGCCAGTCATGCATTAGGCTATGTAAGTGCGCTTTCATCCAATTACACCTTTGTAATGGTTACGTGATGTATGGAGTATGGCAAAACATGTTTGGCTAAATAAGCAACCAATGAACACGATCCGAGTTGTCATTGATTCAAAGTTTGACATGGCTTGTGCCATGGCGACCTGAGCAGTAGCCTACGAGTTCATCATTACAGCTACACTATCCCAGGAACTAGGCCTGTTAGAGACAAGATAAGTGGAAAAGCTGAAAACATGCAGTGTTCATGGTTTGTAGGCTTGCATGATTGACATTAATATGATATAATAAAAGGGACGGACATCCTCTGTTGCCCTCAACATTGCCCTTGGTGACACCGATGTGACATCCCCCTGTTGTTACCAGCACTCACATATATCTGTGTTCCCGCTCATCTTAGTTTTCATTAGAAAACCACTCTAACGGAATCGGAAAGGACGCATTAGTCAATGTTGAAGTTAATCATTCCTCTCTGCAATGTTCCCAATTAGCCTTCTGTGTACTAGCATCCCACTGTTATGGTGTTCGCCGTGTTCACCCACCATCTTGTTTCTAGGCTAGTCAAGTAGTGCTCGTCGCCCCCTGTAGAGTTTTCTGTGAAAAATTTTATGACATTTGCACTTCATCGTCTTTAGGCTATAGCAAAGATTATCTATTATATTGATAAGATGGTCGAATGACCGCTCTAACAATGGAAATACATGTCCTCAAAGATGGAAGCAGGCGGGAAGAGGTGAGATCACGTGGGACCATTCTAGCCAATAAGAGGGCATGTACATGTGTGAACAACAGGCACAACTAAGATGTTTTCTCAAAGTAGCCAGTAAATCCTCTCGCATCGCGTCTTCCTCTCTGGCTATCGTCTCGAAAACCAGACCCTGGGTGGGAGGCAACGCGGATGTCTAGAGAGACTATTTAGGCTATGTCTGAGGAATAAAGTACTCTCTCACTGTTTTATTCACAAATCATTCTAAGAATGATTAATTTAATTTCAAAGCTAAATGGAGAGTACTTTATTCCCTCAGACATAGCCTAAATAGTCTCTCTAGACATCCGCGTTGCCTCCCACCCAGGGTCTGGTTTTCGAGACGATAGCCAGAGAGGAAGACGCGATGCGAGAGGATTTACTGGCTACTTGAGAAAAACATCTTAGTTGTGCCTGTTGTTCACACATGTACATGCCCTCTTATTGGCTAGAATGGTCCCACGTGATCTCACCTCTTCCCGCCTGCCTTCCATCTTTGAGGACATGTATTTCCATTGTTAGAGCGGTCATTCGACCATCTTATCAATATAATAGATAATCTTTGCTATAGCCTAAAGACGATGAAGTGCAAATGTCATAAAATTTTCACAGAAAACTCTACAGGGGGCGACGAGCACTACTTGACTAGCCTAGAAACAAGATGGTGGGGTGAACACGGCGAACACCATAACAGTGGGATGCTAGTACACAGAAGGCTAATTGGGAACATTGCAGAGAGGAATTGATTAACTTCAACATTTGACTAATGCGTCCTTTCCGATTCCGTAGAGTGGTTTTCTAATGGAAAACTAAGATGAGCGGGAACACAGATATATGTGAGTGCTGTTAAACAACAGGGGGATGTCACATCGGTGTCACCAAGGGCAATGTTGAGGGCAACAGAGGATGTCCGTCCCTTTTATTATATCATATTAATGTCAAATCATGCAAGCCTACAAACCATGAACACTGCATGTTTTCAGCTTTTCCACTTATCTTGTCTCTAACAGGCCTAGTTCCTGGGATAGTGTAGCTGTAATGATGAACTCGTAGGCTACTGCTCAGGTCGCCATGGCACAAGCCATGTCAAACTTTGAATCAATGACAACTCGGATCGTGTTCATTGGTTGCTTATTTAGCCAAACATGTTTTGCCATACTCCATACATCACGTAACCATTACAAAGGTGTAATTGGATGAAAGCGCACTTACATAGCCTAATGCATGACTGGCTGGATTCAAATCCGGGGTTTCATGAGCACCTAAGGACTGTGTTAGCCCATTGAGCTAAAGCTTAGACATTGGCCTAGGGACCTACGCAAGTCTTTAGCTCTCAGACAAGGTTACCCATTACGTGAGTTTGATGCACCGAACCACCTCCCTTTTTTTGTCATCCCCCTTTGACCTCATCATCAAAGAGATCCAGCCACGTAATAGCACCTACTGTACGTGGCTGACTGGGATCGAATTTGGATCTCCTGGATGCTACAATACTGTATTAGAGCTCAGACACATGACAACATCATCTAAACGAAGATCACCTTGCTCGTTGTCGACGAACGGTGGCTGTTTGCGCCAATTTAACATGTACAATGGTCAGAAAATGTTGGTCAACATTCCAGTCAGAGGTGATAGGATGGCCACTTCTACGTTCAACTGTTGGTTGTCGCTTTGTGATCTCCGAGTGTACATCTAGTCATTAGCTTGGGGAGCTAACAAAATTCTTTAGGTTTCAGGCAAGGTTACTCAGCATGTGAAGGGGGGAGAGCTATCACAGAGCTATCACGGAGCTCTAGTCTCCTGAAATAATCAAATACAATATATTATAGAACTGAGTGAAAAGAATGTAGCATATGCCAATACATTAAATACATAAATACAATGTAATAGTCACTGAACTCCTTTACAAACAGTGTACTGCCTTCCCCAAGGAGATGGGGAAGCATCAGGAGGCCAGCTATAGTATAGCGGTGTGTTACCATCCAACTTGGGTCTTCTTGTGTCATTATGTCTTCCTCCAAGGCAATATTCATTCTCTCTACAGTGTCTAGCTCTAGGAGGAGTCTTGGTGGTTTGAAACCTATTCCACTGTGTTCTTAGGGACCTTTAATGACACAGACATTTGTGGGTAACCTTTCCCAGATCTGTGCCTCAACACAATCCTGACTCGGAGCTCTACGGACAATTCCTTCAACCTCATGGATTGCTTTTTTCTCTGACATGCACTCTCAACTCTAGGACCTTATATAGACAGGGGTGTGCCTTTCCAAATCATGTCTGCAACAGGTGTACTCCATTCAGGTGGACTCCAATCAGGTGTAGAAACATCTCAAGGATGATCAGTGGAAACAGGATGCAACTGCGCTCAATTTCGGGTCTCATGTCAAAAGGGTCTGAATATTTCTGTAAATGTGATATTGCTGTTTTTTATTGTAATAAATTACCAAAATTTGAAACCTGTTTTTGCTTTGTCATTATGGGGTATTGTGTGTAGAAAGCTATTTAATCCATTTTAGAATAAGGTTGTAACATAACAAAACGTGGGAAAAGTCAAGAGGTCTGAATACTTTCCAAATGCACTGTAGATCTCCCTAAGTGTCCATGTCCTGATTTTCAGGAAAAAGTGGACATTTCAAAAAATATCCCTAATATGATGACTGTTGTATACAAACTTATACGCTTATCAGGTTCTGATCGGCTTACTATGTCTCTAATCTCGAGATCGGCCCCCGACTGCTGATCAATCAGTTCTTTATTTTCCAGTCTCCACTTTGTCATCAAAATGGACAACCTTGCAATGCGTTACATGTATTCATCCTGGCACTACGTCATGTCCCCTCTCAGGTGTTATTCCCACACACCTCATTTACTTGTCTGCACCTACTGCATTAGACAGTTGCATGAAGTAGGTAAGCATTGTGTCGCTTCATAATGTGTACGTCTGCCTTTCTCAAATCTAACATGCCTGGTAGTGACATGGGTCGATCTGTGACGACCTCAGATGGATTCAACCCTGTTTTTTCTTTATGAGTGGCCCATATACTAGATAAGACTGTAGGCAATGCATCCGGCCATTTTTATCCCTTCTTGATGCATCTTTGACAGTCTTTCTTTCAAAACTCGATTTGTGAGTGCTACCTGACCACTCGATTGAGGATGGTAAGGGCAGTGTAGTTGTTAGTCTATGTCCAGAAGATGAGCTACCTCCTTACACTCACAGTCTATTTGGTCCGTCAATCCCATCTGGGAATGATTTCTCGAATCAGAATTTTGGCTGTGTTGTGCGGTTCCTTTCTTAGTAGGGTAGGCTTTAACCCATTGTGAGAAATGATCAACAACGACCAGCACATCTTCCTGTCCTTTACATTTAGGCAGCGTGATGTAATCAAGCTCTAGATGTCTGAATGGTCCTGGTGGGGCAGGCGCTCGTTGTCTGTACTTTCCCTCGTCCCTTGGTGTTGTTTTCCATACAAATGTTGCAATTCGCCAAGACAGCATCAGCCTCTTTCCACACACCAGGATTCCACCATTTGCCCACAAAAGCGATAAATTATCTTGTCCGCACCAATGTGTCCCAAAGAGTGGATCTGTGTCACCTAAGTAGGGTAAGAGTGCATTTAGTGCAACACATCGCATGTTGTATTTCCACACACCTTCTTGACCGAGTTTGCATCCTGCAGCCATCCATTCCCACACTTCAACTTTTGATGCATTGCTCTGCATATCTCTAATGTGTTGCAATGCATCCAAGGTGTATTTCCTAATTGGTTTAGGTGACAGGGGTGTTTGCTTGGCAGTCACCTTGGCAGCTCTGTCGGCAAGGTCATGACCTTTACTCTCGCCTGTAAAGAGTTTTCCATGTGCTTTCATTTTCAAAATCGCAACCTGTACAGGTAACTGGAGAGCATTCAGTAGAGCCATCACCTCTGGTCCATTCTTCACAGGAGCTCTCAGTAATGTCATGAATCCTCTGTTTTTCAAATATTTTTCCAACGTCATGGGTAACGCCGAAAGCATACCTTGAGTCTGTGTAGATATTAGCTGTTTTTCTTCTTCAGCCTGTTTGCATGATTCTGTCAAAGCCACCAGTTCCGCCACCTGTGTTGATGTTCCTGCAAGGTAACATGCCTGTCACTATCACATTGTCCATTGTAGTAACTGCCCAGTCTGCCTTCCTCTCTCCCCCATCCACAATGCTTGAACCATATGTGTATAAGATAAACTCAGGGTTTTCCCATGGATGACTTTTAGCAAACCCATCAGAGAGCTGATCCAAAACCAGCTCACAACAGCAGTAGGAATATTAAAAGATAAATACACAACGCAGAGATCTAGAGATCAATGGAACTAGTTGTTTTTCTGTAATGTGGAATTGAAGATTAATGTGTCAGGGACACGGATTGTGTTTCAGTTCAACATCTGTTTAGATTCTGTGTAGGGGTTCCAGTTCGGGACTCATAGCTATGTGTGGCAAGTTCTCATTGGTCCAAACTATCAGGATCAACACACAGTTGATGAGTATCTTTGAAGACCAAACCATCCTGTGTCACAGCCCCATGTGTTAGCAGTTGTTGTTATTCTTCAACAACACAGACCCCAAAGCAAATCAGGAGGAGAAAGATGTATTTATTTAAAGAGAACACATCATAGTTGTTATGCTTGAAAGTGGATGCTTGTTCTTTCCTGTTCTCCTTGTTTTCTCCGCTGAACGAAGAGACAGGATATAGTTTATACCGAAAGCCTAGCCTGTGGTTGACCAACTATAATTAATTTCAGTAAAATTGTGCCAATGTTCAAATACAAAGTATCCGTTTCAGGCTTCAATGTATAGATAGTTTGGACCAACGCACAAAGAATCCAGGTGGCTGTACCGACTTCGACAGCATAATATCCCGAGAGAGCCATGTTTCCGTGAAACAGAGTATGTTACAATCTCTGATGTCTCTCTGGAAAGCAAACCCTTGCCCGAATTTCATCTACCTTCTTGTCTAGAGACTAGACATTAGTGAGTAAAATGCTCGGAAGCGGCGGGTGGTGTGGGCGCCTTCGAAGTCTGACCAGAAGACCGCTCTGTCTGCCTCTTCACTTGTGGCGTTGTTTTGCGTCAGCCTCTGGAATCAGTTGAAATGCCCTGGGTGGTTCGGACAAAGGATCTGCTTCGAGAAAGTTGTATTCCTGGTCGTAGTGCAGGTAAGTAGATGTCGCTCTGATATCCAATAGTTCTTTCCGGCGCTATGTAATAACACTTAAGATTTTCTGGGCTAACAATGTAAGAAATAATACTTTAAAACAAAATACCTACCTTGGCTGTAGTTGATTAAAGAAGCCTGTTTTGGGACATTTAGATTCCTTTTCGACACTTAATTTGCATATTTTGTTAATGTTAGCATTCTCAGTAATACATAACATTAAACTGTTCCTGTTTCTTTGTAATAAAACTTTGCTTTTGGAGCAACATTTTATTCGCATGTTTTTACATAAAACTTTTGGTAATTGCATTTTAATTGAATAATAATGACCTGAGAGTTTCTGGAACTACTGTACACAAGAGGAATAGTGAGAGTTCCTTATTCCACTTATTTAATAACTCCAATATTATAAAGCAATTTCCAAAGTCCTATGTGACAACAATGTTGCAATTGTAATAATCACAAAGTTACTACGTATATATACGAACTTTTTTGATGTCAAATCAACGGAAGGGCTCGTAAGCAAGCATTCATGGTAAAGTCTACAGCCATTGTATTCGGCGCATGTGATTTGATTTTGTGTTAGTGTATTACTTTATGTCTCACTTATTATGAAAATATACGTGTTAGTCATTTTGAAGCTGCAAAAGTGGTCTACTCAAATTTTGAGGAGATTCCATGTCCCTCATGTATTTATTTCTAGATCCACCACTCTCAATTTCTAAGAGCACACTGTGCCGATGAGCATATATTTAGACTAACTACACTAACTGCCGTAGTTGGTTCTTCATCAAATATTTGGCAGCAATCAAATGAATGTTTTTGTTTTGAAACAAATATCTTCAAATGTAATTGAGTATTCTGAGAGGTATTCAAAATGCTTTCAAATATGATTCGTTTTTCTGAGACTTGTATTTGAATATCAAAGAAAATAATTGCTTTTATTCTACTACCTTGGGTATTTGAAAAGTTGGTATTTTCAAATAAACCACAAAATACAAAAATGTTCTGCCCAGGTCTGAATCAGTTTGATTAGCTTATACCATGTATTATTGGTTTGAATATAAAATGCCCCAAACCCCCACAGTATATTCCCCCGGCTTCTGATTAACTTTAGTCTATGTGATTCAACCTGCCCAGAGAGGGTAATTTGCATCAACTTGACATGCTGAACCTATGAATGATACATTAGCTTTCAGGCAGACACTTGCCCCACTTTAGTTTAGGCTTGAGACAAGAAGAACATAATCAATGAGTTAATCAGTGACAATTGCAATCTTTGTTACACTTCTAATTGGGTTAGAACTAACTGCCTCTACAAACATGTTTGATACATATTAATAACATTATGGACGGATTAGATACACTGCCGTATATTATTATGCAGAAGCTGTATTCTCTGGTCACACCCTCCCAATTCCAACAGAGCACTTGGCGTGTGTCTCACGGATATACCAGCAGACAGCAGCAAAGTCTCACTTTTAAAATAATCAACATCGGTCAGTCCAAGCAGCTTGTTAAAAGCAGGATTTATTCAATGCATTTCATATCTACTGAACCAAGTTACATCAAATCATTGTATTGATCGCATACACATTTTTAGCAGATGTTATTGCGGGTGTAGCGAAATGCTTGTGTTCCTAGCTCCAACAGTGCAGTAGTATCTAACAATTCACAACAATATACACAACTCTAAAAGTTAAAAATAATGGAATTAAGAAATATATAAATATTAGGACGAGCAATGTCAGAGTGGCATTGATTAAAATACAGTAGAATAGAATACAGTATGTGCATGTGAAATGAGTAAAGCAGTATGTAACCATTATTAAAGTTACCAGTGAGTCCATGTCTATGTACATAGGGCAGCAGCCTCTAAGGTGCAGGGTTGAGTAACCGTGTGGTAGCCGGCAAGTGATGGCTATTTAACAGTCTGATGGCCTTGAGTTAGAAGCTGTTTTTCAGTCTCTCTGTCTCAGCTTTGATGCACCTGTACTGACCTCGCCTTCTAGATGATAGCAAGGTGAACAGGCAGTGGCTCGGGTGGTTGTTGTCCTTGATGATCTTTTTGGCCTTCCTGTGACATCGGGTGCTGTAGGTGTCCTGGAGGGCAGGTAGTTATTTTCCTGACACCACACTCCGAGGGCCATCACCTCCTCCCTGTAGGCTGTCTATTCATTGTTGGTAGTCAGGCCTACTACTGTTGTGTCATCTTCAAACTTGATGATTGAGGTTAGAGGCGTGCGTGGCCACACTGTCATTGTTGAAGAGGGAGTACAGGAGTGGACTGTGGGGCCCCTTGAGGGGCCCTTGTGTTAAGGATCAGTGTAGTGGAGGTGTTGTTTCCTACCTTCACCACTTGGGAGAGGCCCGTCAGGAAGTCCAGGACCCAGTTGCAAAGGGCGTGGTTCAGACCCAGGGAACCACCACTGACATATACAGTAAGTCCTATTAAGTGTAAACCTCTTCAATGCTTCTGCTCATTGAGAGATACCCAACCACTTCTCTGTTTCAAGGTCCAGCTATGAATGCCAATGGAATACTTTGTATATCAGGTAACAGATGCATGAATACATTATGACTTGAGGGGGAAAAACTTAAGAGTTCAAGGGCTAACAGAGGGAAAATGATTTAGTCACAGTCCGATCTGGGTGAATTGAGAAATAAATCATAAACGGTATGCAGAGAACAAATGCCCACTTTGGCCCAAGGGCTAAAACTACATACTTAATATGCACGTTACCATGCAAGGACAATGTATATGATTGTGTTCCTACAGTACATGCAGAGCTACCTTATCAGCGCTAATGAAAGATTAATATAATATATATTCCAATACCAGTGCTTTTTTGTTGCGGGAGTGGGGAGATATGGGTAGTTCCACGAAATCAGTCCCTTTTGGGTCGTGTAACATTCTGTCATGACGAGCACATGTTCAACTTAATAAAAAAAACATGTTCTCCCATCTCAAACAAAAGACTATAGTAAAAAATTGTAAAGGAAAAGCCAACCCAAAAACAATATTTTGGTATTTGTTTCATTAGTCCATTGTTGACATAGTCCCAAACATGTTTTGAATGTCAGCAATAACATTTTCAAAATATGTAGCTTTTAAAATACAGAACTCATCTCTGTATAATGCAAAAATGCATCATACAGGCTTGATTAAACTTTTCATGCGTGAGTTCCAAATATCTCTAACGGTCACCCCCATCCTGAGTTTGTTTTGAGTTTTTTTATGCGTGTGTTGTCAGAATGCAATCACTATCCCAAAATGTGATTGTCAAACCAAGACGTACACTGCCTGCTAATTATCTATCGGCTATATTTCAACTTGTCAATTTGAAATGATTTTCTGAATACGTTTTTATTTTCTTACAACAGTTTGATTTGAGGTGTGTTCTGCCTCCTCATTAATTTACATAGAAGTATCCCATTTCACTGTTGCGGACAATTTATGTTTAAGGCTTTACTGAACCGGACAAACTTCTCTTTTCCATAAGAGCCCAAGCACCTCCCCAGTGTTTCCCCAAATCAAGTATGCAGATATTTGAGCATTCTAGCACAAACTTTTCCCCCTGGTACATTTTCTGACTGGTGCTTGCATTGCCTTCATTGTTGTTTTGCTTACAAATAATAACTTTGGACGTGTGTGTTCTAACCAAAGTAAGTGCCTTAATTTCTGTATATCGGGATGTCGTTTCTACTGTAGCATACCATATGTACAGTATGTACATGTATGTATGGAGCATAATGTAGTTACTGTTTTTTAATTTTTTAAATCAGCTACTGGTGACAAATCATGCATTCCGATTATTTTATAGATTGTAATGGACACAGAAAATGCTTATTTGAAAGTTGTACTGATTATGATGAGCTAATGCTAAGCTTTATGACAGCTATGTGTGGCGCCATGTTTGTTGACATTATACAATGCCTTCTAAGTGTCACGTAAACATCTGTCCGACCAAAGATGTTATAACAAAATTAAGTGAGGGATGGTTCACTCGTCTTTTGAGTAAACTTCCGGAAGTGAATGAAGAGACTTGAATGATGGTATACGACACACCCGTCACTGTCTGAACATTGCATTTCAAACATAAACTTGTCACATTCAGGACATAACGTTGTAAGGACTGCGTTTGTGCGAAATGTTTCTGTGAAAAAAACTGTGTTGCCAGCTCAAAGACTGACTGTTGCGTCAATCTAAAATGGACATTCTAAATAAGCGTTCTAAATCACACCGGTTTGAGTTTACACTGCAGGGACCACTGTAGAATGATCAAACCCATGTGTTGGTATGCATCAAAAGGTTAATTGCAATCTCCACAGCTATTTTCTGCAATGGGATGATGTGAGGCTGTGATTGAAGCATAATGGGGATAAACGATGGCGATAAGTGGACCTATCTGAACGTGATGGCTTAAAGGTATTCCCTTCTGAAATGAGAGGTGGAAAAAGGGGCCTCATTAGAAAGGAGAGTCTGTCTTGTCTTTCCCCAGTCTCAGAAATGACTGAATCATTGCACTGATCTTTTGTTGGACTGTCATAAATCTTCCTCTGTAACATTATCTTGGCAGATTCATTACGGATAATTGCGATATTAATGCATTAAGAAATGGAGAGCAGAGCACAGTTTCAAAAGTTCTCTCTAGTTAAACTGTAAGGATCAACATCAGGACCCAGTGTTTCTTTTTAAGAAAGGGCGATAAAGGTTTTGTGGAGTAAACCAATCCTTTACATTTATGGACCCTCACATTTTATAGTTAGGCAGAGACATAGATGACACCATAAAGATGAATCTCATCTTATTTTTTTTATTGAACAGATAGGATAGTGAGAGGCAGATAAGAAGGAGTTTGAGTCAGAAGGGTAGTGAGTCAGATTCCAGCCCATGATAACTCTGGCATATACGGTGCGTGTGCTGGGGTCAGGGGCTCTAGCCACATGACCACACACGACCACATTCATCTTTTGACGGTGCCATTCCGTTATGGCTACTTACAATAGTTTGAAGATGGAAAAGGGGGGAACATACAGTATACACTTAGTATATATGGATGAATAAGGTGGTATCAGTGCCACATCTGAAATGACTGAAAAAGCCAATCCAATTTGAACATAGTCTGGGAGTGAGGAACTCTACTCAGAAAAGTCGTTAATTCTCCCCCCAAAATTACAAAGATGTCATTTTGTGTGGTTATGTCCTCAGATTCAATCAATGCACAGGTGTCACATTTAATTTAGACTGCGACTGAGTCATTCTTTTTCAGTGCTGTATAGAGTCTCGATATAGAGTTGAAGAGTTTTTTGGTAATAATGAGTCTCTGTGCCTAGCACTCCACCACCTCTGTAGGCCTACTTGACATTGAAGGATAATGGAGAAAAGAGCTGTTGAGGGGATGTCTATTAATTCCTTCCATTTTGAAGGAGAGTTTCATTTTCAACAAGGGATTAATCGGATGACCTCAACAAGCCACTTGACCACCTCCAAACACGAGTCTATGATAATCATTCCACTAGCATGGATATAAGGGAAAATAGGAATAAGATAACACATGCTGGTTGATTAAAAGGGATAGTTCATCCACGTTACAAAAATGTTCTGTCTATTTGGAAAGGAAACACATATGTACATTTGTAATTTGGTTGAGCTATCCTTTAATTAGCTAACACAGCAATCGCCATCTGTGGCAAATGCTGGCTATACAGTACGCTAAGAGCTGAGTAATTAAAACTTTTGAATGTTATATTCAGAACATTTGGGGATTTGTTGTAGTTTGGGGAGATACGGTAATGTGTTATATTGTTCAGAACAGCGATAATAAAGACAAGCGACAATGCCAGGCAATGTTTATGCCACACTGTCAGAAAAACAATGCTGCACATTTTCTATGTGCCGTTCTGGTGTCAATTTTAATTACTGTTTTGATTCCATCTTTGACATACACTAATTGCAAACATATTCTGTCTTTGGCGACAAGAGCAAATGAAAAGTGCCTCTGCATTTTAGGCTTTTATACTGAATATTAGGGCTTTAGTGGCAATGGGCAATTTATACATTTTTGCAGCAATTGCACTGATTGCATCTGACTGCAAAATGTGAAGCCCGGAAATCATTCTTTGAGGACCTCTTTGTTGGGTTTAATTGAATCGGTAGATAGGGACAAGTAACTCAGGGAATGGTGAAATGACATTGCCTTATCTTCTCACTTTCTATAAGAACACATGGAATCAAGAAGAGATGTAACAAATGCAAGTACTCGCAAGTGTCTCACCTTACCACACACTGTATACCCATGGTTCTAAGGGGTAAGATTTGGGACATAATAAAACATTTTATTATTGTTGAGGGTCATTACCCATCTGCCTAAGCACTAATAAAACGTCCATATAGTTAAGCCTGGCTGATGTATTTCACTTGCTTTTAGTTGCGGAATTAGCATACGGTTACAGTCCTCTTGGAGGACCGGCCCAAATGGGAGCCAATTAATCGAGGCACAGCTTAAATTGTCGGTCATGAAATGTGCCTCGAAGGACAGAGCGAGATAAACCTCTCTAGAGTTGTGATCGTGCTGAAATCATTGATGTAAATACAGGTTCCTGTTAGTTGCTGGGGCATCGAAATCAACGAGCCAAGGATAAAACCAACAACTTTCTTTGCATTCATGTTTCAAAATGTATGTTTTTCAATCATGAAGAACCCACCAATTCATTATCTACCCGTTCTCATCAAAGCAGCATGTCTACCATCCGTCTACCAAATGTCTGTACATTTGTCTCAATTTGTCTAGCAAAATCATTTGGGCATCATTCTGATCCTATTAGCGGACCCCTAAGTGAAGACGACTTCATTCATTCAGCCGGAGCGAGGGATCTGACAGTGAAGGAGGGAGGAAAGAGGGAAAAGGAGGGGAGGAGAGAAGTACTCTGCGGAAAGACACCTAAATTGAGAATAATGAGTCTGGAGAGAAGCAAAGTCATCTCTTTCATCTTCAGCCAGACTTGAAACCCTTTTCATCATCATCATCATCTGCAAACTGTGCATGCTTACTGCAGACACATCAACCTCCAAGGAATAAAGAGACGTTTCGCTTTCAAAGGAATGTGCCTCAATTTCCGCCTTTCTATCGAGTTTCAAGTCCTATAGTGCCGCAATTTGAGTTAGGGTGCACCGCACCGGCAGGGACGGAATTAAAATGGGATGGGGGCCCATGAATTTGTGGACAGATTACGAGTGAAGGCGCTGTACAGTTGATTTATGCTGTCATTAGGTTGTGCAAGGGCATCTGGGTTGTGTTTGGGGGGAGTCTAACCAGGCTCACAATAGGATCCCAAATCTAATGAGCAACCCTTTAAAACCTTTGGACATTTACAGGTACCTGGGTCCCATTGAACAATTCAGCCAGAAATCGTCCCAAATGATCAGTCTACTGTGGCAAATTGGAGATCATGATAATAATACAATAAGGTGGGTTGCTGAAACACGTTTGCGTGATGAGTAACCTTGCCCCAGACCTGAAAACTTGCGTCAGCTCTTCAAACTAAAGGCTTGAGCTCAGAGGGAAATGAAGGAGATCCTGGTTCAAACCAAAGTCGGTCACATTGACATTCCGTTGCCCTTTCTTCCCATTACCACAAATTGGACTTCAGGTTGGAATGGAATCAAGTCGGGCATATGCTAAACTATCACTGCTTTATTACACCGAACAAAAATATGAACGCAACATAAAACAATTTCAAAGATTTGCTGAGTTACAGTTCATACAGTTGAAGTTGGAAGTTTATAAACACCTTAGCCAAATACACAATTAGCCAAATTCACAATTGCTGACATTTAATCCTAGTAAAAATTTGGATCACCATTTTAATTTAAGAATGTGAAATGTTAGAATAATAGTAGAGAGAACGATTTATTTCAACTTTTATTTCCCAGTGGGTCAGAAGTTTACATACATTCAATTAGTATTTGGTAGCATTGCCTTTAAATTGTTTAACTTGGGTCAAACATTTTGGGTAGCCTTCCACAAGCTTCCCACAGTAAGTTGGGTGGATTTTGGCCCATTCCTCCTGACAGTGTCACGCCCTGACCTTAGATCCTTTTTATGTCTCTATTTGGTTTAGTCAGGGTGTGATTTGGGGTGGGTATTCTATGTTCTATTATTTGTATTTCTGTGTTCTGGCCAGATAGGGTTCTCAATCGTTGTCTCTGATTGAGAACCATACTTAGGTAGCCCTTTTCCCACCCGTCTTTGTGGGAAGTTGACTTTGTTTATGCCACATAGCCTTTAGCATCACAGTTTGTTTTGTAGTGTTTATTGTTTTGTTCGGCGTCTTTTCTAATAAAAAATCATATGTACGCTCACCACGCTGCACCCTGGTCCTCTTCATTCAACGGCCGTGACAGACAGAGCTGGTATAACTGAGTCAGGTTTGTAGGCCTGCTTGCTCGTAAACGCTTTTTCAGTTTTAAAATGTTCTATAGGATTGAGGTTAAGCCTTTGTGATGGCCACTCCAATACCTTGACTTTGTGGTCCTTAAGCCATTCTGCCACAACTTTGGAAGTATGCTTGGGGTCATTGTCCATTTTTGGAAGACACATTTGTGACCAAGCTTGAACTTCCTGACTGATGTCTTGAGATATTGCTTCAACACATAATTTTACTACCTCATGATGCCATCTATTTTGTGATGTTCACCAGTCCCTCCTGCAGCAAAGCACCCCCACAACATGATGCTGCCAACCCCGTGCTTCACGGTTGGGATGGTGTTATTCGGCTTGCAAGCCTCCCCCTTTTTCCTACAAACATAACGATGGTCACTATGGCAAGTTTAATTTTTGTTTCATCAGACCAGAGGACATTTCTCCAAAAAGTACGATCTTTGTCCCCATGTGCAGTTGCAAACCGTAGTCTGGCTTTTTTTATGGAGGTTTTGGAGCAGTGGCTTCTTACTTGCTGAGCGGCCTTTCAGGTTATGTCGATACAGGACTAATTTTACTGTGGATATAGATATGTTTACCTGTTTCCTCCAGCATCTTCACAAGGTCCTTTGCTGTTCTGAGATTTGCACTTTTTGCTCAAATGTATGTTCATCTCTAGGAGACAGAACACGTCTCCTTCTTGAGCGGTATGACGGCGGCATGGTCCCATATTGTTTATACTTGCGTACTATTGTTTGTACAGATGGACGTGGTACCTTCAGGCATTTGGAAATTGCTTCAAAGGATGAACCAGACTTGTGGAGGTCTGCAATTTCTTTTGAGTTTCCCATGTTGTCAAGACAAGAGGCACTGAGTTTGAAGGTAGGCCTTGAAATGCATCCACAGGTACACCTGCAATTGACTCAAATTATGTCAATTAGCCTATCAGAAGCTTCTAAAGCCATGATATAATTTTCCAAGCTGTTTAAATGCACAGTCAAATTAGTGTATGCAAACTTCTGACCCACTGGAATTGTGATACGGTGAAATAATCTGTCTGTAAACACAAAGTAGATGTCTGAACCGTCTTGCCAAAACTATAGTTTGTTAAGAAATGTGTGGAGTGGTTGAAAAACGAATTCTAATGACTCCAACCAAAGTGTATGTAAACTTTCAACTTCAACTGTTTAAGGTAATCAGTCAATTTTAAAATAAATACATTAGGTGCTAATCTATGGAGTTCACATAACTGGGAATACAGACATGCATCTGTTAGTCACAGATACCTTTAAAAAAAAGTAGGGGCCGTGGATCAGAAAACCATTCAGTATCTGATGTGACCACCATTTTCCTCACACAGCCTTTATCTCCTTTAAGTAGAGTTGATCAGGCTGTTGATTGTGGCCTGTGGAATGTTGTCCCACTCCTCTACAATGGCTGTGTAAAGTTACTGGATATTGGTGGTAACAGGAACACGCTGTCATACACGTCAATCCAGAGCATCCCAAACATGCTCAATGGATGACATGTCTGGTGAGTATGCAGGCCATGGAAGAACTGGGACATTTTCAGCTTTCAGGTATTGTGTATAGATCCTTGCGACATGGGGCTGTGCATGAGGTGATGGCAATGGATGAATGGCAAGACAATGGGCCTCAGGATCTCATCACGGTATCTCTGTGCATTCAAATGCAATTGTGTTCATTGTCTGTAGTTTATGCCTGCCCCACCACCACGGGGCACACTATTCACAACTCTGACATCAGCAAACTGCTCCCCCACACAATGTCATGTACCATCTTTCCAGTACAGTTGAAACCAGGATTCATCCATGAAGACCACACTTCTCCAGCGTGCCAGTGGCCGTCTCTGGATCCGAGAGGTACGGGCTGCCTTAATCAACATCATAGGTGCAGAACTGCAGATTTGTCCACCTTGCTGCCTGGAACCGGCATTTCACTGAGCCAACCTTCCGGTTACTGACCAAACGCTCTTAATCGCTAAGCTAACTTAGTAGCTCTACGTGCTCTTTCTCAATGCTTCAGTGAATTCCAACTTAATACAAGAGACAGCTTACCGAGGTAGGGTATAGTAAAAAAACTACTTTCACCATGGGTGTTTGGGTCGTTTAGTTCAAACCCCATCTATGGTACAAACTCCTTACGAACTTGCCACTAAGCTTGACAACTGCAAAAGCAAATCACCAGTGAAATAGACTACCGATAGCGTCAGAGTACTTGATAATTGTATGGTGTAGTAAATAACTTTCAAAAGAGACAAATTACCTATGATTTTGAGACATACAGTGCCTTGCGAAAGTATTCGGCCCCCTTGAACTTTGCGACCTTTTGCCACATTTCAGGCTTCAAACATAAAAATATATAAAACTGTATTTTTTTGTGAAGAATCAACAACAAGTGGGACACAATCATGAAGTGGAACGAGATTTATTGGATATTTCAAACTTTTTTAACAAATCAAAAACTGAAAAATTGGGCGTGCAAAATTATTCAGCCCCTTTAGGTTCAGTGCAGCAAACTCTCTCCAGAAGTTCAGTGAGGATCTCTGAAGGATCCAATGTTGACCTAAATGACTAATGATGATAAATACAATCCACCTGTGTGTAATCAAGTCTCCGTATAAATGCACCTGCACTGTGATAGTCTCAGAGGTCCGTTAAAAGCGCAGAGAGCATCATGAAGAACAAGGAACACACCAGGCAGGTCCGAGATACTGTTGTGAAGAAGTTTAAAGCCGGATTTGGATACAAAAAGATTTCCCAAGCTTTAAACATCCCAAGGAGCACTGTGCAAGCGATAATATTGAAATGGAAGGAGTGTCAGACCACTGCAAATCTACCAAGACCTGGCCGTCCCTCTAAACTTTCAGCTCATACAAGGAGAAGACTGATCAGAGATGCAGCCAAGAGGCCCATGATCACTCTGGATGAACTGCAGAGATCTACAGCTGAGGTGGGAGACTCTGTCCATAGGACAACAATCAGTCGTATATTGCACAAATCTGGCCTTTATGGAAGAGTGGCAAGAAGAAAGCCATTTCTTAAAGATATCCATAAAAAGTGTTGTTTAAAGTTTGCCACAAGCCACCTGGGAGACACACCAAACATGTGGAAGAAGGTGCTCTGGTCAGATGAAACCAAAATTGAACTTTTTGGCAACAATGCAAAATGTTATGTTTGGCGTAAAAGCTACACAGCTCAACACCCTGACCACACCATCCCCACTGTCAAACATGGTGGTGGCAGCATCATGGTTTGGGCCTGCTTTTCTTCAGCAGGGACAGGGAAGATGGTTAAAATTGATGGGAGGATGGATGGAGCCAAATACAGGACCATTCTGGAAGAAAACCTGATGGAGTCTGCAAAAGACCTGAGACTGGGACGGAGATTTGTCTTCCAACAAGACAATGATCCAAAACATAAAGCAAAATCTACAATGGAATGGTTCAAAAATAAACATATCCAGGTGTTAGAATGGCCAAGTCAAAGTCCAGACCTGAATCCAATCGAGAATCTGTGGAAAGAACTGAAAACTGCTGTTCACAAATGCTCTCCATCCAACCTCACTGAGCTCGAGCTGTTTTGCAAGGAGGAATGGGAAAAAATGTCAGTCTCTCGATGTGCAAAACTGATAGAGACATACCCCAACCGACTTACAGCTGTAATCGCAGCAAAAGGTGGGGCTACAAAGTATTAACTTAAGGGGGCTGAATAATTTTGCACGCCCAATTTTTCAGTTTTTGATTTGTTAAAAAAGTTTGAAATATCCAATAAATGTCTTTCCACTTCATGATTGTGTCCCACTTGTTGTTGATTCTTCACAAAAAAATACAGTTTTATATCTTTATGTTTGAAGCCTGAAATGTGGCAAAAGGTCTCAAAGTTCAAGGGGGAACGAATACATTCGCAAGGCACTGTAATTACTATACCCACTCCACTGTGCTGTTCAAGGGCCCTGGGTTGTCCTGGGATGTGCCTGTTTCTACTAAATAATTGGCTGCAATGTTTAGGGGGCTGTGAGATTACAAGTCCTCCAGCTATGGCAGCTCCTGCCAGCCAAACAGTCTCCGAAGACCCCGAAACCGTTGATTCCTACAGCTTTTCACTGTAATTTGTGCTCTATCAAAAGGTCTCTAGACATCCAGATTATGTGCTAGTCAGTGCCTGTTTCATTTATGTGAAGGGGGAACGTTGAGAAATGTTGTAAAAAGGGTCCCGAGGCATCTGCCCACCCCTGAAGCGTCCCCGGACACAGCCGAGTAAATGAGGATAACTAATCGTTTGTTTACTATGTGAAATATGAATAACACAAAATGTATGATGTTGTCAGTTCAATTCATCACATTGTGTCACAGGCCAATGATTTGAGGAATGTTGTCTTGCGATGCATAGTTCTTTCCCCAAATACCTCGATTGAGATGGTAACAGGTAGCTGCACTACTTACTAACAGGTCTGTATACTATTTTGAGGTGATGTTTTGGTACATAACGCAATATGGGGATGACATTGTGTTAGCTGGATGATATGAGATGACTAAAGTTATTAACCTCTGCCGGTTATATTTGGATTGTGTACTTTAGTATTAGAGTACTGTATTCAGTATATGGGGCACAGAACGGCATGGATTATTATACACTGTATATTGTACAATGGCTGCCTCTGGCTTTGAATGACAGTATACCACTGTTGTTTTATCAGTAGTATAGCACAACATACAATGAGTACTTTTCAATGATTCAAGGAAGTTTCCCTCAAATCCCCACCCTGGTCTGGCTGAATATTCCTCAGCACCTGATTAGCGTAGCATTATAATACCATATTATGCTAATCATCAGAACTGCATAGAGGAAGCCGAAGAAGTAGCAGAGGCTCCACAGGTGTTGCGTAGGGACCCTGGTGTGTCTATGGATTTACGCCTCTAACAGGTTTTGTACTACAGGATGGGAAGCTAGACTCTCATTCTAAATTCACATGCTCTGCTTTTCATTAATGCTAGCTGTTGAAGAAGTACGTGGCAAAACAACAGAGGAGAACCCCCACCGGTGGTCACCGGAGGGTGTTTTTTGTTTGTGGTGTGCATTACCAGCGATCGGTAGATCTTTAATTCTTCAGTATCTCCGTCTTTCATCTCAGTCATTAGCTCGGTAGCTAACAATGAGAGACTGAGATAAATAACTGAACTGGCTCTTTGTTAGTGTTCCTGGCATAGCAGGGGGCATTGATGCCACTCCTGATGTGAAATCTTTATTACATCCATTGTTAAGCTATGTGAGAAAGTATAGATGTTGAAAATATCATACTCCAGAAATATTTCAAAGCCAATGAGGTGATTCAGTCTGAGTGCTCTTCTGATCTGAGTATGTCTCAGCTGCCAAGCAAATTGGCTTTTTTGGATGGAAATATGGGAGGTTTCATGTCAGTACGATGTAATTCATCAGATGAACAACATCCCTGTTCTTAGTGGTTTGGGCTTGTTTCATGACAGGTTTTGAATCTCCTGAAACCAGACCTGGGTACCAAATAGTATTTTTTTTAAATACTTTTGTACTTTCATTGCACTTGATTGAACTTGCCTGGTGCTGCAGGAATAGTCCCACATCTGCAAAACCTGCCCATCTGGCACTCCACACTAGTTTTTGGTTGCACATTGGTTGTGGGAACAAAGCCAAAGGTTTCCTGACTGGTAGTTTTTTGAAAGTTTTGATAAGAAAACTGACATTTTTTTATTTTTAGGTTGCAGGGAGGTTCTGAGAACATTTTAAGGCTCTGAGAATATAAATTATAGGTTATTTTTAGGTTGCAGGGAGGTTCTGAGAACATTTTAAGGCTCTGAGAATATAAATTATAGGTTATTTTTTGGTTTTTGAATAACTTACTTAAAACGTTACGTTTCAGTAATACTTCTAATAACACTGTTAGCTTATTTCAGGTTCACTTTTTTGAACTCCTAGTACAGATAGGACACATGGAAATTCATTATTTCATGCATGCAAACACATTTATTTTTTGTGACACGGTATCAGAGAGAAGCGAACCTATAATCTTCTGTTCTCTAGCCAGGATTTAGTCCACTGTGCTACCAGGATGGTAGGTGCCTGTTTTCTTTTCACCTACAAAGATGTTAGTTCTAGTCTATTCAACCATACCCCATTTTAAAAGAAAACAAGCACTCATTAAGAAGAGGTGTGGCCAATTAGTGGTCGCGGCCAACACACCTGAACACACTTAACAAGAGAGGATAGAGTGAGTCTTATTGATGCTGAGAATGGACATGTTTTTGAATAACATCTTAGCACGTTCTCTGAATGTTAATAATGTTTTGTGTTTTTTTATGCAATGTTTTCTTAACGTTCTGAGAAAGGACTGTACGTTTTTAAATAATATTATAAGAACATTCTCTGAACGTTATTAAAAATGTCTTGTGGTTTTTATGGAAAGTTTTCTTAAATTTCTCCAAACAATTTGAGAACATTACTTTAAATAGAACCATGAGGAAATGTTGTGCTGAAAGTACTGACATTTCCACAGAAGAACATTGTTTTTAACGTTCTCTGAAGTATTTGAGAACGTTCCCAATGTCAAACCAGTTGGAGAAAGTTCATAGAACATTACCAAAATTGAAATAAATGTAACCATGTTTGAAATTTAAGTAAACAGTCTGTTAAAGATGCACTATGCAGAAATCGCTCTGCCATTTCCTGGTTGCAAAGATTTGAATAATTTGCCTGATTTCTGTTTGTGACAAAGTAAGTACTGTGTAGTGTAGAGAGTCACTGTACCATCTAAACCACTGTGACATATCTTTTCCATAACCAAAAATATTGTATTTTCAGCTGCCTGAAGCTGGTGTATAAAACTGAAGTAAAAGACACAAAAATGGAACTTAAGAAATAGAAATAGTGCACATAGAACATGTATACCGCTTCTTAGACACGCTTTCAATGAAAATGACAGATCTACAACTTACAATTTTATGTGAATATGGTCTGGTCGCCCAAAAAGTTACATAATGCAGCTTACAGTAACCAATAAAATTATGTTTTTTTTGTCAAGTTCCTTATATGTGCTAAGAATGTTCCAGAACCCTATGTGCTAGCTGGGGTAGGTCTCAAGGATAGCTATAGAAATCTTTAAAAAACATGTTTGTAAAGGGTGCATTAAAATGATTGTGTCAAGTATTGTTGAGGGGGCTTGAATCTATTAACGATAAATAAAACCAATACCTTAGATGATGATTTGTATCATGTCATATATGCATGATGAGGAGAACATGTTTATATTCTCTTATGAAATACAGTTATCAGTCACTCGATGTTCAGTTACTGCTCTATCCCTGTGTGTGGATACATTTAGCTCACATGTCCCCTTTTCACACTATCGTGCCAACCAGAAACATACTATGTTGGATCATATATTTTATTTTTAACCTGTTCTTTCCAGCACGGTTCCAGTGGTGGATGCCTAACCCGGCCAGCACGGTAGAGCGTGGCTCAGCTTTAACAACAGGGCTGTTTTCATATAGAGGAACTGCTGTTGTACAATGAACACACAGATTTCTTGTTTGCTCTCGGTGGACTTCCAGGGCGAGTTCATTCCTTCCTGTGGATTGTCAGACATTATTTTTAATGCCTCTCCTGAGAGACTCCTCTCCATAAACTCTTCCTCTTCACCGCAGCCCGGCCTCCCCTCGCAAGCCCACTTGTAAAACAGACACACACATTAGTCTAACTCATGTTTCCTCCAAGGCCCACTGGCCTGTCAGCCCAAAGCCTCAGCTAATCATTCAGTGTGTGTGTGTGTGTTTCCTTCATCCTTCTATGCTCATCTCTCTGTGTGTGTTTAAAAACTCTACATTGGCAGATATAGGCCTATATGCTGTACAATCACAATCAAACACCATGATTACAAAATTGGACAGTTGTGAACAACCATTGAATTAACATATTTCAACAGAAAAAAATTGGCCTCCCTACTGAATGACGTTGGTTCCCTCTTGGTAAATAACATTTTGAAAGACAACACAGTGTAAAGGTTAGCGATCCGGGGACGTTGCAACCCCACAATCAAGGAGCATTATAAAGGGTTTGTTCAAGTACATTTGGGCCTTGTCGATGAAATGCTACACATGGGTGGCATAGCTGTTTGTTTGTTTACTCAGCCTTGATTTTAATTACTTTACTTTCCATTTGGATATGCAAATATAACTAGGACCTTTTTCTTTTTAATTGACTAGAAATCTAAACCTTGCCTCACTGAAAATGGTTCTGACAAATTTGGAAAGCAATCCAATTTACTTACAAATTAAACAACTGCATATTTTGGGGACCAGGAGTGCGTCATTTGTAGTGTTTTCAAGTCAATTGCTTCGGTTTCTACCCACTTTCTTTTTCCTTTAAATTAGAATTACAACAAAGGGAAGAGATGGGATGGATAACTCAGATTTTTTTTAATTTGATTTTTAAAAAGTCTGGCATAAATAACACACAAAATAACATGTACAAGCTTGTCACTATTAGACTACAGAAAAACACCCTTATACACAGTCGAAAAATACCCCCTGCCTCCATAAAGTACCATCACATTGCATAATCCCTTCAGCTCTCATCCTCTTTAAATTCAATATGAGCAGTGGTTAGTAGAAAATATCAGAAATTCAAGTCTCTCCTTTACCCCCAGGAGAAAATGTCTTATGAAAGATTACTTGACTATTAGTGACTTCTGCACAAGTGCTATCTAAGATTTACCCAATGGTCTTTGAGACTTTAAATCAACTCCCTCTTGCTCCGTGTGAGAACTACAGTTGAAGTCGGAAGTTTACATACCCTTAGGTAGGTTGGAGTCATTAAAACTTGTTTTTCAAGCACTCCACAAATTTCTTGTTAACAAACTATAGTTTTGGCAAGTGGGTTAGGACATCTACTTTGTGCATGACACAAGTAATTTTCCAACAATTGATTACAGACAGATTATTTCACTTATAATTCACTGTATCACAATTCCAGTTGGTCAGAACACTACATACACTAAATTGACTGTGCCTTTAAACAGCTTGGAAAATTCTAGAAAATGATGTCATGGCTTTAGAAGCTTCTGAATACCTAATTGACATAATTTGAGTCAATTGGAGGTGTACTTGTGGATGTATTTCAAGGGCTACCTTCAAACTCAGTGCCTCTTGGCTTGACATCATGGGAAAATCAAAAGAAATCAGTCAAGACCTCAAAAAAAATGTTTGACCTCCACAAGTCTGGTTCAACCTTGGGAGCAATTTCTAAATGCCTGAAGGTACCACGTTCATCTGTACAAACAATAGTACGCAAGTATAAACACCGCTCAGGAAGGAGACGCGTTCTGTCTCCTAGAGATGAACGTACTTTGGTGTGAAAAGTGCAAATGAATCCCAGAACAACAGCAAAGGACCTTGTGAAGATGCTGGAGGGAACCGGTACAAAAGCATCTATATCCACAGTAAAACGAGTCCTATATCGACATAACCAGAAAGGCAGCTCAGTAAGGAAGAAGCCACTGCTCCAGAACCGCCATAAAAAAAAGCCAGACTACGGTTTGCAACTGCACAAGATCGTACTTTTGGAGAAATGTCCTCTGGTCTGATGAAACAAAAATAGAACTGTTTGGCCATAATGACCATCGTTATGTTTAGAGGAAAAAGGGTGTTGCTTGCAGGCCGAAGAACACCATTCCAACCGTGAAGCACGGGGGTGGCAGCATCATGTTGTGAGGGTGCTTTGCTGCGAGAAGGACTAGTGCACTTCACAAAATCGATGGCATCATGAGGAAAGGAAAATTATGTGGATATATTGAAGCAACATCTCAAGACATCAGTCAGGAAGTGAAAGCTTGGTCGCTAATGGGTCTTCCAAATGGACAATGACCCCAAGCATACTTCCAAAGTTGTGGCAGAATGGCTTAAGGGCCACAAAGTCAAGGTATTGGAGTAGCCATCACAAATCCCTGACCTCAATCCTATAGAGAATTTGTGGGTAGAACTGAAAACGCTTGTGCGAGCAAGGAGGCCTACAAACCTGACTCAGTTACACCAGCTCTGTCAGGAGGAATGGGCCAAAATTCACCCAACTTATTGTGGGAAGCTTGTGGAAGGCTACCTGAAACATTTGACCCAAGTTAAACAATTTAAAGGCAATGCTACCAAATACTCATTGAGTGTATGTAAACTTCTGACCCACTGGGGATGTGATGAAAGAAATAAAAGCTGAAATAAATCATTCTCTCTACTATTATTCTGACATTTCACATTCTTAAAATAAAGTGGTGAGTTCTAACTGACCTAAAACAGGGAATTTTTACTAGGATTAAATGTCAGGAATTGTGAACAACTGAGTTTAAATGTATTTGGCCAAGGTGTATGTAAACTTCCGACTTCAACTGTATCTCTGATCATGGCCATTGATACCTAGTCTGTGTTTGATGCTTTGCATGTCTCTCTGCTTCCCTCCCTCATCCCTCACAGTAAATGTGAATGTCGGCCAGGTACAGAGTAGGAGGCTACTACTCTCAATCTCCCCACTACATGCTTGGTAATCTGTGCCAAGGATGCCTTCTCTCCCCATTGGAGAATAGAGACACTGTGAGACAATGTATTCTGCAGCTTCAGATGGTCAGTACAAACACAGCCCATATGCAGCGTCTCACTCCCCTTCCCTCTGCAGATGAATTGGATTGATACATATGCTCCAGTCGGGTGCATGTTAGTATCAATGTAATAACCAATTGATGGTTTGTTTCCTAAAATTCATAAAAGTACACAAATGAAAGCAATTTGAGTGATTCAAAACATCAAATTCAATGACACTTACATACAACTAAAGCCATGAACAGTGTACACCGACACAAATGGACCCATTGGACAAAATCTATAAGCTATGTGGCAGACATTGTCTCTGATTGGGTTAATACAAAAAACATCACATTGGCCCTGCCCACCGCTCATTATTAACTACATAGTTTGGTTGCTTCGTACTCCACAGAGTTTGATTGTCTGGCACTGAAAGCCTGTAAGGAAGCCAGTATTCTGGTCACTTCAGAGCTGGACAGTTTCAGTCTGTGACGGAGCAGACATGAGAACAGGTCCATCGGTTGAGCCCCTGGAGGAGAGAGTCGGTTGACCCTGTAGCGGATCTCCACCAGCTGCAGCAGGGCCGAGTCCTGGGATCCCTGAGTGTACGGGTAGTCCAGCTGCAAGATCAGGTCCTGGATGGTGTCCGGGTCAAAGTGCATGCTGTATCCAAACAGCTGCATGCTGTTGATCTTCATGTAGCCCATGTTCTGGGATGAAGATGCTACCACTGGTTCCACGGTGCCCTCTGGTGATTCCAGGTACACTGTACTAGCGTTCCTGTGTCCCCTAACCTCTGGCCCTGGAGCCAATCCTGGCACCGAATCCCTAATGCGGCTCCTCAGGTAGAAATGCACTGTCTCGAAAAAGCTCTTCCACCGGTTGCCCAGTGTCAAGGTCCAGTTGTAGCAGTCCAGGGGGATATCCAGCTTGGTCCGCTCCCAGTCGGGGTAGCCATGCTGGCCGATGGGCATGGTCCAGCTCTCCGAGTGGCTGCCCCCGAACGGGTTGACGAACACGGACAGCGCAGGCTCCAGCGTGCTGTTCTTGGTCAGGCACACCTGGAGCGCCACCCCCAGGAGCATGTGCACACGGTTGGACTTGTAGCGGTTGCTCTTCAAGGTCAGCAGCATCCTCTTCCGCCACGACGGGTCAAACCAGGCGTTGAGGCGAACGTCATTGCTGACGAAGATGCCGTGCAAGGTGATGCGTGGGTCCCGGTGCTGGAGCAGGTAGCACAGCTCCAGGTCCTGGAGGTCGCGGTCGCTCTCCAAGCCCAGGTAGGGGTCCGTGGGGTCAGGCACGGCGGGTCGGCACAGCCCCTGGCCCAGGGTAAACCCCGGGTTGCAGCTGGAGCAGCGGGTGCGGTTCTCAGTGGAACAGGAGGTGCAGCGGGGGCCCTCTCCTACTGAGCAGGGGACGGGGCCCTGGCAGGGGGGGTGGAGGTAGGGGCAGGAGCAGCTGCGGGTCTCCACCGAGTACAGGCCGATGTGGTCATTCTCACTGCAGTACAGAAGGGACAGGATGTAGCTCAGCCAGTAGCGAAGGGGTCTGAGGACAGAGGATAGAACATACTGTAGATGAGGATAACTTCTTAGTCACTTTACATTTTGATTGCTTAGTAAATTTACAATTTCTTTTGTTTTGGTCACTTTTGTTAGTCCATTTTCTTGTTTTCTGTCCATGAGATCCAGTCAGGTCCAAAATGATTGCCGCCCTTTATAAAGATGAGCAAAAAACCCAGTATAAAATAAATATTTGTATGCAAAAAGAAAAAGTGAACTTTACCCAGTACCAGGACAGAGGCTGAAACTTGGTTACAACTGGATCTTCCAGTGAAACAATAATCCCAAACACGCATCAATATCCACAAAGAAATGGTTAATTGGCCACAAAATCACAATCTCAGGACTTAAAACCTGTGGTTTGACTTGAAGAGGGGCAGTCCATAAGCACAGACAAAGGATATCAAAGAACTGGAAAGATTCTGTATGGAGGAATGGTCTAAGATCCCTCCCGATGTGTTTAGAAAAAGGCTCAGTGACATTATCCTCACAAGGTGAGGTTTTAAAAAGTATTGAAAACAGGGGTGCCAATCATTTTAACCCTTATCTTTTTGCGGGCAAAAAAATATTACTTGTTAAACTAAATCTTTCTCTGAGCAATTGTATTAGTATAAACATTTTCAAATTGGAGCATACAATATAGCTCAGTATTTATTTCATACAGTCTTATTTGCTAATCTTAATCAAGGGTGCCAATCATTTTTGACCTGACTGTATGTGAAAAACATCTCCTCAGACACAGCAGGATTCATACTGCACATTAACAGCAACAATATCGTAAATTGAGAGGGATAGGCAGATCAGAAGCCCCATTTCTGCTCTCGTAGGCTCAGCTGTTGCAATGCAAGCCAAATCAGACCAAAATGAACATGCTCATCTAGTCGTGAATTCCCCCTGAGTAGGCAGGTGGGTGGCGATGGAGGGAGCCACACACACACACACACACACACACACACACACACACACACATTTTTGTTCAATGTATGAATACGGCATATACTAACAACTCAGTACAATTACAGAGCTTTTAAAGAATAAAAGGTTTCATGGGAACACATGCAATAAAATGTACAAGTTTAATAATACTGCACCTCCATCAAATCCCCCTTTTACTACCAGCGAGGTGTGATAAAGCAGTGTAATTGGATTGAGGAAGCAGAGCTTGCCTATGGCAGGAGAACCAACGTAATTGTGCCATTTAGTTCATTTCCTATACAAAGAATGGCTATCGAAACAGAGCGGTCAGGAGCGAGGAATCCATCACAGTGAAGTTACGATAAAAGGAGAGCTGCTCTGGAAAGCTGGAGTAACTAATTACTGGTGGGCCAGGTAGCAGGGCATAGGGCTGAACCAGGAAACCACAGTAGTCACAGGGCGAAAACCATTCATCGTTTACTCAGAAACAGTATTTTTAGAGGTACAGAAGCATGGTCCCAGATCTATTTTGCCAGCCCCAGTAAAGCACAAAGCCGTCTGGGACCAGGCTATCCAAATTCTAAATTGAATGCACTTCCGACTGTAGTTTTTGGCGGTCAATGAAAGGGATTGAAAGGGATTGCATGTAATTAGTTACTGTAGAAGAGGCGGGATCTCAAGTGTGGACATCCCACATTATCCAAAGACTGATTGTGACCTAGTATGTAGGCCTAGCACAACTCCTGAGCACCGTGGTCTTAGATACTTCGGATAAGAAAGTAGAAACGGTTCTAATTGTACTGCAATAAGCTACTGCCGGTCGTCCAACTATCCTTAATTCGGGTTTTCCCAGGTGAGACTCAATTTCTACCGTCAGCACTTCTTGTCTCCTTTCAAAACCTCTCAGCTTTTGTTTCCCCAAAAGTGCATTTCTTTCTCGTACAGTGCATAAATCAGTTGCATAAATACGAGACAAGGTATTTTAGGGGTGACCTCGGGGTTAACGAGCCCCCTAAAAATACTCTGTACCTCTCCCTCTGCAGCACTATCCTGGGCCGATGGCGGCATCTCTTGCTAAGACTGAAGAGCTTGTTAGCGGCGCGACGTGCTTTGTCAAGGAGCAGGCCACTTGTGGTCTCCAGCTGCCTATAGCGTTGGAGCAGGCCCCCATCCATCCTCCACAAGTGCTCCACGACAGATGTGTTCACGGCGTAATGGGTTGGCAGCCTTCCAACAAAACTTTGGAACTCCTCTGGAATAAATACAAAATAAGAAGAGAAAAAAACATGGATAAGTAAAGTTTTATTTTCTGGCTGGGAGGAGCATGGGGTAATTGGGTAATGAGAAGAATGTGGCAAAAAATTGTCTGTTCTCACTGTCTGAGAAAAGAAGAAAAAAACAAGTATGAATAAACAACAGGTTGTTCTTATTGTTTATGACTTGCTCGAGAACAGAACTGACATGATTTAATTGGAGCGAAAATGTATCACATTCTATTTACCACCTGTCTGTAATTTGGAGTCGTGAGGGATGGTAATCCAACCTCAGTCATTAAAGTGGTAATTTATCAGATGGTGAGTAACTTGGAGTGGGTGCAAAAATACACGTCCAGCTGTCTACGGTATCGAAGCAAGACCATTTAAATCGCCGTGTTAACCTATTATATCAAGGTTTTTGTTGAAACAGGGGTATTTCAGAGGTCTTTCAAAGGAGTGAGAAATACATACGTTTTTGTTATGTGAAGGTTTAAAACTACTATGCACCCTATTCCACGACCATATCTCAATGAAAAATTGGACAATGGTGATTTGTATTATTTCCATACATATGAAACCTTATTGAATGTGAGCCTGAAGACCTGACTCCCTACACTCAACACTACATTGATGCAAGTCATCAACAAGCTGGCTAAAGCAGAAACATACTGGCACCCAGCCTACTCAATTGTCCGCTCATCACCAAGTACATTGGACTGTTGCATATTCAACTAACTCCAGTAAACACCTGATTCCACAAACTCCTGGTTGGCCAGTGTCCAAGCCTCCCTGAGGCGCAGTAGGTTGTTCTCCAGGGCATGGAGGTCCGTCTGCGGACAGTTGCACTGTGGGAAGTCCGGGCTGCACTGGCACCAGCAGTCACTGGCCCTGCAAACAAACTGGCCCTCCGAGTTACAGCCGATGTAGCTGAGGGCTGCCTGAACGAAACGGCTCCGCAGGTAGGCTGGTAGAATTACCTGGAGTCCTGGGGAGGCAAGTGAGACGTAGGTAAGTATTTCGGGAAGTAAGAAGGCACAACAATCAGGCACTGCAGCTACATTTCTTTTGAGGATGTACCAATTACAGTCATCCAGGGGTATGAATACGTTCCTTGTGGGTTAGCCTCGAGAGCCAATTTGATTGCAGATGGGAACTACTATCCCCTGTATTTGCTGCATTGGACCTTCTTAAGAATGCACCCCATATAGAGGCAGCTGTATTACGTTACTGTACAGTAGTCCCTTTAACTTGTTGGGAATAAATGAGTAAACCATGAAAGCCACACCTGATTCATTCATGTTCTTCCAGAGTGATACACCTGTTGACATTTTGTCTGTAGACTATGCCTGCTGACATTTTGTCTGTAGATCTAGTTTCAGAAGTACCTTGTAACTGGATCTTGTTTTCTGGACTGTGGACCAGTACTGAGCTGATAGAGTCAAGGTTGTCATAGTTACTGCATCCAAGCGGGCCCGTCCTGGTTTCAGTCACCTGGGAAGGAACGGTAACAAATGAACTGTTAATGTTGAATGTTCATTAATTTACCCATGTTTTGTTTCCTGCATCAAACATCTGAACACATTCTGTGGATCTGAATGAGTTCTGAGCAATTAGTGCTTTTTGAGGTCGGTTCGGTTTCGGTTCAATGATTAAAAAATAATCACGGTTTTCAATATTGGTTTTGATTGTTTTGTTTGAATGCTAACAACAATTTAATAATAATTTAAAAAAATAATAATAATAATAATAAAAGCCCTATGATGGTAGTGGTAGTATTATTTTCATTCCAAGGCATCATATCATCTCTATAGAACTGCTGTCTGACAAAATCACTATTTTTTTAGTTCTTCAAAGTCAATAAGGCATATTTTTAGGACTGCTGAATTACTACCCCCCCCCCCCCCCCCCCCCCCCCCCCCCCCCCCCCCTCCCCCCAACACCTCCACCCCCTTTGCAGGCAAAACATTTTAGCAGGCCCCCTCATGACACTGAAGAGAACAAATTTACGTTTTAAATTTCAATTCCTGCAATGCTACACATTTTGCCATGGGAGCAGAGAGAAGTTTTAGCAATTTTATAACTCTCATTTCATGCAATTCTAATCATTTTGGCATGGGATGGAGAGAAAAATGTGCAATTTTACTGCTAGCGATACCTCGAAGCAACAGCTGCCACTCTATATCCCCTCATGATTGTGCATTCTTCTGCCTCTTCCATAGCAGACAAAAAAGAAACACAGACCGGACAAGTAGATGCGCAATGGATTATGGTCATTGTAGTTAATTACCGCTACCTAGTACATCGCACAGTTTCCTGATTTATCTCTAGAGAAGCTGTGCAATATGCGCCTTGAGCTCACAGAAAACCCCCCGAAAAATAACTGACATTTCTGTTAATTGCTCAGCACTAATCTGAATGAATAGTATACTACATAACCAAAAGTATGTGGACACCTGTTCGTCGAACATCTCATTCTAAAATCATTGGCATTAATATGGAGTTGGTCCCCCCTTTGCTGCTATAACAGCCTTCACTCTTCTGGGAAGGCTTTCCACTAGATGTTGTAACATTGCTACGGGGACTTGCTTCCATTCAGCCACGTGAGCAGTAGTGAGGTCGGACCCTGATGTTGGCCGATCAGGCCTGGCTCACAGTCAGCGTTCCAATTCATCCCAAAGGTGTTCAAAGGGGTGGAGGTCAGGGCTCTGTGCAGGCCAGTCAAGTTCTTCCACACCGATCTCGGGCAAACCATTTCTGTATGGACCTTACTTTGTGCACGGGGGCATTGTCATGCTGAAACAGGAAAGGGTCTTCCCGAAACTGTTGCCACGAAGTTGGAAGCACAGAATCATCGAGAATGTCATTGTATGCTGTAGAGTAAAGCTTTTCCTTCACTGAAACTAGGGGGCTTAGCCCAAACCATGAAAAACAGCCCCAGACCATTACTCCTCCACCAAACTTTACAGTTGGCGCTATGCATTGGAGCAGGTAGCTTTCTCCTGGCTTCCACCAAACCCAGATTAGTCCGTCGGACTGCCAGATGGTGAAGCATGATTCATCACTTCAGCGAACGTGCTTCCACTTCTCCAGAGTCCAATGGCGTCGAGCTTAACACCACTCCAGCCGACACTTGGCATTGAGCATGATGATCTTAGGCTTGTGTGTGGCTGCTCGGCCTTGGAAACCTATTTCATGAAGCTCCTGACAAACAGTTATTGTGCTGACGTTGCTTCCATAGGCAGTTTGGAACTCGGTAGTGAGTGTTGCAACCGTAGACAGACGACTACGCACTTCAGCACTCAGTCCCGTTCTGTGAGCTTGTGTGGCCTACCACTTCGAGGCGGAGCTGTTGTTGCTCCTAGACGTTTCCCCTTCACAATAACAGCACTTACAGTTAACCGGCACAGCTCTAGCAGGACAGAAATTTGACGAACTGACTTGTTGGACATGTGGCATCCTATGATGGTGTCATGTTGAAAGTCAATGAACTCTTCAGACAATGTTTGTCTATAGAGATTGCATGGCGGTGTGCTCGATTTTATACACCTGTCAGCAACGAGTGTGGCTGAAATAGCCAAATCTACTAATTTGAAGAGGTGTCCACATACTTTTGTTTATATAGTGTATGTGTGTTCCAGTAGTGTACTCATTAAAGGAGAACATCAACTCTTGGCCAACCCAAAATGTTGATTTTGTGGACAATTAACCATTTCTTTGTCGATTTTGTTGTGTGCTTGGAAGATCCACATGGGGCCAAGTTTCAGGCTCCTAGCAGAGGCAACCAGGTTTATGGATAAAATGTCCTGGTACTGGGTAAAGTTCATGATGTCGTTGACCTTAACAAAGGCCCCAGGACCAGTACAAGCAAAACCGCCCCATAACATCAAAGCTCCACCACCATATTTTACAGTAGGGATGGGGTTCCTTTCTGCTTATACATCCTTATTTCGACGCCAAACCCACCAACGAGTGGCCAAAGAGCTTTATTTTCATGTCATCCAACAAATTAAACGTCTGGAGTTTGCTAAACACCACTGGCACTTGGATTGGAACTGGTGCTTTGGTCAGATGGCATGAAAATGAAGTTCTTTGGCCATGCACACCAGTGGTGGGTTTGATGTCGAAATAAGGATGCATAAGCAGAACAGAATACCATACCTACTGTAAAATATGGTGGTGGATATTTTATGTGATGTGTATATTTTGTTGTTATGGGTACACATTCTTTACAGACAGAATCCTGTCCATCTGTCCATCCCTTGAATATATCATTGGAACACGTGGGTACAGCCTGATGGAAATCACATGCAATTCTTATGACTTGAAACATGTTAATTCTCAGCAGTTTCATCTTGAGATAGACTATGCTGCAACTCGTACATACCAAATACGCACAGCGGGAGACCGACAATAAGGAAAATCAACACGCTACACTTAGACTATTTCACATAAATAAATGATCAACAATAAAATGTTGGCAGCAGCCTATCCACTTGCCCCCCCCCCCCCCAAAAAACAAAACAAAGTCCCCACAGCAGCAGCACAGGTTTAACAGTTTGACCTCCTATTCTGTATATAGTAACCTGTTCTGTAGTAACCTATATTGCATATACTAACCTATTCTGTAGTAACCTATATTGTATATAGTAACCTATTCGCATCTAACTCCGTATGCCCAGTGGCAGAGGGCAGTCGAGGGCCTCTTACCCTGATGGCAGTGGAGGCAATCTGGAGGTGGTGGAGCCGGCGCAGAGTGCTCTCCCTGTCGGTGAAGTAGGAGGCAGCCAGCTGGTGAAGGGCCTCCAGGGTCACCGCCCCTGCCATGGCCCCCGTACCGTTGTGTCTGCTGCCCTCAGCTCCAGTCCATGGTTCCGGGTCGCGGCTTAGCTTCCTCTTATCCACAAATATCGTCAAGGACTCCTCCCCTGATTACAAAGCAACAGGAAATGAGGAAATGGGAGACTGAGCGGCTGGGCCAGAGACGTTAATCAATGGTAATTATCTCCCATCTCTCCTTCAGGGAGGTTCCAATTATTCAATGACTGTGTTGAAGAATGGTAATGGGCAGAACATGTGATCTATGTTTAATCTCATCCCAGTTCAACAACCACACTGAACTGAGCCCTCTGCTTTAGTGTATAAAGCTCTTTATGCACATAACATATATATATATATATATATATTTTTTATATATATATATAACATACATCACATCCAAACTGTATCATTTCCAAGTTACATTTGGAATCAACCGCTTCTGCAGAAGAATCTGTTGTAGCTAAGTTACTGAATGTATCTCAGACACTGAGAAGAGTAGGTTTTGACATGAGAGTTAACCAAAATACTCTCGACAAAAACACACTTATTTTTAGTCTAAGACATCTCCCAGGGAACAATACTGCTGTAATGCGGGTCAAGTAGGAACCAACGTTCGGAGCCTCCCTTTACTGTACCTCCCAGCGTGGCGGACAGTAGGAGGTGAGTCCCGTACTTCTTGATGATTTTCTCAGTGATCCTGCTGAGTGTGGGCCGCCTCCCAAGCTGCCTGACCGTGTGCATGAAGTCAGGGTCGAGGGGCGGAGCCAGGCCGCCACTGTTGTCACGCCACTCCACCGCCAGGCTGTTGACCTTCCATCTGCCAAACTCCCTGTAAAACAATGTCACGATAACATGTTTCATACAATAGTTGATTTGAGTTCTTGATTTGTGGAAGGAGTTTTAAACTTTGTGAAAATATCACATTAAACTAAATAGGCTGTAGAGAACATTCAGTCGAATGTAATTGTGGAATTCATTCACAGATAAACCCCAATGCAAACAGACACAACATTTGCAGAGAGATACATGCAGTATCTCTCTTACTCAGACTCTGCCACATTTGCTCTGACAGACTGCCACTGGCTAATAGACAGTAGGTCACTCTCAAGCCACATATGTTCACAGGTCTGTAGGGGTGTTTGTGATGGTAGGACCTTATCTTGCAATTGTGTTTGTTATTGCGCAATCGCCATATTTCTTTGTAGCTTCAAGCTAGCTGTTGCGATGGAAAGAAACCTCAGTTGGGCAATGTCTTTGCTTAGGTGATCTCCACAGTACCATACTGCTACTGTAGCACGAGTCCTTATGGGAGTCCAATGCAGCACTATGAATGCATAACAAGTGCTATAAATTGTCAATGTGACCATGAACTACTATATGCCAGAGGGCCCATAAACCAGTGCAGCGTCCCTATAAGCATGGGTAACCATGTACCACAGCTTATCCTGAACCAGACCTGAGTGACCGTGAAACATCTTAAGACCTTCGAGCCATTTAGAACGCAATTAGAAACCTTTAAGGAAACCATAGAAATGCTTTGAGTATGAGCACTTGGGGCATCCATAGCAAAGCAAATACAGTGCATTCAGAAAGTATTCAGACCCCTTTACTTTTTCCACCTTTTGTTACGTTACATCCTTATTCTAAAATTGATTACATCGTTTCCCCCCCTCAATCTACACACAAAACCCCACAAGGATAAAGCAAAAACTGTTTTTTAGAAATGTTTGCAAACATAAAACTGAAATATCACATTTACATAAGTATTCAGACCCTTTAATCTTTGGCAGCGATTACAGCCTTGAGTCTTCTTGGGTATAACGAAAAAAGCTTGCCACAACTTTATTTGGAGAGTTTATCCCATTCTTCTCTGCAGATCCTCACAAGCTCTGTCAGGTTGGATGGGGAGTGTCGCTGCACAGCTATTTTCAAGTGTCTCCAGAGTTGTTCGATCAGGTTCAAGTCCGGGCTCTGGCTGGGCCACTCAAGGAAATTCAGAGACTCCTGAGTTGTCTTGGTTGTGTGCTTAGTGTCGTTGTCCTGTTGGAAGGTGAACCTTTGCCGCAGTCTGAAGTCTGAACGCTCTGGAGCAGGTTTTCCTCAAGGATCTCTCTGTACTTTGCTCCGTTCATCTTTTCCTCAATCCTGACTAGTCTCCCAGTCCCTACTGCTGAAAAGCATCCCCACAGCATGATGCTGCCACCACCATGCTTCACCGTAGGGATGGTGCCAGGTTTCCTCCAGACGTGACACTTGGCATTCAGGCCAAAGAGTTCAATCTTGCTGTCATCAGAACAGATAATCTGGTTTCTCATGGTCTGAGAGTCTTTAGGTGCATTTTGGCAAACTCAAAGCGGGCTGTTATGTGCCTTTTACTGAGGAGGGGCTACCGCCACTCTAGCATAAAGGCCTGATTGGTGGAGTGGTGTAGAGATGGTTGTCCTTCTGGAAGGTTCTCCCATCTCCACAAAGGAACTCTGGAGCTCTGTCAGAGTGACCATCAGGTTCTTGGTCACCTCCCTGACTAAGGCCCTTCTCCCTCGATTGCTAAGTTTAGCCGAAAGGCCAGCTCTAGGAATAGTCTTGGTGGTTCCAAACTTCTTCCATTTAAGAATGATGGAGGCCACTATGTTCTTGGGGGCCTTCAATGCTGCAGAACATTTTTGGTACCCTTCCCCAGATCTGTGCCTCGACACAATCCTGTCTCGGAGCGCTACGGACAATTCCTTTGGCCTCATATGGCTTGGTTTTCAATCTGACATGCAATGTCAACTGTGAGACCATACTTAGACAGGTGTGTGTCTTTCCAAATAATTTCCAAATGAATTTACCACAGGTGGACTCCAATCAAGTTGTAGAAACATCTCAAGGATGATCACTGGAAACTGGAAATGCACCTGAGCTCAATTTCGAGTCTCATAGCAAAGGTTCTGAATACTTATGTATATAAGGTATTCCTTTTTTACATTTTTTTATACATTTTCAAATAACATTTCTAACCTGTTTTCACTTTATCATTATGGGGTATAGTATGTAGATTTAATGAGGAAACATTTAAATTAATCAATTTTAGAATAAGAGTGTACGCAACAAAATGTGGAAAAGGGAAAGGCTCTGAACACTTTCCGAATGCCCTGCATGTTCACCATTTTATATCACAAAGCCCTTGTGATTCACCATTAACTGTTTGTGATGACCATTACTCGCTACATACAGAGTGTACTGACACGTGTCACATCGACCTCAACTGTTAATTACACAGTCACATCCCATTGGGGACATGCAAACTCTAGCATTCTTAAGACGCAATTCTCTCTCCAGCCGCTACAGTCAAGACTCCTACTGCTCCGTCCTCATGGGAGGCAATCAAATCACTGCCACGAGTTACGATCGGCAGAGAAATAATTGAGGAATAAGGCCAGTGTGGAGAATGTCATTACATCCAATCATCGTAACGAGAGGCAGACTGCAGTGCCTCTCCGGTTGTCACTTGATGGGCACTATAGATCGCACCCCGGCGTTAGCCTGCGGTCTTATTCACCGGTGAGCACTTATGGATTGGAAGCAGGGATACTACGATAATGCTACACTGGTGGATAATAGTCTGACAGCTTCCTGTTCAAGACCCGGAGCCATGTGTAATCAAATGCGGAGAAACGGGAAGGCCCCCCGGGGAAAATGGAGAGCCGGTCAAGAGGAAAAACGGACACCAGTGTTCTGTCGGTTTAATCACTTGTAACTGAATCTGATGTTAATCCACATGGTTACGTCGCTATGATTATATTCCAATCCAAACAGAGGACGTTTCAAAGCGGGTTCTTCATCTCAATTGAATGGATACCATGTTGCTTTTTCTCCATCCTCTAGAGAGAATTAAAATCAGTAGGAGCTGTTCAGGGAGATGGGTGATGGGACTCTGTGTGCTCTCAGAGAAGACTATATCATTCTCAGAGCCAGTAGAAAGTCTCCTTTATCTAGCTTACCAAAAGATGGTGAACAAGTATTGAGCCATAGTGGACCAGCAGGGCCATATTTATAATGGACAGAAATATAAACGCAACATTCAACAATTTTACTGAGTTATCGTTCATGTAATGAAATCAGTCAATTTAAGTAAATAAAGTTAATCTATGGAATTCACATGGCTGGGCAGGGACGCAACCATGGGGGGGGGGGGGGGGGCATGTGTAATGATCATGTTGTTTAATCAGCTTCTTGATATGCCCCACCTGTCCAGTGGATGGATTATCTTGGCAAAATTCAAATACTCACTAACAAGGATGTAAACAAATGTGTGCACAACATTTGAGAGAAATAAGCTTTTTGTGCATATGGAAAAGTATGGGGATTCAGCTCATGAAACATGGGACCAACACTTTACATGTTGCGTTTATATTTTTGTTAATTATAGTAATGTCATTATATTGTGAATTGCAGTGGCACAAGGCCAGCATCATCCTATACTTTCCAATGATCATATATGGTTCCTTGGAAGTTTGAGCAGTACAAACACTTCACCTTCAAAATACAAAAATGCAAAATGTAAAAGAACACCCACTTCACCTTCCATTTATTCCAGACCACTTAGGAATGTTTCAGACGATACTGCTTTTCTAAAGCAGTCTGTATCCTTTCTGATACAGAGCATGAACCAGAGTGGAGAGTGTATTCAACCAAGTACCACCAATCCAAAAGTTAATGTAATGTTAAGAGCATAGTGTAACACATGACCTCAATTTCAATTTGCACTAGTTCTGCAGACACCATACCCATCAATGCGAAGTTTGGTGGACATCCAGTGTATGTTTACTTATGGTCGTGTTGACGTCTGTGTTGACGCCGCATGGATTTGCATGTCCGTGGGGAATGTATGCAGTTGAGACACTAATATACAGCGCATTCAATATGAGGACTGAATTATAGCATACAGTTCATTCAGAAAGTATTCAGACCCCTTATATGCCATCCGAGAGATGAGAATCACAAACTATAGGAGTGAAGGGTTGTTCAGAGAGGGAGAATAGAATAGCCTCACTTGTGTAGAGCTATGGTAGAGGGAAAAAGAGGGGTGGGGGCAGGGGGAGAGATGAAGGTGGAGGGAGAGAGAAGAGAAAGCAAAGATAGATGTGGAGAGAGAGAGATCACCTGTAGATCTTGTATCTGGTGGTGTAGCCTTGCTGGTGTCTCTCCACAGACTCCGTGAACTCCAGGGAATTGTGGAAGGGCCCTTTGTCCGACAGCAGCCAGCCCATGGGCCCAGCACCACCGCCATCACTGGGTCCGGCCGCAGCGGCAGCAACCCCAGCCCAAGTCCAGCAGCAGAACAGGCCCAGAGCAATCCCCTCCCATAAGAGCAGCACAGGCACCTGTCTAAGACCGATACCCTGGCAGCTCATGCTTCACCCAGCGACTCCTCATCCTCTCTGGACTTTGCCCGTGTCCTGGGGGGACAACCCATTTGGGGGAATTTGCCAATTCAGGAATGTTAGCCTACATTAATTGTGATATTTTATAAGCTTTAGTATTGTACTGTATATGATATTGCATGAAATTGTACTACACTGAGATACTTGATATATTAAAGAAAGATTGAAAAGGAGGGCTGTGATAAATTCAATATAAAAAACGTTAAAAAAACAAGTATATAAATCAACATTAACATTCCTATGCAATTTCCCGTGCATTTCCACGTCATACTTACAGTTGCATACAACTTGTGAATAGATAATCCTTGTATTGTAAAATAATATGCTTGGGTCCTTACCTGATTTCTGAAAGTGTGGAGAACAATTATGTTTATTTTTAATGAATCAAAGAGATCTCGAGGTTGCACGAGCCCTGATAAAAGATATTTTCATTTTCCGTGTGGTCAAAATATGAAATAAATTCGCTCAACTGCCCGTGTAAGAATTGATGCGAGGCTGAAATACCAAACAAGGGGGAAAAAACGTTTATTTTTCCTGCCTTCTGAAAATAAACCACTTTATATTCCAGAGCACATACATCCAAATATTGGATGTAGATTGCAGACTCCTCTGTAGATTGCAGGTGGATCTCACATTTGTCTTGCGCAACAACTTCAGCCTCAAAACAGAAGGGGAAGAACTCTGGGCGTCCGCCTCAAACAAGTGAGTAAAAAAATTGCGGTCAAAAACAATAATTCACAATCAGTGAATTGAATACGCGTTCTTTCAACTTCCTTATTTTTAATTTAATTTGTAACCCCTAAAATTCCTACATCGGGTGCACAAATAGCCTGATCATTCGTTATCGGGGTTCAATTCCTAAGCTCAGGCAGTTGCTGCCTCCCTCTTGCAGTATCAGTTGTGTGAATGATGGAGGGGGGAGCAGATTGGAGAGAGCTCCGTTCTAGACAAAACGAAACATTGTTCACAATGCACATTAATGTATTTCATTTGGAATTTGGTGACTGTGAGCTCGAACTGCTCTAGCAGCCACAGCAATTTCAATGTTGATGAAGATGGCAATGATGATGATGATGATGATTGAAACGACAACAAGGCTACACAGCTGCTGGTACTGCATCTACTAATCACAATGATGCACAGCCTGACCTTAGGCTATAAATGTGTTATATGCATGTTGAAAGATTGGTAATTTCTACATAGCAATGTCTTGGATCTTTTTCAACAGATATTAGTGTAGTATAAATGCATATAGCTAGGTATTTATTGATATCTTACAACCAGTATGGTAGCCTACCAAAAACAAAACAACATCAAACTTGGTTGAAGGTCCTGATTGGCACCATGCTATAGTTCAAATGAGTTTTGGCTCAGAATTTATTTCCTTAAAGATGCAATCGATATGTCATTTCAGTGATGCTGGAGACAGGTGTGGAGCAGATGTATCATTTTGATATTTTCTCATCATGGCAACATCACAGCTAGCTGATGCGCCGGTCGGTCGACACCTCTCACAAGATATGGACGCTGGAGTGACAGTAGTTGAAAGTGGATCCTCTGGGACTGAGGATTAAGGAGGGGTGAGTGAGTGGCAGGTGCAGGCGATGGATCGCTAATTAGACTGTTTCAACTATGAGGGAGCAAAAGAATGAAAAGCTAAATGCCTGAACATGAGCACTTTGATGTCAGGTTGGTAATCCCCCTTTTTGTCGGTTGCTGTAGGAGCCCGCCCTTTGTTCAGGAACTTGCAAGTCATCATTATGTTTTGTCATTCAAAGTGCAACGAGTGACTGGCGAGAAGTGAAACTATTAAATGGTTTGGACTGACAGAGCACATTAGGGTAGTCTCTATTTCTCTATGCTTCCCGAATCCTTAGTCTGCAGCCATCGATTTCCCTGTTTTATTGTCATTTGGCAAGGGCCACGGGACTGTCAAGGGACTTCGTATTCTCGTTCAAACTCAAATTGAACGAGAACTCAATATGGAGGGGTCATGTCCATGCGCCCTAAATGACTTCAGTCAACACCGATGCTGGACGTGAGGATCAAATCAAATCAAATGTTATCGGTCACATGCTTCGTAAATAACAGGTTTAGACTAACCGTGAAATGCTTACTTCCAACAAGAAAAACTTCCTAACAACAAGAGAAATAACTTTTTTTGAGAAATATTAGAAAAGTATTTACACGGAAGAATTTAAGTCATGTAAAAAGTAATGATAACTTGGCTGTATACACGGGGTACCATTACCGAGTTGATGTGCAGGGGTACGAGGTAATTGAGGTAGATATGTGCATATAACTAGGAATAAAGTGACTAGTCAACAGGACAGATAAACAGTAGCAGCAGTGTATGTGATGACTTGGTACATCAGTACCACTTGCCGTGCGGTAGCAGAGAGAGCAGTCTATGGGTGGCTGGAATCTTTGATAATTTTTAGGGCCCCCCTCTGACACCGCCTGGTATAGAGGTCCTGGATGGCAGGGAACTCACTCCCAGTGATGTACTGAGCTGCACCCATTACGTTCTGTAGCGCCTTGCGGTCGGATGCCAAGTAGTTGCCATACAAAAGCGGTGATGAAGCCAATTGTGCAGCTGTATAACTTTTTGAGGATCTGAGGGCCCATTCCAAATATTTTCAGCATCCTGAGGATGCCCTCTTTTGATTGAGGTTGAGGCAGAATTACTTGTAAGTGTCCGTATTAGTATCCCGCTCCTTAAAAGTGGCAGCTTTAGCCTTTAGCTCAGTGCAAACGTTGCATGTAATCCATGGCTTCTAGTTGGGACATGTACATATGGTCACTGTGGGGACAACGTCATCGATGCACTAATATTAATGAAGCCGGTGACTGATGTGGTAAGCTCCTCAATGCCATCGGATGGTCCCAGTCTACATGAAATGGCTACATTTGAGCAATAACGTATCCCACAATTCATTATGTAGTTTCTGTCTGGAGAATTTGCTCCTTCAGCAACTGATGGTGATTTCCAACGATATGGAAGTCTACAATTGCTTTTGCTGCAAAAGGAATGCATTAAATATTCTGTCAGCAAAAATTAGCTTCCCCCTGGGATGAAGACTGTTATAGTCTCCTGAAATCTGGGCCTTGGCTGTCTGGGTATACGGTTATTGAAAAGTTCCTAAACCTATCTGTTCTCTTCCTTTTCCCCCACTCTCCCCAGTTATCTGTCTCTCTTTCCTTCCTTCCTACTCTCTCTCCACCTCTTTCTGTTTCTCTCAAGTCTATCTTCCTCGTCTTCCTCGTATTCCTCCCTTTTTCTTGTTCCGCCTCCTCCTCTCTGTCTCCTCTTTATCTCTCTAGCTCTAGTTCTCCTGCTCTTCTTTCCCTCTCCCCTGTTACCCACTGAGCTCCAGGATGCAGCTAGGTGATGTGGATTATTTGTGCAGTAATCATCCCCTGGAATTCAGTCTTTGAGGCAGACGGTGTGGAGAAACTCCGGAAAAAATTGCCATCCTGCCAACGTGGTGTGAATGGGCCTGGAACCTAATGCCCTGTTTTGCCAAAGGGGTGCCCAAGCTTAATCACCAGATTTTCTTTTGCAAATAGATGCTTTCTTTTCATCCTCCAGCCAAAAATAAGGCTTGAGGTGTCGTAGTACCTCGAATGTCATCGTAATCTGTTTGTAGTGGAGCGCATTGACAATGATGTGAAGACAGTGGCAGCGGAGAATAGGTCATGCAACTCCGTGTTTGGGAAAATATGCAGTGCTTCGTGTTGTCACCATCAAGATGCTGTTCAGAATCTCTCAAGAGAGTTCGCTCAGGAGTTCAAGGATGGTCCCAAAGAGTTGTGCATTGCAACTCTCCTGGATCTGAGTGATAACATGCGCAGCTCAATTTTCAATGTTTGCTACAGCAGGAAAATAATCCTGCAGCAACAGGAAATGTGAATTATGTGGATTATAATTAATGGACTTTTTTTTGTAGGGGTTGATACATTTTTCGTCAGGGCAAATCAAGTCTGACATTTTAAAGTGTCAATTACAAACTTTAGAAGCCTTTTGAAACCTTGAAAACACCATAAGTTTGCATTTCATGCTGTGCAGGCAAATTCTCAGCAATAAAAAAGTGAAGTAAATTAAGACCCTACATCTGTATGAATTGAAATGGAGTTGATGCAGCAATACAGCCAAATGCAGACCATGGCCAACACCTGAGCTACTCAGGTACCCTTTGGATTGTTCTGCCACTAAAAGGGTATTTAATGTAACTTGGCAAATGTGGACCTGAAAGTGATGTTAACATGGAATTGATGATCAAGTCTTGGCTGTGTGCTAACTCCATTTGGCCCTGATACGCACAGACAAAAGCCCATGCCAAAACCTCTCCAGCGCAAGTAATTGTCAAGGCTCTGCGGTTGGATGTTCTGAAATGAAATGGACAATGTCTCATGTTTTCAATTAGATTTACTTTCAAGGGTTTTTGGTAGATGCAAAATGTGACATATTTTTGGTAAATGCAAAATGTGACATCTTCCCATCTTGTAAGAGGTTTGAAGCAGACATGTGGTTTGCTACTGCAGTTTGCCACTGTAAGTTTATGGCTGTTGTTAGTTCATGGCTGTGGCATTCTGTATTCAGAAAATAAGTCATTCCATAGGTCTTGTGTTCATTGGGACATTGCCATTCTTTTGGACAAAGTAAATATTGCACATTTCTACCTGCATAATTGAGTTCAGGGAGCTGAAATGTCCTGGGCTTTATCAAACCTTTGACTTCTTAGCCCAGCTTGCTGCATCCCTGTATATGTAACTTTTGGGTGTTTAGTTTATCCACCTTTGTTGTATCAGGTTGAACTTTACGGATTGTCTCTTATCCGCTCGTCGTCCCCTTATGCCATAGTTTGTACATATCAATTGTCAGTAAAAAAAACATATTTGTTTAAATATGCAAGTCGGCCATATCAGCCATGTTTTTTTAAAGGTAGTAAATGAGACTGAATGAACTGTTTCACTGCCAGACAAGGCTCTGCTGATAGCCAGGTGTAGCGGTGGTAAGGATTCACTCTATGGTGCTGAAAAGAAAGCTCTGCTGTTGGGACAGCTTTATGTAGGTCCTAACAGTTTGTGGGCACTGTTTGTCACTGTTATAGTGCAATTAATTTGTGTTGTGTAGTGGCTTTGCTGGCATGCATCAAAACATTTTTGCCCACCAAGATTTACATGGCAAAATCGCCACTGATGTAGTGGAGTTAATGGTCTTGATACTGTACTTTAATATTCCTTGTGACATCCAAATGAGTTGTTGATGATATCAGTGAAGAGATCTTTAGTGAATCTCCATTAATTAACACTGTGCCACAGTTACTGTCGAAGTGTCACACTCTGACCATTATTTGCGTTGTTTGTTTCTATGTTTTGTTTGGTCAGGGTGTGATATGAGTGGGCATTCTATGTTGAATGTCTAGTTAGTCTGTTTCTATGTGTTTTGGCCTGATATGGTTCTCATTCAGAGGCAGGTGTTTGTCGTTGTCTCTGATTGGGAACCATATTTAGGTAGCATGTTTTGAATTGTGGTTTGTGGGTTATTGTCTATGTGTAGTTGCCTGTGTATGCACTCATTGTCATAGCGGTTTGTTGTTTTTTTTAGTTTAAGTGTTCTTTGTGTTTTTTTCGTAATTTAATAAAATAATGGATTCACACCACGCTGCGCTTTGGTCTACTCCATACGACGATTGTGACACGAAGTAATGGTTCAGTTTATATTTTGGCTTGTGATAAGATTGACGAGTCCACGAGTCCTGCCCCATGAAAATAACAATGCTTTTTATATTCAAAATGATTTATTCATTTTACATCTCCTTCTTTTGCACAAAGCAACATCAAATTTACCCTTGCCAGTGCTTGTCCTAGCAGGGTCATTACTCCAGTTAGCTCATCTTTTTGTTTATGACACCCAAGACCATAAAATGCATTTTTCATTTGTTTTTATAACTAACAACTTCCCAAAACTTGTCTCCTTTTTAAAAAACTCCTTATCAGCCTACACAACCATAAGAGAGATGAGCCATTGGAAGACATAGAACCACGTCAATTAAAGTATAAAACAATAGTATCCCATTTGACATATTTTGAAATAGTTTGAAATAAATTAAACTTGTCAAGGGGGGCCTAATGTCGGTTAACCCAAAACAAATCTCATGTAATTTGGGCCCCTGCTCGATTAGGTCCTGGGGGGGGGGGGAGCGTGTTAGAATTTGAGATTTCCAGTTTGCGGAGCCTCCCCCCTTGCAAAAGGAAACTCTTAGCCAAATCTCTTCCCATTATCCTTTTCTCCTAGCTGCAACTCCAACAGTAATGAATCATTGGGAACCGTGCTGGCTTGACCATTGAACTGCTTATTCAACCTCCGTTTTGAGGATGTGAGCACACAGGGTGGTCAGGGATGGGAGAGAGGCTGGCATTGGAGAGAAGGATAGTGCATACAGGTCCCCTTGAGGAATTACAAGGGCAGAAATTATGCAGCAAATATATTTTTACTGAATACTATGTGTTCGGTTCAGCTATGTGGTACTAATTAATTGCAAGGTAAGCATAGCTGTGCATGCATCATAATAGACCAATTTGACATATTTGCAAGCTTTGAAGATGATTACATTTACTGCAGACATTGCAATGCTGGAAAGGAAAACATGAGTATGGTCCACAATTGCAAAGTTGCGTATTGGAACCTACATTCAATTTACATTGGAACTCTGAAATGATGAAGCTATTGTATACTGCTATTATCTTAACACCACTGCCTTGATGCATTTCAAAACATTGTATTACCTTAAGAACATCCAGTATCTCTGAGAACAGTTTGGCCCACGATAAATACATCCATGTCATCCTGGAATTAGCAATATTTTCATGTCATGTGCTGGTTAGTTAAATGGCTAACTGGTCTTCATGCCACATGTACGGGAGTTAGCTAATCAGCTAACTAACATCCCATGTTATGTGCTCTGAACTTTATGCCACATATTGGAGCTAGCTGGCCTCCATGTTACATATGCTGAAATTAGCTCGACAGCTAACCGACCTTGCTTCACATGGGCCATGTCATATGTAGAGTTAGTTTAACAGTTAATTTACATTCAAGTTCAACAACCAGTGATTAATTGAAAAGTCTGCTCCGTAGCCCTCGGGTTCTCCAGCACTTCTTCAGTAAACACGACAGACTTAGAGAACTCCTGTCTTTGCTCCGAGGGATGTAAACATTGCCACAGGCTCATTACGCTCAAATGAGCCCCAGTCTGAAATGGTGTAAACACTGGAGAGCTTAATCAGGTCATTAGTAGGAACTCCTATGCAAGCTCTGAATGCCGCTGTATGTAGGGTTACCACATGTCCCGGACTGTAGGGGACAGTCCAGAACTGCCAGCTTGAATTTGAGGGTATGTTCATGTATATCGGGCGAACCGTTTAGAAATGACAGAACTTTATGTACATAATATACATAGTACCACCAAAAGTATTGGGACAAATGTGACCGACCGGCTCGATTCGGTCTTACGTAGCAACTTGAAATTGTGTTTTTTACATTGGATAACAGTTGAGGAACAATGGGAAAGTAATTCTGCTTTGAAATTTCATAAACTTGTAACCTCACTTTTGAGAAAATGGCCCTTGAATGTTTTGTGACCTACTGGAGAGCTCTTCTATGTCTACACCCATTCAGAATCATTCACACACTCTTAAGCTTTAGTCCCATCCGTCTTTTTAAGGATTCACATGTGAGGCTATGTACTAAACAGCCAGAGATTTCAAAACTAAAGGCTGGTTTATACTATGTGTGTGTTTGTAAATTTAATCTGGAGTGCCAGAGTGTAACCTGAACGTTCATAAACTCAGAGCGTTGTCAGATTGTCATTTCACTGGATGCTCTGGCCGAGGAGTAGGGTTTATCCGTTTGTTCCGCCTAACAACAGCAGTCAAGCACCCAAGCTAACAAGATAAGGTTGGCAAGCTTGCTAGCTACTTCCAGACATAAATGAGAGAACAGCTCAATCTGACCATTTTATTCGCCCTAGCAGAGCTGGTTAGGCTGTTTTTATGTTATCCACAGCATTGGTGAGTCCCAACTGTGCTGCTGGTAACAATATAATTGCTCTAAAATCGGAGTAGATAGCCAGAGCACATATTCAACGTCTATCGACAACGTCTATCGACAGTTGTCGCAGTGACATCATAAACATTCTATTGAAATAGTTACTTGCATAGTGGAGTCTTTTGTTTTCCCATGCAGCTAGCTAGCTAAACAATGAACCATAATCCCAACTCATAACAGGTAGCTAAACAACCAGGTTCAATGTTAGCTAGCTAACATTAGGCTATAACTAGCAATACAAATGGCTCTGAGATACGAATAATATTACTACATACAGTTGAAGTCGGAAGTCCAAGCATAACGATGGTCATTATGGCCAAACAGTCCTATTTTTGTTTCATCAGAGGACATTTCTCCAAAAAGTACGATCTATGTCTCCATGTGCAGTTGCAAACCGTAGTCTGGCTTTTTTATGGCAGTTTTGGAGCAGTGGCTTCTTTCTTGCTGAGCGGCCTTTCTGAATATGTCAATATAGGACTCGTTTTACTGTGGATATAGATACTTTTGTACCTGTTTCCTCCAGCATCTTCACAGGGTCCTTTGCTGTTGTTCTGGGATTGATTTGCACTTTTCGCACCATAGTACGTTCATCTCTAGGAGACAGAACACGCCTCCTTTCTGAGCGGTATGGCGACTGTGTGGTCCCATGGTGTTTATACTTGTGTACTATTGTTTGTACAGATGAACGTGGTACCTTCAGGAATTTGGAAATTGCTCCCAAAGATTAACCAGACTTGTGGAGGTCAAACATTTTTTTCTGAGGTCTTGGCTGATTTCTTTTGATTTCCCCATGATGTCAAGCAAAGAGGCACTGGGTTTGAAGGTAGGCCTTGAAATACATCTACAGGTACACCTCCAGTTGACTAGAATTATGTCAATTAGCCTATCAGAAGCCTCTAAGGACATGGCATCATTTTCTGGATTATTCCAAGCTGTTTAAGGTCACAGTCAATTTAGTGTATGTAAATTCTGACCCACTGGAATTGTGATACAGTGAATTATAAATGAAATAATCTGTCTGTACACAATTGTTGGAAAAAGTACTTGTCATGCACAAAGTAGATGTCCTAACCGAATTGACAAATCTATAGTTTGTTAACTTCTTGGATATAGGGGGCGCTCTTTTAATTTATGGATAAAAAAACGTTCCCGTTTTAAACAAGATATTTTGTCACGAAAAGATGCTCGACTATGCATATAATTGACAGCTTTGGAAAGAAAACACTCTGACGTTTCCAAAACTGCAAAGATATTGTCTGTGAGTGCCACAGAACTAATGCTACAGGCGAAACCAAGATGAAATTTCATACAGGAAGTGCCCCAGATTTTGAATGCGCTGTGTTCCAATGTCTCCTTATATGGCTGTGTATGGGTCACGAATGAGCTTAGACTTTCTGTCGTTTCCCCAAGGTGTCGACAGCATTGTGACGTATTTGTAGGCAAATCATTGGAATATTGACCTTAAGAGACTACATCTACCAGGTGGCCGCTTGGTGTCCTCCGTTGCAATTATTGCGTAATCTCCGTGTATTTTTCGTTTGCTTCGAGGAGAAACACAGCTGCCACGAATGATTTATCATCGAATAGATATGTGAAAAACACCTTGAGGATTGATTCTAAACAACGTTTGCCATGTTTCTGTCGATATTATGGAGTTAATTTGGTAAAAAGTTCTGCGTTGTAGAGATGCATTTTCAGATTTATTTCTTAGCCAAACGTGATGAACAAAACGGAGCGATTTCTCCCACACAAATAATATTTTTGGAAAAAATGAACATTTGCTATCTAACTGAGAGTCTCCTCATTGAAAACATCAGAAGTTCTTCAAAGGTAAATTATTTTATTTTAATGCTTTTCTTGTTTTTGTGAAAATGTTGCCTGCTGAATGCTAGGCTTAATGCTATGCTAGCTATCAATACTCTTACACAAATGCTTGTGTAGTTATGGTTGAAAAGCATATTTTGAAAATCTGAGATGACAGTGTTGTTAACAAAAGGCTAAGCTTGTGAGTGAATATATTTCTTTCATTTAATTTGCGATTTTCATGAATAGTTAACGTTGCGTTATGGTAATGAGCTTGAGGCTATAATTACGCTCCGGATACGGGATTGCTCGACGCTAGAGGTTAACAAGACATTTGTGGAGTGGTTGAAAAACGAGTTTTAATGACTCCAACCTAAATATATGTAAACTTCTTACTTCAACTGTAGATCATTCATGTAATGTTAGCTAGCAAGCCAGCTAACATGACCTATCTAACAGTACTTCTTAGGGCTAGACGTCCCGCTAGCGGGACAACTTCCTGTGAAACTGGAGGGCATGCAATTCAAATTTGTAATCATAAAAATGATGGATATTAAACATGTAGGTACATACAAGTGTCTTATATCAGTTGATAGCTTGATTCTTGTGAAACTAAATGCACATCTCAGCCAATCATGGCTAATGGGAAGGTTGCAGACTTTTTCCGTGGCTAAACCAACTAGGTTCATAATTTAACAATTTTATTTGTATTTACTGATTGCATACATGTTTGTTATTAAGGCACATGAAAGTTCACATGTTCCAGAAGACATTTCTTCCAAAAAACGCATTTTGATAAAAACATTATGTTTCTGTTCAAATGGCTCTCCTGTGAAGTAATGACGCGTGATATACATGTAATTTTGCAGTCACTTTTATTGTAAATAAGAATAGAATATGTTTCTAAACACTTGTACATTAATATGGATGCTACCATGATTATGGATAGTCCTGAATTAATTGTGAATAACGATGAGTGAGAAAGTTAGATGCACAAATATTATACCCCCTAGCCCAAAATGCTAACCTCCCCTGTTATTGGTGGAGAAAAAGGGGCCAAGAGGGGTGGCTGCCTTCTGAGAATTTGTAGGCGATCGAAACAACCCCTACTTCCTTCCAATCTGCATGGAAACGTGCAGAATAAAATCGATGGCCTACGCAGAAGATTAAACTATCAACGGGACATTCAAATCTGTAATATCTTATGCTTCACGGAGTTGTGGCTGAACGACGACACTATCAACATACAGCTGGCTGGTTGTATGCTGTACCTGCAGGATAGAACAGCGGTGTCTGGTAAGACTAGGGGTGACGGACTATGTAGTTTTGTAAATAACAGCTGGTGCACAATATCTAAGGGAGTCTCAAGCTATTGCTTGCCTGAGATAGAGTATCGCATGATAAGCTGTAGACCACACTATCTGTATTTTTCATAGCTGTTTAAATACCACCACAGACTGACGCTGGCACTAAGACAGCATTGAATGAGCTGTATTCCGCCATAATCAAACAAAACGCTCACCCAGAGGTGGCGCGGCTAGTAGCCTGGGACTTTAATGCAGGGAAACTTTTTTTTAAATCGGTTTTACCTCATTTCTATCAACATGTTAAATGTGCAACCAGAGGGGAAAAAAACTCTGGACTGTAACGGTTTTCTGGTGAAAGAGAGGCGGACCAAAATGCAGCGTGGTTAGTTTTGTACATCTTTAATAAAGATGAAAATACAACAATCTACAAAACAAGAAACGTGAAAAAAACAAAACAGTCATATTTGGTGCCACAAACACAAAGACAGGAACAATCACCCACAAGAGACCTAAAGAATATGCCTAAATATGGTTCCCAATCAGAGACAACGATAAACACCTGCCTCTGATTGAGAACCACTCTAGGCAACCATAGACTTACCTAGAGTACTACTCTAACCACAATCCCATAACCACAAACAACCCCAGACAAAACAAACCACATAAATCCCCATGTCACACCCTGGCCTAACCAAAATAATAACGAAAACACAGAATACTAAGGCCAGGGCGTGACAGGACCCCCCCAAAGGAGCGGACTCCCGTCCGCCACCTAAATCCATAGGGGAGGGTCTGGGTGGGCGTCTGTCGCTGGACGTGGACCCCATTCCATCATAGTCTCTGTCCACCTCCTTCGCGTCCCTTGATTGGCGACCCTCGCCGCCGACCCAGGCCTACTAACCCCAACAAAGGGCCCACCTGGACTGAGGGGTGCCTCACGACTGAGGAAGTTCAGGACCGAGGGGAAGCTCGGGACTGAGGGGAAGCTCGGGCAGGTTGATGGATCTGGCACCGGGCTGGGGACACGCACCTCAGGGCGAATGCCTTGCATACTACTCCAAATCAACTGCTCTCCTTCACACTCCCCCAATTCTATTAACACCTCCTCGAGTGTCTCCTCATCTCCCATCCGTTCACTCTCCTCCATTCTGTCCAATAACTCCTCGACCCTCTCAGACTCAGCCCTCAGCTTCGCCGATAGCTCCGATAACATCCATGGCTCCTTACGGTAAACAGGGGGAGTTGGCTCAGGTCTGGCTCCTGACTGCCACACTCTCCCTGTGCCCCCCCCCCCCCCCCCCCCCCCCAAGACATTTTTTGAGGCTGCCTCTCGGGCTTCCAGCCGCTCTAGCTCCTCATAATGCCGCCTCTCTGCTTTCGCTGCCTCCAGCTCGGCTTTGGGGTGGCAATATTCCCCTGGCTCTGCCCAGGGTCATTTCCCGTCAAGGATCTCCTCCCAAGTCCATTCCTCCAAATAGTGCAGCCTCTCCCACTGCTGCTGCTGCTGCTGCCTCTGTTGCTTCTCCTGCTGCTGCCTTTGCTGCTGCTGCTGTTGCTCCTGCTGCACCTGTCGCTTCTCCTGCTGCTGCTGTTGCTGCTGCCTCTGTTTACCACGCCGCTTGGTCCTTGGTTGGTGGGTGATTCTGTAACGGTTTTCTTCTGGTGAAAGAGAGGCGGACCAAAATGCAGCGTGGTTAGTTTTGTACATCTTTAATAAAGATGAAAATACAACAATCTACAAAACAAGAAACGTGAAAAAACCGAAACAGTCCTATTTGGTGCCACAAACACAAAGACAGGAACAATCACCCACAAGAGACCTAAAGAATATGCCTAAATATGGTTCCCAATCAGAATACTAAGGCCAGGGCGTGACATGGACCACCTTTACTCCACACACAGAGACGCATACAAAGCTCTCCCTCACCCTCCATTTGGCAAATCTGACCATAATTCTATCCTCCTGATTCCTGCTTACAAGAAAAAATTAAAGCAGGAAGCACCAGTGACTAGATCAATAAAAAAGTGGTCAGATGAAACAGATACTAAGCTACACACACACACACACACACACACACACACACACACACACACACACACACACACACACACACACACACACACACACACACACACACACACACACACACAGTAGGCTAACAGTATGTCAATGGTTTTAGGAACAGCAGTAACATCAGGCAGGATTTAGGCTACCAACTGCCTAGCCAGTTGTAGCTTAATCTTGGGTGCAATGATCACGCTCCCGCACTGACTGACTGTATTGTACAGTTGTCGGCTGTATTAGCCATGACTTACCTTTCTTTGTGCAGCTTCAATGTCGAACAAAGTTGTAAATTGTTGCACCTCCGTCTGTCATTTTCTTCTTGCATGTTTTGCAAGTTGCAACCCGTTTTTTTGTTGATAACAGCGTCGTCTTTATAAGTGAAAATAATCATTTGGGGTATCATCTTTCCAAGGGCTCCATCTGAATTCACCCGCCATGCCACGCACAACGTTTTCTCAGCTGACAGAATTTGATTGGCTGCTGTCCGATTCAAACTGTAATCCGTTAAATGAAGAGTTGATGCGCTGCACACTTTTTTAATAGTATCATTTTTCATATTTGGGCTTGGGGAGGGTATCAAGTCAGGTCGAGTCAAAAGGCTCAAGTCCAAGTTAAGTCACGAGTCATTAGTGTTAAAGTCAAGTTGCAAGTCATCATATTTGTGACTCAAGTCTGACTCGAGTCCAAGTCATGTCACTCAAGTCCACACCTCTGCTATATACAGGGAGTACCAGTACTGAGTCGATGTGCAGGGGTACGAGGTAATTGAGGTAGCTATGTACATATAGAAGGGGTAAAGTGACTAGACAACAGGATAGACAGTAGCAGAAGCGTACTGTATGTGGTGATGAAAAAGTGTGTGTATAAGTGTGTGTGTGCGTGGTGTCAGTATGCATATGTGTGCATGTTTTGTGTGTCTGGACGTGTGTATGTGTGTGTTTGGGTGGCAGTGTAAGTATGTTTGAGTGTGGGTAGAGTCCAGCGTGTGTGCATAGAGAAAGTGCAAGAGAGTTAATGCAACCCTCTGTAGCGCCTTACGGTCGGGTGCCTTGCAGTTGCCGTACCCAGAGGTGATGCAGCCAGTCAATATGCTTTTAATGGCGCAGCTGTAGAACTTTTGAGGATCTGAGGACCCATGCCAAATCCTTTCAGCATCTTGAGGGGGAAGAGACATTGTCATGCCCTCTTCACAACTGTGTGGGTGTGTGTGGACCATGTTAATTCCTTAGTGATGTGGACACCAAGGAACTTGAAGCGTTCAACCAGCTCCACTACAGCCCCATCAATGTGGATGGGGGCGTGCTCACCCTTCCTTTACTGTAGTCCACGATTAGCTCCTTTGTCTTGCTGACATTAAGGCAGAGGTTGTTGGGTCTCTGACCTCCTCGCTATAGGCTACCTCACTGTCGTCAGTGATCAGTCCTACCACCGTCGTATCATTCAACATATTTGCTGCTACTTCTATGACGTAGTGAGGTTGGACCCAGGTGCAGAGAAGAGACCAGACGAGGGTTTCGATGGTCACTCTGACAGAGCTCCAGAGTTCCTTTGTGGATATGGAAGAACCTTCTCTGCAGCACTCCACTAATCAGGCCTTTATGGTAGTGGCCAGACGGAAGCCACTCCTCAGTAAAAGGCACTTGACAGCCGGCTTGGAGATTGCCAAAAGACACCTAAAGACTCAGACCATGAAAAACAAGATTATCTGGTCTGATGAAACCAAGATTGAACTATTTGGCCTGAATGCCAAGCGCCATGCCTGCAGGAAACCTGGCAACATCCCTACTGTGAAGCATGGTGGTGGCAACATTATGTTGTTGGAATTTTATTCAGCGGTAGTTACTGGGAGACTAGTTAAGATCGAGGGAAAGATGAACGGAGCAAAGTACAGAGATATCTTTGATGAAAACCTGTTCCAGAGCACTCAGGACCTCAGACTGGAGGAAAGTTTCACCTTCCAATAGTACAACAACCCTAAGCACACAGCCAAGACCAATACAGCAGTGGCTTCGGTACAAGTCTCTGAATGTCCTTGAGTGGCCCAGCCAGAGCCTGGACTTGAACCCGATCGAACATCTCTGGAGAGACCTGAAAATAGCTGTGCAGCGACTCTCCCCATCCAACCTGACAGAGCTTGTGAGGATCTGCAGAGAACAATGGAAGAAACTCCCCAAATACAGATGTGCAAAGCTTGTAGCGTCGTACCCAAGAAGACTTGAGGCTGTAATTGCTGCCAAAGGTCCTTCAACAAATTACTGAGTAAAGTAAAGGGTCTGAATACTTATGTAAATGTGAAATCTCAGTTTTGAATTGTTTTATACATTTGAAAAATGTTCTTAACATGTTTTTGCTTTTTCATTATGAGGCATTGTGGGTAGATTGATGTGGGGGGAAATGATTTAAGGCTGTAAACATAACAACATGTGGAAAAAAGTCAAGGGGTCTGAATACTTCCCGAATACACTGTATTGGTGTTAGTTCAAGCACACACTGATAGATAGACATAAATTCCCATAAAAGATAGCTCCTGGCATATTGTTTGATTTCTGAGTTATATATAGTTTGTATAGTTAAACAGTACGACAGTGGGATACCACTGTATGTCTGCGTGGGCATTGTATAATGTGGAAAATTATAGAAAACTGAAGGACCCATTTTTTTAACATTGTGGTCAGGTATAATAGAATGTGACAAGGAATGTGACATGGAACGTTTCATTTTCATCTATGGGCTATGTCACGGTCTTATGTGGAGCTGATGTGTGGGATTGTTGCATGTTGTATTCCCATAGTTGGTATTCTGTCTGACCTGCCGGCTGTCATCATTCTCTACTTTCAGTTTTCATAAAGAACAGAGACTTTCTAACTTACTGACAACTATGCTCCTACAGTTTTAGCTTGAATTTTCAGCAAAGTCATGACTCTTTTTTCAGTTTGCCTCACTACAAGGCAAAATCCTTTCTGTCAGGCTTAAACCTTTTCCTTTTTTGGGCAGAAAAAACCCACTGAACAATTGAAAACATTGACATTTCAATTTGGCCTCAAGTGGCTTGTTAAATTTATGCAAGCATCTGTGTGCTTTGTGAATCAGAATCCAACTGAGAGCATGACGTTTTTCCACTTATGGTCATTAGGTTCTGCGCTGCTCATTAGATTGACAGACCTCTTTGCCTGACACTGGGACCTGTGTTGGGGCCCGTGGTCCTCATTAACCTCTGCACTGGTATGGTTTCTTGTCAACACCCAGCATCGGCGTCCATTTTAAATGGATGTCTGTCCCGGGTAAGATAGTCGTTTGTGATTGTGCTGTGTAGCGGATGCTCTGCTACGTTCATTCATTATTCAGACACTTTGTGTGTTGACTTGACGTCTACTGGGCCCCCCGAGCAGATAAACGTCTCTCACTCGGTTCAGGATAATGAGTCATGATGGGGCAAGAGGAGGCTGGAGCGGTAACAGCCTCCCCAGCCAGATGTGTAACACCATGCCCACTGTAAACTGCACGCATGTGTCAACAACAACAACAAAAAAATCCAAATGTATTGAAGTTTTATTGACAGATATAGATTAGAATATGAGATGGGGAGATACAGTGAGCTACAAAAGTATTGGCACAGTGACACATTTGTTGTTGTTTTGGCTCTGTACTCCAGCACTTTTGATTTGAAATTATACAATGAGTATGAGGTTCAAGTGCGTACTGTCAGCTCTAATTTCACATTTGACACATTTGATATATTTTCATCCATATCGGGGTGAACCGCTTAGAAATTACAGCACTTTTTGTACATAGTCGCCCCATTTTAGGGGACCAAAAGTATTGGGACAAATTCACTTACAGTATAAGGAAGGACAAAAAGATCATCAAAGACAACAACCACCCGAGCCGTGGCCTGTTCACCCCACTATCGTCCAAAGGCGAGGTCAGTACAGGTGCATCAAAGCTGGGACCCGAGAGACTGAAAAACAACTTCTCAATGCCAACAGACTGTTAAATAACCATCACTAGCACATTAGAGGCCGCTGCCTATATACATAGACTTGAAATGGCAACTTGAATAAATGGAACACTAGTCACTTCAATAATGTTTACATATTTTGCATATGTATATACTGTATTCTATTCTATCCAACTGTATCTTGGTCTATGCCGCTCTGACATTGCTTGTCCATGTATTTATATATTCTTAAATCCATTCGTTTACTTAAATCTGTGTGTATTGGGTATGTTGTGAAATTACTAGATATTACTTGTTAGATATTACTGCACTGTTGGAGCATGAAACAAAAGCATTTTCACAACGTGTATGTGACCAATAAAATGTGATTTGATTTGATTTATGTGTATCAAAGTGGTCAAAAGTTTAGTATTTGGTCCCATATTCCTGGCACACAATGATTACATCAACTTTGTGACTTGACAAACTTGCTGGATGCATTTTATGTTTGTTTTGGTGTGTTTCAGATTATTCTGTGCCTCCAAGGATTGCTAACCTCTCACCATTACAATAACAGGGGAGGTAAAAAAAAATTAGAGAGGGGGGGGGGGGGGGTATATGATATTTGTGCATCTATAACTTTCTCACTCATCATTATTCAAGATGAATTCAGGACCATCTGTAATCCTGGTAGCATCCACATTCATGTAGAAGTGTTTAGAAACATATTCTATTCTTATTTACAATGAAAGTAACTCCAAAATTCCACATGACTTAATTTACTATTCATTTCTACCGGGCATAAAATCATCTGAAACGCAACCAAAACAAACAGCAAATGCATCCAACCAGGTCGTAGAGTCACAAGCTTGATGTAATCATTGCGTGCCAGTTGTATGGGACCAAATACTAAACCTTTGACTACTTAAATACACACATAGGTGAATTTGTCCCAATAATTTTGGTCGCCTATAATAGGAGGGACGATGTACATAAAGTGCTGCAATGAAAATAACCTCAAATTAAAGCTGTCCGTTTGCACTTTAGCCTCATAGTTATTGTACCAAAGTGCTGAAGTACAGAGCCCAAAACAACAGAAAATGTGTCACTGTCCCAATACTTTTGGAGCTCCCTGTAGATTAGAGGGAAACAGAAAGTGTGGGGCGGAAAGGGGGACCGAATCGCTGCCTCCAAGGGGCTCATAGGGCCCAGGGGTGGCAGCACTACCACTAGACTAGCCTGCATGCCTTTGTTTTATACCGATGTCAAGCAACTCTGTCACATTTAGTTTTCCAAATCCTGCATGCATGTTTTTGGTAACGTGATGTTAGTTATTACCACATAGTTCTACTTTTTGGATTTCATCATAACCTTTTGATACCCACTATATTTCAGCTAAGAAATTATGTAATGGGAAGTTGCTTCGGGACACTAATTGGGGCTGACTTACTCCAATTGATTTAAAACGGATGGCTTTATCATGAGAGCTTCAAACACTAGTCCAGGTACCACCGCTAGTCCATGCTGCTCTTTCTTTCCAACTTCTGCAATAAGCAGCGACCTTGTAAGTACATTATGGATGTCAAGCATCCACCCACTCATGGCACAGAGAAAGAAAGCATTTGATGTATTTATCTTTTGAAAATTACAGTTTCCGGGCTTAATGTCAGCCACCCCGCTAGGCTCATTGGGTATTGGCTCGTCGTGCAAATTATCATAACTAATGTATTTTTAATACTGACCAGATTTAGAGTCCCGCTGAGAGGACTGGCTACATCGGACACAGTTCTTGTGGAAATGTAACGGGGAATCACCATCCTCTACTGACAGGGGTTAGGACACTGATTTAAAAACCCTGGCTGAAATATTAAAAGAGTGATATTTATTCTCTTTAGCCACCCGAAGTGTCAGTTGGGTTGCCAGTTAGTGAATCTGGGTTTGGAAGTGGCTCCAACATTTCATTAGAATTAGATGTGCTCTACAGAACTATGATCAGTTCTATCTCAGGTTAGACCATGATGAGACATTGTGGTTTTGAAGGGATGTAGTCAGATACTGCCTGATTACAAATGAACTGTTCAAGGGTGTTATTTATTTCATAATCAAATCATGTTGTTGCCAAAATGACTACAAATGAAGATATACAAGAGGAAGGACAGACAGGGTCAACTTCAAAGTTACACCTACAGCTTTTTCGAATCAACTTATCAATTTATTTCATACAGACTTGAAAAACTCATACAAGTCAGATATTGTACAGATATAAAATCTTAATTTGAGCCAGTTTGCTGCAGCAGGTAAATAATCCAACAGGAATTGTTAATTATTATGTGGATTATATTTAATGAACATTTTTGGGGGGCGGGGGGGGGGGGGGGGGGGGGGAATGAGGTCTGAAATTTCCAAGTGAAAATTACAAACTTCAGAAGCCTTTTTAAACCTCAAATACACAGCAAGTGGATACTTTCCTGCATTGCACAAACGTTATCCTAAAACATGGTGATCAAATTAAGATTGTACATCTGTAAATCAAATAGTGCTTTGAAGTAACACTGGCCCTGAGTTTCTTTCCGTAATGTTCTGTAATGGGGTGGCTAGATCCCATAATGCCTGAAATATCTTGAATCCAAAAATATGAAAGAATGTTTGAAGGACATTGCAGTTAATGCAGATGGTCATTCTCGGCTAGCGTATCCCATTTCATAGTGAGTTTGTGGTTTCAATTCTACTCGGAGGAGGGCCTGACGGGAGAACAGGGAGAAGCTCTGAGGACAGATCAGCCAGTGTGTGTGTGTGATCATTGATCCCACTCAGGGACATCTGAGAGGTGAGAAGGTTTAAGAACTGACGCTGTGCAGGGAATACTTGGGCCAAGGTAGGATGGCCCCCCAGCTCACCTGGTGTGATAGATAGAGAGCCTCTAAATAGAAGGTGGGGAGTGGGGGATCCTCTCAATATTAGTAATATCCAGCAGCCAGTCTTATTTTCACCTTTCAGACCAAAAGTACAAAATCAAGGGAGACAAACAAACATTCCTTATGGAATATTTCACAAATGCAAAGGTGTTCTATATTTATACGTACTGTACAGTATGTGTAGCTAAATCAGGAAATTCCAGTCTTCTATGTCTCTCGGCAGTCTGCATATCATCCCAAAATAATAGATAACCATTCACCCATTCTCCTTACCACAAAGCCAAAGAGTCACGATATCCGTCCTCAAACTTCATCTGCATTCCAAATGTGCCGTACAAATGAGATCATGTGATGAACACCAGAGGAAGGCGCAAGCTTCCACGCTTCACTAAGCCAAATTGAAGACATGTTTTTGTACACACTAAAATGGGGAGCCATTAAAGAAGTTCTTAATAGCCACTCAACAGCAGCCTGAATCACAATCAATAAAAATCCGGCAAGCCATTAAAAACGGCAGATAACAATAAGAGCCTGGAGGAGATGACAGCTGGATTTCTGCAGTGGCTTCCGCAGTTTCCGAAGAGGTCAGCGCCCTAGTCCGATCTGAAGATTGATCGACCCAAGATGTGATCGTTAGGTTTCCCGTGCATCTTAGAGCTCTTTCAATTGATACATTATTCAGGAAATTGGGTAAAAGTTGCAGGGTAGTAATACATTTACTTCCATCAATTAGGTCCATTTGCATCTTGTCCACCATTGGAAATGTAACGGTGCTAACCTGATCAAGAGTTGTGCCATGCTCTCGGGACTTATTTTCAATACCCCAAAAGCTTCTAGTATGAGGCATTCCACATTGCCTATAAAAAATGTTAACCGTGGGCTGCATGTAAACACAACAAATACATTTTTCAAAACTTTACTATCACAAATTCTTTATGTGATCTGAACATGATTCCGCGGGCCGTATTGAATAAGGTCACGGCATCATATGGCCCCGGGGCCAGCCATTGTCCAGACCTGCACTATATACAAGATTATGTGGACACCCCTTCAAATGAGTGGATTTGGCTATTTCAGACATACTTGTTGCTGACATGTGTATAAAATTGAGCACACAGCCATGCAATTTCCATAGACAAACATTGGTGGTAGCATGACCTTACTGAAGAGCTCATTAACATTCAATGTGACACCATCATAGGATGCCACCTTTCCAACAAGTCAGTTCGCCAAATTTCTGCCCTGCTAGAGCTGCCCCGACCAACTGTAAGTGCTGTTATTGTGAAGTGGAAACGTCTAGGAGCAACAACAGCTCAGTCGCTAAGTGGTAGGCCACACAAGCTCACAGAACGGGACGGCCGAGTGCTGAAGCGCTGAGCGAGTAAAAATGGAGCAGTGTAAGCTCGCTCTCTGGGGTGATTAATTAAGTTTCACCATCTGGCAGGCCGACGAACATACCTTGGTTTGGCGGATGCCAGGAGAATGCTACCTGCCCAAATGCACAGTGCTAACTGTAATGTTTGGTGGAGGAGGAATAATAGTCTGGGTCATTTTTTCATGGTTTGGTCTAGGCCCCTTAGTTCCAGTGAAGGGAAATCTTAATGCTACAACTTTGTGGCAACAGTATGGGGAAGGTCCCTTTCCTATTTCAACATAACAATGCCGTTGTGCACAAAGCGAGGGCCATACAGAAATGGTTTGTTGAGATCGGTGTGGAAGAACTTGACTAGCCCGCAGAGACCTCAACCCCATCGAACACCTTTGGGATGAATTGGAACGCCGACTGTGAGCCTGGCCTAATCGCCCAACATCAGTGCCCAACCTCACTATTGCTCTTGTGGCTGAATGGAAGCCAGTCCCCGCAGCAATGTTCCATCATATAGTGGAAGGCCTTCCCAGAAGAGTGGAGGCTGTTATAGCAACAAAGGGGGGGGATCAACTCCATATGAATGCCCATCATTTTGGAATGAGATGTTCGATGAGCAGGTGACCACATACTTTTGGTCATGTAGTGTAAGTATATATATTGGAGTCATTAAAACTTGTTTTTGAACCACTACACAAATGTCTTGTTAACAAACTATAGTTTTGGCAAGTTGGTTAGGACATCTACTTTGTGCATGACAAAAGTAATTTTTCCAACAATTGTTTTACAGACAGATCATTTCAGTTATAATTCACTGTATCACAATTCCAGTAGGTCAGAAGTTTAAATACACTAAGTTGATTGTGCCTTTAAACAGCTTGGAAAATTCCAGAAAATGTCATGGCTTTAGAAGCTTCTGATAGGCTAATTGACATAATTTGAGTCAATAGGAGGTGTACCTGTGGATGTATTTCAAGGCCCACCTTCAAACTCAGTGCCTCTTTGCTTGACATCATGGGAAAATCAAAATAAATCAGCCAAGACCTTTGTAGACCTCCACAAGTCTGGTTCATCATTGGGAGCAATTTTCAAATGCCTGAAGGTACCATGTTCATCTGTACAAACAATAGTATGCAAGTATAAACACAATGGGACCACGCAGCCGTCATACTGCTCAGGAAGGAGACGTGCTCTGTCTCCTAGAGATGAACGTACTTTGGTGTGAAAGGTGCAAATCAATCCCAGAACAACAGCAGAGGACCTTGTGAAGATGCTGGAGGAAACAGGTAAAACAGTATCTATATCCACACTAAAACAAGTCCTATATCGACATAACCTGAAAGGCAGCTCAGCAAGGAAGAAGCCACTGCTCCAAAACCGCCATAAAAAAAGCCAGACTACGGTTTGCAACTGCACATGGGGACAAAGATCGTACTTTTTGGAGAAATGTCCTCTGGTATGATGAAACAAAAATAGAACTGTTTGACCATAATGACCATCGTTATGTTTGAAGGAAAAAGGGGGAGGCTTGCAAGCCAAAGAACACCATCCCAACTGTGAAGCACGGGGGTGGCAGCATCATGTTGTGGGGGTGCTTTGCTGCAGAAGGGACTGGTGCACTTCACAAAATAGATGGCATAATGACGAAGGAAAATTATGTGGATATATTGAAGCAACATCTCAAGACATCAATTAAAGTTCAAGTTAAAGCTTGTTCGCAAATGGGTCTTCCAAATGGACAATGACATCAAGCATACTTCCAAAGTTGTGGTAGAATGGCTTAAGGACAGCAATGTCAAGGTATTGGAGTGGCCATCACAAAGCCCTGACCTCAATCCTATAGAAAATGGGCAGAACTGAAAAAGCATGTGCGAGCAAGGAGGCCTACAAACCTGACTCAGTTACACCAGCCCTGTCAGGAGGAATGGGCCATAATTCACCCAACATATTGTGGGAAGCTATCCGAAATGTTTGACCCAAGTAAAAAAAAATAAAAGCAATTCTACCAAATACTAATGGGGTGTATGTAATCTTCTGACCCTGTCACGGCTATTGAAGGAGGAGGACCAAGGTGCAGCGTTGTGAGCATACATATCCTTTATTTAAGATGACGCTGACAGAAACAATAAACACTACAATAAACACTACAAACAAACAAAGTCAACTTCCCACAAAGAAAGGAGGGAAAAAGGGCTACCTAAGTATGGTTCCCAATCAGAGACAACGATAGACAGCTTTCCCTGATTGAGAACCATACCCGGCCAAAACATAGAAATACAAAATCATAGATAACAAAACATAGAATGCCCACCCCAAATCACACCCTGACCAAACCAAATAGAGACATTTAAAGGCTCTCTAAGGTCAGGGGGTGACAGACCCACTGGGAATGTGGTGAAAGAAATGAAAGCTGAAAGAAATAATTCTCTCTACTATTATTCTGACATTTCACAATCTTAAAATAAAGTGGTGATCCTAACTGACCTAAGACAGGGAATTTTTACTAGGATTAAATGTCAGGAATTGTGAAAAACTGAGTTTAAATGTATTTGTCTGAGGTGTATGTAAACTTCCAACTTCAACTGTATATATACAGGATACATACGCATACTCATTCATTGTCCTGTTTTTCAACAGGACAATGACCCAACACACCTCCAGACTTTGACCAAGAAGGAGAGTGATGGAGTGCTTCATCAGATGACCTGGCCTCCACAATCATCCGACCTCAACCCAATTGAGATGGTTTGGGATGACTTGGACCACAGAGTGAAGGAAAAGCAGCCAACAAGTGTTCAGCATTTGTGGGAACTCCTTCAAGACTGTTGGAAAAGCATTCCAGGTGATGCTGGTTGAGAGAATGCAAAGAGTGTGCCAAGCTGTCATCAAGGCAAAGGGTGGCTATGTGAAGAATCTCAAATATAAAATATATTTTGATTTGTTTAACGCCTATTTGGTTACTACATGATTCCATATGTGTCATTTCATTGTTTGGATGTCTTCACTATTATTCTACAATGTAGAAAATAGGAAAAATAACAAAAAATCTTGGAATAAGTAGGTGCTCTACAGTATATATAAATCTCCCCTTGAGCTAGGGTTGGCAACAGCTTTTATTCTCTATTTGGCTCTGAGATGTGATTGAACTTTTTTTGACATGCAAATAGATTCATATAGTAATTATTGGAGCTTTATTGTGCAGCCAGCTATAGCCTGGGAAGATTACATAAAAAACTGCACTGCATTCATTGACAGTAAAATCCCATCTCTGATCTGGCTTACTGCCAACCATAAACATGGCAGAGATAACGCGGGAGGAATACACGTGTAATGAAAGAGTAACAAAGAGCTCTGAAGTCGTAATGAAAGTAAGGAGAAACAGACAGATGGCGATGCACATAATGCCCTCAATATTGCTATCGAAGGAACTAAGCCACCCCTATTTGAAAATCAAATTCACCTAGTTCGGATCCTTTTCATCCTATGTGTGCCTCACTGTTTTCCTGATGCATAGCACAATATATCAAAAGAGTTTTGAGATCAAAATGTTAGATGACGAGGAATCCGTACACAATGTATCACAGGATGGACTGTGTGTGGATGATTTGTATTGAGCGTGTTGCTCCTGTATGATAACCAGTGATAAGTTATGCTTGCATGTGACTGGGATTATATGGGTTGGAGAAATTGCACAGTTATTGTGATTGATGTCAAAGTGTCGTCATTAATGTGTGTTTGGTGTTACGGCTTTAACTGGGTTCTTGCCAACACTGGGTGCTTTGTTACACCCTATGTTCAGTTTTGAGATCTCATGATTGCTTTATAATTTTGAGTGTGCAATAACCTATAATGACAAATCATCATGCTGTTATTGGTGAGCATTGCCTCAAACAGCTCCTTTTTTTATTGTCAAAATGGCCATTCATGATCAGCAGGCTTACATTGTGTATTGGTGTTGCACAGTAATACACAAGTGCATCCTGGGCATTTGCAATTTGACATTTGATCTCCACACAATTAACTTTCTTCATGCATGAACCCTATTCAAAATATTATTTCTAGATTACACAAAATGTTGTTATTCAACAGGAAAAAGAGACGGGCCAAAGTTTCTGGAATTGCAGTGCTTTGCTTGAATAATTAACTATAATGTGACACCAGGCCACAACACCATTATATGACACCAGGCATAAAAGCTTTCAGACGCACATTAGAGAATTTGGGGTTTATGGCTCTGGGAAGACTGTGGAAAGGCAAAGCGCTGTCCATTCAGAACTAACAAAAGTTAACCTTTCAGGACCACGGACAGAGACTCATTGGTTCATATCAGGGCCAAGGACAGCACCAACCAAAACCTGAACTGAACAACCTCACAGTCTGAAAAGCTTGTGGCACAAAAATACTAATGCATATTAGTTCATACAAGGAAACATTCTAGTGGAATTATGTGTCTGACATTCATCTTGAACTGAGCATAATGCCCTTCCAGCTCTTTCATTACGTCCTGTTCTTCATCGACTGAAAATATTACATTAAATAGCCTCGCTTTTTGTTTGTTGAATGTGCATTGGTTTCAAGGTCTCATTTAGATATAATGAATCTTACCATCTGAGGCAGTTTTTTTTTCTCTGCAAGACGGATTTCAGGTTAACTCCTTGGCAACGCTGGGCAATATCCTCCCTATTGAACATCTTTGTGGGCTCAGCATAGGAATATAAAGACACCATGGGGGTTGGCTAATTTACTAGCCATGTATTAAATGCAGACATCTTCATCAGCTTTTCTCATCGTCTTTTTTTGTGCTCATAGCCATGTTTTTTTAATATTACTAATCTTTAAAGTGACTAAGCAGCCTAGATACTTTTTGTTCTTCTTGTGTTGCTGCTGCGAGGGCAGCTATAGAGCACAAAGCCACTTTACAATGGCTGATATGCCTAGTCACTTTAATGCACTGTATTGCAACACGTTTAAATGATTTCCTTTGTTTAGTTTGTATAATTGTTTCCATTCATAAACACTTTACTCACCGTCATCACGGTTTCTGAAATGTCAAAATCTGGAAGGTACACGGTGTCATTTAATGATGGCAATGCAATAAATGGCCATGGCAAACCTTCAAAATACACGGTCAGATCTAAAGCTCCTGAATAATTGTGTTTTACCTGTTCAATACTTATTTGTAATGCAAAATACTAACTCATTTGAACATAAACAGAAAATGTGTGTGCTCTACGGATGAACAGTACCAGCAGCACTGTGCCCACCTAGGCACACAAGAACACACTCTGCCTCGGTGATAACTACATGCTCTGCATACTCGGGCAGAATCACACAGTAGTTCTGACAGCACACACGCACACATGAGAGACCGCCACACAGACCTGTGTTTTTTACGACCATCTGTTCCGCCATTTCACAAAGACATAAAAAGCTGCCACCTCCGTTCATACATATAAACATGTCCTTATGAGTTATTTCCCCACAATTGAAGATTATATGTTAACTATGTAGAGCCTGAGGTAACGTATCTCCCTGTTGGCAATTCTGCTTGTTCGTCGACTAAATGTTTTAGCAAAACTTCAGTTTACATTCCTCCATGGTTAAACGCCTTGCCCGAAACCAGAATCCACCATCCACCATCATGCATCAAACACAATGTCACAAAGTTCTCCTTTGACCCACTTTCGATAAAGTTCTGTGATGTCTTTTGAATAATGACATTCCAGTGATTGATGCAGCCATCAGTTACACTAACATTCAAGGCCATTGCGCACATATGCCCTTCATTAGTCAATTGCTCGGTGTCACCGTCTTCAGTTAAGCAGAGCGTCGATACAACCCCAGTTATACATTCCACCAAGGACTTTATTTAAACAAAGAATCTACATTTTCATCTTAGGTATGTGATTGAAAATGCCATTTCAAATGACACCTGCAAAACTGCAAGCCAAGCATTTTATGTGGGCGTCATCGTTGACAAGATTTTTAATGAATGATTGGTGGATGATTGATAATGAAGGAGAGCAAGCCTCGTATTCTCAATGACACCTCAGAATATACACTACCGTTCAAAAGTTTGGAGTCACTTATAAATGTCTTCTTTTTTTTAGGCCATTAAAATAACATCAAATTGGTAAGAAATACAGTGTAGACATAGTTAATGTTGTAAATAATACCGTCTGCCCAGATGTTTGTCCGCCTCTGTCGTCGTACCTGGATGAGAGCCCGGTCGGCCCTCCTTAAGACCCCCTCCAGGTATTGATCAATAGCCTTCATTTCTAAAAAAAAAGAATAGACTGACGAGTTTCAGAAGAAAGGTCTTTGTTTCTGGCCATTTTGAGCCTGTAATCGAACCCACAAACGCTGATGCTCCAGATACTCAACTAGTCTAAAGAAGGCCTGTTTTATTGCTTCTTTAGCTTCTTATGGCTGCAAGGGCAGTATTGAGTAGCTTGGATGAAAGGTGCCCAAAGTAAACGGCCTGCTCCTCAGTCCCAGTTGCGAATATATGCATATTATTATTAGTTTCGGATAGAAAACACTCTGAAGTTTCTAAAACTGTTTAAATGATGTCTGTGAGTATAACAGAACTCATATGGCAGGCAAAAACCTGAGAAGAAATCCAAACAGGAAGTGGGAAATCTGAGGTTGGTCGATTTTCAACCCAGCCCCAATTGAATACACAGTGGGGTATTGGTTATGTTGCACTTCCTAAGGTTTCCACTAGATGTCAACCGTTTTTAGAAACATGAATGAGGCTTCCACTGTGATGTGGGGCCGGATGAGAGCTCTTTGTCAGTGGTCTGGCAGAGAGCCAGGTCCTGGTCATGCGCATTTCACATGATAGCGACCTGCATTCCATGGCTTTTCTACAGACAATGGAATTCTCCGGTTGGAACGTTATTGAAGAGTTATGATAAAAACATCCTAAAACATTCAAAAACATTGATTCTATACTTAGTTTGAAATGTTTCTACGACCTGTAATATAACTTTTTGAAGTTTTCGTCCGACGTTCGGCTGGACCTGCACGAGCGTTTGGATTTGTGTACTAAACGCCCTAACAAAAGTAGCTAATTGGACGTAAATAATGGACATTATAGAACAAATCAAACATTTATTTCGGAACTAGGATTCCTGGGAGTGCATTCTGATGAAGATCATCAAAGGTAAGGGAATATTTATAATGTTATTTCTGATTTCTGTTGACTCCAACATGGCGGGTAAAAAAAACAAATTCTTAGCGCCGTTCTCAGACTATTGCATGGTTTGCTTTTTCCGTAAAGTTTTTTTGAAATCTGACACAGCGGTTGCATTAAGGAGAGGTATATCTATATTTCCATGTCTAACAATTGTATTTTCCTCAACATTTATAATGAGTATTTCTGTAAAATGATGTGGCTCTCTGCAATATCACCGGATGTTTTTGGAACTAGTGAACGTAACGCGCCAAAGTATACTGAGATTTTTTTATATAAATATATGAACTTTATCAAACAAAACATACATGTATTGTGCAACATGAAGTCCTATGAGTGTCATCTGATGAAGATCATCAAAGGTTAGTGATTAATTTTATCTCTATTTGTACTTTTTGTGACTCCTCTCGTTGTCTGGAAAAATGGCTATGTTTTTCTGTGAGTTGGTGGTGACCTAACATAATCGTTTGTGGTGCTTTCACTGTAAAGCTTATTTGAAATCGGACACTGTGGTGGGGTTAATGAGAATTTTATCTTTAAAATGGTACCTAATATTTGTATGTTTGAGAAATTTGATTTATGAGATTTCTGTTGATTTGTATTTGGCGCCCTGCAATTTCATTGGCTGTTGGCGAGAGGTTCTGCAAGCGGAACAGGTTAAGTCATTGAGTAATCGATGCACGGGCGCAGGGTCTTGTCCTTCTTCTCAACAAAGAAGAATCCTGTGCCGGCTGGAGAGGACAAAGGACTGATGAAGCCCGCAGCTAGGGAGTCCCCAATGTACAGTAGGTCTCCATCACCTTGGTCTCTGGTCCCGACAGAGTGTACAGTCATCCCCGGAGCGGAGTAGTGCCAGAAAGAAGGTCAATCCTGCAGTCATATGGTCAGTGCGGCGAACGCAAAGTGGCCTTACTGAACTCCTTCCGGATGTCCTGGTTCTACGCAGGAATGGAGGAGAGGGCCGGGGCAACTTTCGAGCCCCCCGGGGCAGGTTGTGCTGACTTCAGGCAATGGGTGTGGCAGAACAGGCTCCAGCCTATAATGGCACCAGTAGACCAGTTAATGAGGGGATCATGTCGCTGGAGCCAGGAGAATCCCAATACCACGGGAACCTGAGGAGACTTAATGAGCAGGAACTGGATGGCCTCGCTGTGGTTACATGGCACACATGGGTTGATGGTAGTGGTAGTGTGGGTGACCCGGCCTATAGAATGCCTGTCCAGTGCTCTAACGTCTATGGGAATGGAGAGGGCCTGCATGGGGATATCCAGCTCAGAAGCCAGGGTAGCGTCCAAAAAGCTCTCATTGGCCCCAGAGTGAATGAGGACCCGGAGAGATTTCGACTGGTTTCCCCACAGTAGAATGGCATGATACGGGGTGCGAGTAGGAGGTGCAGAAAAGTTCTCCATATGGCCCATCAGAGTACTCGCTCCTACCGGTGAGCCAGGTCTTTCGCCATTCCGCTGGCGACACCCCAGCTCTGCCTAGTTGCATAGGCTTGGGAAACGGTGACTCGAACGTCTTGGGGAACGGTGACTCTCGGGGAACCTCGGGTAGCCTCGGATTCTCTCGGCAATGGGTCCATCGGGGGCTTCCAGAATGCCTCGGAGGCGAGGTGGAATCCTTGGACAGGCGAGCGAAATCAAATCTCTTCTCCCTTCATTGTTCCCGTAGTCGCCCATCTATCCTTATGGTCAAGGAAATGAGGGAATCGAGATCCATGGGTAATTCCCGGGCTGCAAGCTCGACCTTGACCTCCCCCGTGACTGAGTAGGAACATGTCGAACAGCGCTTTCTGGTCCAGGCACTGTCCGCTGCCAATGTGCGGAAATCAACCGCATAGTCTGCCACACTGTGGGAGTCCTGCCGCAGCTGGAGTAGCTTCCTGGCAGCCTCTCCCGGAGACTGAAGCTTCAAACACCTTCTTTACCTCACCCACAAATTCCTCCAGCCTGCCGCATATGGCCGGCTGTTGCTCCCATACCGCTGTAGCCCAGGCGAGTGCCCTCCCGTACATCAGCGTGATAAGGCACATTAGTTTAGAGCGGTCCGAGGAGAAGGAGGAAGGTTGAAGCTCAAAAATGAGGGCACACTGGGCTAGAAACGCCCGACAGGTGCCCGGCTCTCCATTGAAATGTTCCAGGGGAGGTAAGCGGGGCTCCCGGGAAGCCGGAGTGACCAGTGAGGCGGCGTTGCTAACTGCCGAGTTACAGAGGAGTAGGGTGTAGTAGGCTGCCCCCCAGCCAATTCCTCGTGCCTAACAATGGTGGCTCCTTAGGAGGAGAAGGCGTTGCGCAGCTGGTCCGAGTCTGCTGGGTCAGTCATGGCCAGTTCGTACTGTCAGGTTTTAAGGTAAAACCCAGATGCAGATGACGTCGGAGTAACAACAGTTTATTAATCCGACAGGGGCAGGCAAAAGACGGGTGAAGGGCAGGAAGGGCTCAGGAATCCAGGTAGGTGGGGCAAAACTACAGGACGGTAGACAGGCTCAGGGTCAGGGCATGCAGAATGGGCAATGAAACAGGAAAACAAGAAAACAAGCAAACAGGAACAATCAAGAGACAGGAGCAGAGGGGAAAACACTGGTAGGCTTGACGAAACAAAACAAACTGGCAACAGACGAACAGAGAACACAGGTATAAATACACAGGGAATAATGGGGAAGATGAGCGACACCTGGAGGGGGGTGGAGACAATCACAAAGACATGTGAAACAGATCAGGGTGTGACATTTCTAATGATCAATTAGCCTTTTAAAATGGTAAACTTGTATTAGCTAACACAACATGCCATTAGAACACAGGTGTGATGGTTGCTGATAATGGTCCTCTGTACACCTACGTAGATATTCCATTAAAAAAATCTGCCGTTTCCAGCTACAATAGTCATTTACAACATTAACAATGTTTACACTGTATTTTTTTATCATTTTATTTTAACGGACAAAAAATGTGCTTTTCTTTCAAAAACAAGGACATTTATAAGTGACCCCAAACTTTTTAACGGTAGTCTAAATTATGAAGGTATTGACACGATGACAGGTGGTTAGAGCATTGGGCCAGTAACCGAAAGGTTGCTGGATCGAATCCCCTCAGCTGACAAGGTAAAAATAGGTAATTCTGCCCCTGAGCAAGACTGTTCCCTGGGAGCCGTGGATGTCGATTATGTCAGCTGACTCAGAGTGGTTGGGTTAAATGTGGAAAACACATTTCAGTTGAATGCATTCACTTGTACAACTGACTAGGTTTCCCCCTTTCCTTTTAATGACAAGCCTAATGTGAAGTTCAAGGTTAAAACTATCATAATGCCATTATAAGCATTGCAATGTGAGACAACCTCTTTCACGCCAATATCATACACAACATGTAAAACTACTAATGATGTGCAACTACTAATGATGTACAACTACTAAATATGTGCAAGTACTAATGATGCACAACTATTAACGATGTACAACTACGAAAGATGTACAACTACTAAAGATGTACAACTACTAATGATGTAAAACTACTAAAGATGTACAACTACTAATGATGTACAACTACGAAAGATGTACAACTACGAAAGATTCCGGGTTGAAACCATGTTCTGTCCTTGGCCACAGTGCACACTTTATTCTCCTTAAAGTTGGGGTAACTGTCTAGTGCCCAAGCTTATGGGCCTGTTAAAAAGGCTATCTGTCACTGGGCGGAGTCAACTCATGGCATGGAGAGATCTGCCAGTGCCTCAGCTTGGCAGTCCCCCTCACTAAGGTCACTGAAATGTCTGTTTGGCAGCCCCCCATTTCAGGTCACTGAAATGTCTGCTCTGGACCCCACTGCATAGCAATGCTGCCAACTCTGAGAGACAGTGATCTGTTAACACTACTTGAAAAGGCTCATGGTACATAGCCCTGTCATAATAATGATATGAGCTGTCATAGATGGTTGTGACAGCTAATGTCAGCTACGGTCGGTCACAGATTTTCTTCCGGATATCACCGTGCAGCCACTTTTTAACGAGAGCCACAAGCGACACAGGATGTTATTGAGAGAATAATTGGGGCCGTTTGCCAGCATGGAACTGCTGTAGGTTGTTGTGTACATTGTGTCAGTGTGAGGATGACTGTCTGGGACAATTTGGCAAATGGAAAGCGTTTCTACCGGGAATGCGATCTCCACATTTGTTTTCAATTATTTAGATTATTTCCAGTCAGAAGACTTTTCAAATAATCTAAACCACAATTATGTACCTCTGAGTGTATCTCAAGTCTCTCCTTATTTGTGTTTTCTTTGTTGTATTCAAAAGTGTGGCATGTGTAAAGCTACCCTAACAAATTGACAAGTGTGGCATTAACCATCAATTCTTAAAAAGATGAGACTGTGGGGCTGTCTGTGCTGACAGATTTCCCTTCCTAAAAATCAATGATGAAAGCTGAGAAGACACACTGCATCTCTGCTTACTCTAGTGTGTGTGTGTGTGTGTGTGTGTGTGTGTGTGTGTGTGTGTGTGTGTGGGTGTGTGTGTGTGTGTGTGTGTGTGTGTGTGTGTGTGTGTGTGTGTGTGTGTGTGTGTTGATGGCTGATTTCCCAACTCCTGTCAGTCAAAGTGTGCATGTGGGCAGCTCACCTTGGTGCCTGTCTGTGGCTTGATCTGCCTGGGGGCATGTCCATATGAGCTATCCTGTCATCTGACACAGGTCACACCAAGGTCATTCCTGTCTGTCATCTCCATCCCAGACCCACCAGCACCAGATGGTACCCTCCTCATTACAAAAAACAGATGTATCGTCATTCTGTCATTCAGGAGTTTCTCTCCTTGGTGGTATGAATAATGTTGTACTGTGGAAACGTGTTCAACTTACTGTATGAGTCACTAATACTGAATAAATCCATTGTTTTGTGTACAATGCAGCCACTTTTAATGTAGGCTTTCATGCCATATGTAGTGGCCATAATTTTTACCATGTATGATATTATAAATACCTCACATGCGACTCGTAATAAGACTAAGCAATTAGCCTATTAAATGAATTATCTTTATCTGACTCCATAGGATAAACAGAAATATGCAAGAGACTATGGCTGAGTTACAGTAATAGGCAATGAAGAAATGTTTGATAATAGAATTCTAAATACAAGTGTATTTAATTAGTTTGTAAAAATGGATTCACATAAGGCATCAACTTAAGTTACAAAGCATTAACACGCATTACAAGTCACTATTTTAAGGAGAGAGAGAGAGAGAGAGAAAGAGGGAGAGACAGAGAGAGAGAGAGAGAGAGAGAGAGAGAGGGAGAGAGAGAGAGACCCCATAGCCCAAAAGTTCATGGGGTGGAGAGAGATAGAAGGAAAGAGTATCTCACCACATCAGGTCAGGAACAAATAATAAATCATAGACCCTTTTATAAGCACCTGAGTTGTTTAGAGTTGTTGACCAATAGTACTCCTGTAAAGTTAACCTCCAATCAGATATCAGACCTACATGATGTTACTGCTGCTTCTCAGAGGTGTGACAGTGGTGGTTGGCAAGACCAACACAGAAAATGCTGAATACATAAGACAACACATAGCAAATGCTTGCCTACAGTTGGTAAGAAGAGTCACTAAGCTCCCCTACATCATTCTCTCTTGGACACATCTGATTCTGGATCAGAAGTGTTCAAAACTGGACAGCCTGCACTGTAGTCAATGTAGACAATCTTCAGACCATCAGTTCATGGTCCTAGCAGCATCACTTCAGGAGTGTGCTTTTGGCGCTTAGCATTGTCTTCTTCTTTAGACATTCAAATGTCCTTAGGTAACACCTTCCTGCAAGCAAGCTAGAAAGGAAAGCTCCATTCTTCTTTGTAAAAGCAAAAAGTACATCATAGATTAATTGACATTTCAATGTACATGTTTACAAAGTCAAAGTATTGGAGTGGCCATCACAAAGCCCTGACCTCAACCCTACAGATAATGTGTGGGGAGAACTGAAAAAGTGTGTGTGAGCAAGGAGGCCTACAAACCTGACTCAGTTACACCAGCTCTGTTAGGAGGAATGGGCCAAAATTCACCCAACTTATTGTGGGAAGCTTGTGGAAGGCTACCTGAAATGTTTGACCCAATTTAAACAATTTAAAGGCAATGCTACCAAATACTAATGGAGTGTATGTAAACTTCTGACCCACTGGGAATGTGGTGAAAGAAATAAAAGCTGAAATAAATCTTTCTCCCTACTATTATTCTGACATTTCACATTCTTAAAATAAAGTGGTGAGTCCTAACTCATGTTTGAAATGCAAGAGAAAGGCCATAATTCAGATTTTGGCCAATAGATGGCAGCAGTGTATGTGCAAAGTGTTAGACTGATCCAATGAAGCATTGCATTTCTGATCAAAATGACGTATCAAGACTGCCCAAATGTGCCTAATTTGTTTATTTATAGCTTCTCATGTTCAAAACTGTGCACTCTCCTCAAACAATTGCATGATTTTATTTCACTGTAATATGTCCTGTAAATTGAACAGTGCAGCTATATTAACAATAATTTAAGCTTTCTGCCAATATAAGATATGTCTATGTCCTGGGAAATGTTGTTGTTACTTACAACCTCATGCTAATTGCATTAGCCTACGTTAGCTCAACCGTTCTGCAGGGGACCCACCAATCCTGAAGAAGTTTTAATGTCAAACCATTTTGAGGACGTTGGAATTATATTTTGGACAAACGTGTGCATGCCTACAGGAGACTTTTGAAGTAGCCTAATCAGATTAAAGCATTGTGAATTGTTGTGTTTATGCCACATATAAAATGTAAAATATTTTAAAAGTTAAATGACAAATATTTAGGCTTTATTGGAACGTTAGGTTGTAGGTGCGTGAGGAATTTTGAATTGTCGCTATCTGTAATTCGATGATGCACTGTTTTTGGCATCGACTTTGTGCCTTGAGTGTGAACATTGTTGCTGTGTCAGTTCCTGCAGTTGTTTTGGTTCCCTTTGCTAGCTTCCCTGTTTCTATATTGTCTACTTAATACTTTTAACAGATGTCATCCCTCTAAGACCTCTAACCACTTCGAAATAGAAAAAGGATACACCGCAAATTCATGTTCTGTCAACTCCAATCTGTACTAGCAGTTGCCAAGGCCAGTAACTGCTTTTTGAGAGAAGTTAATATGTATTTAATACGTATTGTTAAATGCGATGCGACTCTATTGTCGAAGTAAGAAGTCTATTTGAGGAAATATCGGCCTTATTTTGACAGGATGTTCTCGAGCAATCTGGCGCCACTGACAGGAAGCATAAAGTCATCGTTCTCACTAGGGGACCCATGGAGAATGTGGTCATATGGCCCTGTCCCCTTGTCTTTCGCCATCTGGAGACTTGTCACATCAGACTGTCAAAATGTAGTAATATAGTCACGATACAAAGACGAGAAGAAGAGGGGAAAAAAACGCACTACCCTCCCCTGTGCCCTATAAAAAACTACACAACCCTCCCCATAGCAAAAAGTGCTGGGGAGGACTTGATGTTGTAATGTTTGCACAGCTGGTATGCTTTATGTAGAAGAGGACCCTCAACCTTAGTTGTCAATCTCACTGTCTCCGTGTGCACCATTTATCACCTTTTGCTGCTCTGCGTGTCCTGGGTACGGGCTACAGGGAGCGTGCTTAAGACGTGTGCAAAAGTACACAAGTTTCTGCCCCGGGCACCCCACCTCTAAAAAGGTGTTGGACTCCCGGATTCTTCTAATTGCATGTTTATATATATATATATATATATATATATATATATATATATATATATATATATATATAGATATATTGCACATTTCAATGACTCAAATTACACATCATCCAACACAGGAGGTTGGTGGCACCTTAATTGGGGAGGATGGGCTTGTGGTAATGGCTGGAGTTGAATAAGTGGAATGGTATCAAACTCATGGTTTATATGTGTTTGATGCAATTCCCTTCACTCTGTTCCAGCCATTATCTTGCCAAATATCTGAAGAGGTCAAAGAGAACTCAAATAGATCCAACAGAATATACAGTGCATTTGGAAAGTATTCAGACCCCTTGACTTTATCCACATTTTGTTACATTACAGCATTATTTTAAAATGGATTAAATCATTTTTCCCCCTCATCAATCTACACACAATACCTCATAATGACAAAGCAAAAACTGTTTTTTTAGAGTTTTTGCAAATGTATTAAAAATAAATAATAGGAATATCACATTTACATAAGTATTCAGACCCTTTACTCAGTACTTTGTTGAAGCACCTTTGGCAGCAATTACAGCCCTGAGTTTTCTTGGGTGTGACGCTGCAAGCTTGGCACACTAGCACTTGTGGGAGTTTCTCCCATTCTTCTCTGCAGATCCTGTCAAGCTCTGACAGGTTGGATGGGGAGCGTCACTGCACAGCTATTTTCAGGTCTCTCCAGAGACGTTCGATCGGGTTCAAGCCCGGGCTCTGGCTGGGCCACAATAGGACATTCAGAGACTTGTCCTGAAACCACTCCTGCTTTGTCTTGGCTGTGTTCTTAGGGTCGTTGTCCTGTTGGAAGGATGAACTTTGGATCTCATGAACTTTGGATCTCGAATCAATTCAAGGATCAGGGAATTGGGCAACGCCTTAAGAAGAAAAATACTGACAGAGGATCTTCACCACCATTCAAACCCCCATGGGACTTACGTAACCTCAGGTAAGATGAGGTGAGGGTAAGGTACTGTAAGAGAGCTTCAGAAAAGGATGAAGTGAGTGGAAATGTGTGTAGCATGACGCCCGGTGTCTTCAGGAACGAGGGCATAGTGCTAATGAGAACCAGAGAGAAAATAGAGAGTGGGAAAGTAAAAGAAAGAAAGAAAGAAAGAAAGAAAGAAAGAAAGAAAGAAAGAAAGAAAGAAAGAAAGAAAGAAAGAAAGAAAGAAAGAAAGAAATGGTCAATATGGACAGGAGTCATCAATGGAAAAGGTGAGGTGTTGTGTTTTATCAAGTCACAGGTGGTTATTTGGATTCAAAGGTTAGTGGGACCTTTATCAGGTGATGTGGTGAAGTATTTCATTCACACATTCTAAATACTAATCTGCTCAGGAGACGAGTGCAGTTTCTTAATGTGCATAATTACTCTTTAAGGGCTTGAAATCCTTTGTTCGTTATCTCACATCATTACAACAGCTAAATGAGTCATCTTTTATTTTGTTTAGCTAGCGAGACGGTATGTGGATGTCTATTTCAAGTCTGCAAGTCTGAAATCCAGAAAGATATTTACCTTCAAAGGGGAAACATCACACATCATGAAGAACATGATACTGGCAGACAAACCCACACTATTTCCCAAGGTAGCATGCTTGAGCTCAGTTTGCCAGAACATAAAATGTCAAATTGCAAATAAAACGACCTGCTCCATGCATAAACAATGCAACTGTAAATGTGTTCCATTTCCCTCTCGATCAGACTAACATCGGAGTGCATTTCTCCAACCACTGCTTTTTCTGTGAGTAAGCAACATAAGTGCTGCTGAGATTGGCACAGTGATATAGGAACTTTTAATGGCAAAAGCCTGACAGCTCTGTGAGGAACAGGTAGAAACGCAGGAGGCTTCAAATTGCTTTTAGCTCCATCTGTAAGAAAGAGGCCTTTCAGAGTCAGAATATCAGTGCCGATAACATCACAAGTCACAACCACATATAAGAATATCCATATTCTTTTGTTTTATTTTCTTTCTTTTAATGCATTTTGTTTGAATTTGTTCAAAAATAATTAAAATAATTGCCTTTAAATGATTTTTTGGGACTATTTAAATCCACAAATTATCTGGAAGTGAAAACAGAACAAATCAATGTCAACCGCCATCAACGAAGGTGACGCACCGACCCAAGAGGCTCAACACCCTGCTCAGAATGCACCGCGTGTCCTGAAGCATCCCCAACCAGATGGGGTATTTGTTCTTATAAACCCACAGGGAACCGCCGCTGCTTGGCACAGCAACGAGTGGGGAAAATAATGACATGACATCTGATAATAGCTGCGTTCCTGATGAATTGGCTCTTTTAATGGATTTATAATTAATGCCTTTGTGTTGCCGTTGCTGCCGATGCCACTGATGGCTGTGGAAGGGAAGGGGTTAACCTTCTGGATCAGCGGAGGCCAAAGACTCATTGATGAGAGGTACGTTTGTATTCCATCAGGGGTGCGGTGACTACATTACTTACCACCAATGTTCCCTCTCATTTTTTTCAGCACTGAGCAAATTTCTGGTCTGCTGGGCGCAAACTTGAACACTGTGAACATTCTGTGCAACATCCAGCATGTGTTTACTGTGAACACTGAGGTTGTACCCACTTTAAGTTACAGTTTCAGACAGTGGTCAAATGGGTATTTGAGCATAATGTACGCCTACCAGAGTGACCTCCCATCAAAAACAAAGGATAAAATGCATCCCATAACATTTTAACATGGACATAGCTGTTCTCTCATTCAGTCTACAGTAGCAGTCAATGTGTGATGTTCAATGGAAGCCTACATTCCATGAAACATTCCATGCAGGGCTTGACAGGAACCTGTCAATCCACCGGTCCTTCAGACAAGGTGGTGATTGAAAATGTTGCTGTGGTGTTTGAGGAAGACCCCTTTACAAAATAAAAGGCATTATTATTGCCATACCATTATTACAGAGAATCAGACAAATTATGCCACCCTCTGCCTATTGGCTACTTATCTTATTCAAGACCTCAAAAAAACAACACTGCCCCTTTAAGACAAATAAAAAGGTCTTTACCCAACTCGCTTTTCAAAGATTTCCAGAAATGTAATGTTTTGTGCTCTTGTAGAAAGCAACCACTCCCCCATTGCTGACTACAAATGAGCTATAACAGGTCTAATAACTCACTAACTAGAAAAGGATATGAACTAAATGTGCACACATGACTACATGCAAATCATGTGTTTGGGGCGCTGCGCAGTGGTGCCCTGCTGCGTTTGTTTGTTTCTTGTTGGTTGTTTAAATTTCTTTCAACTCGTCCATTAAGCTACGGTAGAGCGACATGAAGTGCGTGCAGTGGATAGTTCTCCTATTGGGATTCCTTTTGCTATTACCTGAAACAGCACGAGAACTTCTGAGAAAGTCGACGGCGCCACACATCCGCTACAGCAGAAACTGTCTTTCACAATGTCATTAACTCATGTTGGGGAGAAGGGATCAAAGGGGACATACCTGCGGAGATCGTGAGACAAAACAACCCGGGTTGAAGGACTACTAAGACGGAAGAGGAAAAGGGGCAGGGAAGGCGGTGTGCGGCAGAGGTCGAAAAAGGAACAAAACAAAGATCCGCTTCCAACTACCCTGCTCTCCAATGTCCAATCGCTTCAGGGGAAAATGGACGAATTGCGGGTAAACTCACGGTATCTGTATGAATGCAGGGAGGCCTGTGTGATGGTCTTCTCTGAAACTTGGCCCAACTCTGAAGGCACCCCTGACGGATTCACTATCACTCGTACGGACAGAGACAGTGAAGCTACTGGTAAAGGAGCACGGAGGCGGAGTCTGTGGTCTGATAAATGATAGATGGTGTAAAACTACGATTGTCAGGAATAAAATATGCATTCCTGATATAGAGCTACTGTCAGTGTCGCTGCGCCCCTTCTACCTCCCCCGTGAATTCCCCCCAGCTTTTTTTGACAGTTGTTTTTCATCCATCCAAGAGCAAACAGTGTCAATGCAGCTGACATCATTTTTAACCTCACTCAAGAGCTTGATGCAATTTCCCCCGATGTGCCCAAATTCATCCAGGGGGATTTCAATAGCTGTACTCTTATGCACAATTTGAGTACTTACACCCAGTATGTGACTTGTCTAACAAGGAAAAATAAGATAAATGACTTATGTTACGGCTCGATCCCCAAAGTGTATTCATCCTTGGCTAGACCTCCACTGGCTGGATCATAACACTGTTTTTCTACAACCAACTCATAGACAGTTACTCAAAAGGGAGAAGGTGGTGGAAAAACAAATACAGGTGTGGGACAATGACAGTATTGATCAGTTGCAGGGATGCTTTGATTGTACCTCCTGGAGCGTATTTGAAGAATCATCAGCTGGCCTGAATGAGTTCACTAACGTAATATCTGGCTATATTGAATTCTGTGTTGATTGGGTGATCCCCAAAAAAACATGTAAGATATTTCCGAACAACAAACCATGGGTGACCAAATAGCTGAAAGGGGTGCTTAATAAGAAGAAACAAGTGTTTGCCTCCGGGAATTCACTCGAAAGAAAATAGGTGCAGAGAGGTGAACAAAAAGATTAAAAAGGCAAGATGCCAGTACAAGGATAAGGTGCAACAGATAATGTTACAGGGAGACTGTCTGCCTGGTTGGGCATTATGAACATGGCCAATGCCCCCTTCAAAGGTAGGCAACGTATCGATCCCTGCCTGGACAAGAGGGTGTGCCTCTCTACAGCCAAATGAACAAAACAAGTTCTTCGCCCGCTTTAAACAGGGGTCGCCCCCGCTCCCCTGGCCTGTCTGGATGAGGATGTCATGGCAACCAAGAGCGCGCTTGTCAGCGATGAGGAAGTCTTACAACGAGTGTTCAAATGGGCTGGAGCACGAAAGAGCCCAGGGCCTGATAACCTACGGTTGGAGTGGGACGTTTGCATACACTGTAGCCAAGTACATTTAAACTCAGTTTTTCACAATTACTGACATTTAATCCTCGCAAAAATTCCCTGTTTTAGGTCCGTTAGGATCACCACTTTATTTCAAGAATGTGAAATGTCAGAATAATAGTAGAGAGGATGATTTATTTCAGCTTTAATTTCTTTCATCACATCCCAAGTGGGTCAGAAGTTTACATACCCTCTATTATTTGGTAGCATTGCCTTAAATTGTTTTACTTGGGTCAAACATTTCGGGTAGCCTTCCACAAGCTTCCCACAATAAGTTGGGTGAATTATGGCCCATTCCACCTGACAGAGCTGGTGTAACTGAGTCAGGTTTGTATGCCACCTTGCACGCACACACTTTTTCAGTTCTGCCCACATATTTTATATAGGATTGAGGTCAGGGCTTTGTGATGGCCACTCCAATACCTGGACTTTGTTGTCCTTAAGCCATTTTGCCACAACTTTGGAAGTATGCTTGGTGTCATTGTCCATTTGGAAGACCCATTTACGACCAAGCTTGAACTTCCTGAGTGATGTCTTGAGATGTTGCTTCAATATATCTACATAATTGTCCTTTCTCATGATGCTATCTATTTTGTGAAGTGCACCAGTCCCTCCTGCAGCAAAGCATCCCTACAACATGATGCTGCAACCCCGTGCTTCACAGTTGGGATGGTGTTCGTCGGCTTGCAAGCCTCCCCCTTTTTCCTCCAAACATAATGATGGTCATTATGGCCAAGCAGTTCTATTTTTGTTTCATCAGACCAGAGGACATTTCTCCAAAAAGTACGATCTTTGTCCCCATGTGCAGTTGCAAACCGTAGTCTGGCTTTTTTTATGGCGGTTTTCGAGCAGTGGCTTCTTCCTTGCTGAGTAGCCTTTCAGGTTATGTCAATATAGGACTCGTTTAACTGTGGATAGAGATACTTTGTACCTGTTTCCTCCAGCATCTTCACAAGGTCCTTTACCGTTGTTCTGGGATTGATTTGCACTTTTTGCACCAAAGTACGTTCATCTCTAGGAGACAGAACGCGTCTCCTTCCTGAGCGGTATGACGGCTGCGTGGTCCCATGTTGTTTATACTTGCGTACTGTTGTTTGTACAGATGAAGATGAATTGCCTCTTTGAGGACATTGAAGTTTTTCTGAATCTGATCTCTCGCTTTGATCTCAAAACAAACTCACAACCGCTCAGGCTGTAAACAGAGTCCAGTTCAAAGTGAATGGCACAGATCCATAAATGGCAATGGCCTATTTGCGTATAGCCCTACTGCAGCTCTGATTGGTTATGCCGCACCTCTGTGTAGAGTACGGGCTGAGTCGTGGGTGTCAATGCAATCGAATCCTTCTCTGATGCCTTCTGCCTACAATAAAATATCTTGCATAGTTAGTTTTGCATACTAAGTCTTTCATAGTTCGTTTTATTTTGGTATGTGGCATTGAAAATTGCTAATATTGCATTGATTCGATCACAATTCCCAGAGTAAAGGGAAATGTTGATAATGCTTCTCTGTGATATCTCTTCAATGTGGCGGCCCCAAGGGAGCTGCGCACCCACTCACTCTCACAGCTTATTGGGAACATTGCTTACCACTCATTCTCCTCTCGGTCTGACTTACACACACTGGTGTAGTCATGCTTTGTGTCAGAGGTGCTTGACTCTTGAGGCTGTTCGATACCTATCACTTTAAGAACATGCTGCCCTTGGTGCGTGGCATGATTTGACTCTTGAGGATGTCCGATACTTATCACGGTAAGATCAAGAGCGATGCCATATCGCCATTGATGCCCATACACTGCGGCCTGATTTGACTCTTGAGACTGTTCATTGGTTCTCACCATAAGAGCACGAACAATGCCATACTGCCTTTGATGCCCACACAGTGTGGCCTGGCTTGACTTGCTGACACTTGTTTTGTCCAATATATTTTCTAATGATTAGTTAGGCTTGAATCACTCTACTCTTGCTATCATTACGGAGACACTTAATTTGCCCAACCGTTCGGGCGAATATGCCCAACCAGTCAGATGAAACCATAACCTCGAGGCCCTACCGAGTGACATGATTGAGTTTGTGTATTCCATTCCTCGCTCCTGTGTTCTTCAGCTTTCTCCACCACCTTGGAAAGGTGAGAAAGCAAAAAATACAGTTTTTAATGAGAGAGAGAGAGAGAGAGAGAGAGAGAAAGGAAAGGGGAAACCAAATAGAGGCTTTCATGGACATCTGGTGTTTCTTTGTGATGGTGTATGCTACTAGACTCCAGAGGGTGCATTCTTTGATATTGTTGTGTTCTCTTTTTTTCAACTTCTGCATGGAAACCTGTAACCAAAGGTGATTTAATTTGAGGAAAATGACAGCGAACTCGAAATAGGGCTTTGAAATGACGTGGTATTGTCAAAAGGACGCACTATATTCTGTTCTTTGCCAATATCACAGTGTACCTGCCACAATGGGTTCTCATCGTAACAGACTTTTGAGTGTCAAATCACTCCAAGTCAATCACTCTTATTTGGAAAAGGCTGTCATTGGAAAAAACATGCTGTGTTAAAAGTCATCCATCATTATGAACCTCCTCCCCTTTACAGATGGGGTCACTGCTCCTCAATTGGTGAATAACCGGGGCGATTATGTTTCTGTTCAACGCTTGTAATTAGAGTTTTACATACACACATTTTTCAATTGTAGATACAGGTCTGACAGTAGAGTGACTCCATTACAGACTTTCGATTTAACAAATGCTCGCTATAACAGAGCGCTTATTTGAGCAATGGCATTAGGCTTGATCCTTCATTTAGGACATCGATTCTCAACTGAGGTTTTGAAAGGGTCGCGAGTGTCTAGCTTTTTTATTATTATTTTTAAGTAAAAAAATACTCTGGTCTGAACTTAAATTACTTATACCAGGTAAAAAGTGAGTAGAAATTATGATGAACCTATAAGGGAAACTTCACCACTGGACACTATTTGGGGTGTTTGTTCCAGTCTCCCTACATGATAATGATTTTTGAAAGGGTGTTTCAGACAGAATTATGCACTATAGCTGTATTGGGGGGGGGAGAAGGGAGAATGACCTCATTGGTTGATTGAGCTTGCAGTCTGATCTAAAAATGAACGGAGTCATGTTTTGTAGCAGTTTGTGTTTTGCTGATTACAAGATATCGTGTCCTTTTTCAATAAAGCCATTGGACTTGTCTCAACGATGTTCGTATCTGACAGGACTATGCAGTACAGTTGAAGTAGGAAGTCTATTCACAATTCCTGACATTTAATCAGAGTAAAAATTCCCTGTCTTAGGTCAGTTTGGATCACCACTTTATTTCAAGAACTTGAAATGTCAGAATAATAGTAGAGAGAATGATTTATTTAGGCTTTTATTTCTTTCATCACATGCCCAGTGGGTCAGAAGTTTACATGCACTCAATTAGTATTTGGTAGCATTGCCTTAAATTGTTTAACTTGGGTCAAACGTTTCAGGTACACTTCCACAAGCTTCCCACAATAAGTTGGGTGAATTATGGCCCATTCCTCCTGACAGAGCTGGTGTAACTGAGTCAGGCTTGTAGGCCTCCTTGCTCGCACACGCTTTTTCAGTTCTGCCCACAAATGTTCTATGGGATTGAGGTCAGGACTTTGTGATGGCCACTCCAATACCTTGACTTTGTTGTCCTTAAGCCATTTTGCCACAACTTTTGAAGTATGCTTGGGGTCATTGTCCATTTGGAAGACCCATTTGCGACCAAGCTTTAACTTCCTGACTGATGTCTTGAGATGTTGCTTCAATATATCCACATGATGCCATCTATTTTGTGAAGTGCACCAGGCCCTCCTGCAGCAAAACACCCCACAACATGATGCTGCCACCCCCGTGCTTCCGGGTTGGGATGGTGTTCTTCGGCTTGCAAGCGTCCCCATTTTTCCTCCAAACATAATGATGGTCATTATGGCCAAACAGTTCTATTTTTGTTTCATCAGACCAGAGGACATTTCTCCAAAGATGTGGCGGTTTTGGAGCGGAGCGGCCTTTCAGGTTATGTCAATATAGGACTTGTTTTACTGTGGATATATTTAGTTTTGTACCTGTTTCCTCCAGCATCTTCACAGGGTCCTTTGCTGTTGTTCTGGGATTGATTTGCACTTTTCGCACCAAAGTACGTTCATCTCTAGGAGACAGAAAGCGTCTCCTTCCTGAGCGGTATGACGGCTGTTTGGTCCCATGTTGTTTATACTTGTGTCCTATTGTTTGTACAGATGAACGTGGTACCTTCAGGCATTTGGAAATTTCTTCCAAGAATGAACCCGACTTGTGGAGGTCTAAAATAACATTTTTGAGGTCTTGGCTCATTTCTTGAGATTTTCTCATGATGTCAAGCATAGGCACTGAGTTTGAAGGTAGGCCTTGAAATACATCCAAGAGTCAACCTCCAATTGACTCAAATGATGTCAATTAGCCTATGAGAAGCTTCTAAAGCCATGACATAATTTTCTGGAATTTTCCAAGCTGTTTAAAGGCACAGTCAACTTAGTGTATGTAAACTTCTGACCCACTGGAATTGTGATACGGTGAATTATAAGTGAAATAATCTGTCTGTAAACAATTGTTGGAAAAATTACTTGTGTCATGCACAAATTACATGTCCTAACCGACTTGCCAAAACTATAGTTTGTTAACCAGAAATTTGTGGAGTGGTTGAAAAACATGTTTAAATGACTCCAACCTAAGTGTATGTAAACTTCCGACTTCAACTGTTTATTTTAAGTAGACAAATTTTACCTGGCTTTGTTAAGAATACTGCCTGACGGGAGCCCTACTTCCTTGTTCCCACACCCCCCTTTAAGGCAGGCTTTTCAAAACGGAGGTCGGTACTAGTTTACGGGTCTACAGGAGCTACAGTATGTTACCATGCACTGTCTATCCGAGATTGCTAAGTAATTACAATGGCTGCTCCTGATGATTCCTCTCTCCAAGAAAAGCTGGATGACAAAACATTTTCTGCTGTTCTTTTACATAGGAACATACAGACCTGTTTGTTTGAGCCAGAATACGTTGAAGAGGAGTTGAGATGGCGAGAAAAATAATTGCGAGACCAGCAAGCAGGGGTGGCAGCCTAGACCAGCTGGACCAGGACTCAGGAGGGCAAATGACAAATTAGTAAATGTTTTGCTGTCGGTAGCTAACTAAGCAATATAAGCTATGTTTTTACAGAAGGCATTGTTGTTCAATATAATTTGGTGATCGATTCGGCCATAACGGGGCAAGATTGCTACAGGGCATACATAAAAAAATGTACCGTAGTCTAACATTAAAGCTAACTAGCCTAGCTATCCTTAATGCTTTTTTTGACATTGACATTTTTGAGAAATGTTTTGATGATGATGGCGGAGAGTAAAGGAATGACTTTGGCTTTATGACTCATATTAGTCTTGGAGTAACTATACCGTGTGTTGTAGCTAGCTAGCTAGCGTGTATCTGTGATATGTCTCGTAACCTACACCATGCTGCTAACTCTAAGAACACAGACAGTACACAATGATTACCCATGAATGTGTAATAGCGTATTTGGCTTTCTCTCACAGACAGTACCGCTTGGATACAAAGAAGTTGATGAAGACGAGATGTGAAAGGACCAATAGCAATATTCTTCCCTTATATCACGGTTGTTATTCAATCATTGCACCCACACTGCTTGCAGGCATCAGCATATACTTTAGAAACTGAAATATCACATTTACATAAGTATTCAGACCCTTTACTCAGTACTTTGTTGAAGAACATTTGGCAGTGCCTACACCTTGACCTTTTTCTAAATAAATTGTGTTACAGCCAACATTTAAATTGGATTAAATTGTGATTTTATGTCACTGATCTACACACAATACCCCAAAATGTCAAATTGGAATCAAGTTTTTACAAATGTTTACAAATTATTTCAAAAATGGAAAGCGATCATGCCTTGAGTCAAGAAGTATTCAAACCTTTTGTTAATGCAAGCTTAAATAAGTCCAGGAATAAAAATGTACATAACAAGTCACATAATAAGTTGCATAGACTCACTCTGTGTGCAATAATAGTGTTTAACATGTTTTTTGAATGACTACCTCATCTCTGTACCCCACACATACAATTATCTGTAAGGTCCCTCAATCGAGCAGTGCATTTCAAACACAGATTCAACCACAAAGACCAGGGAGGGTTTCCAATGCCTCACGAAGAAGGGTACCTATTGGTAGATGGGTAAAAAAACAGACATGGAATATCCCTTTGAGCATGGTAAAGTTATTAATTACACCCAGTCACCACAAAGACACAGGCGTCCTTCCTAACTCAGTTGCTGGAGAGGAAGGAAACCGCTCAGGGATTTCCCCATGAGGCCAATGGCAACTTTAAAACAGTTACAAGTGCCTGTGATAGGAGATTTTGTTTTTAGGATGAATCAACAACATTGTAGTTACTTCACAATACCAACCCAAATGACAGAGTAAAAAGAAGGAAGCCTGTACAGAATAGAAATATTCAAAAATAATGCAATAAGGCAGTGAAGTAAAACTGCAAAGAATGTGGCAAATGAAATTAACTTTATGCCCTGAATACAAAGCGTTATGTTGGGGCATCTTCATATTTTCAAACATGGTGATGGCTCCATCATGTTATGGGTGTGCTTGTCATCTGCAAAGACTATGGTGTATTTTTAGGATAGAAAATTGACAAAATAGAGCTAAGCACAGGCAAAATCCTAGAGGAAAACCTGTTTCGGTTTACTTTCCAACAGACACTGGGAGACAAATTCACCTTTCAGCAGGACAATAACCTAAAACACATGACCAAATATACACTGGAGTTGCTTACCAAGACAACATTGAATGTTCTTGAGTGGCCTAGTTACATTTGGACTTAAATCGGCTTGAAAATCAATTGCAAGACTTGAAAATGGGTGTCAACTTGACAGAGCTTGAAGAATATATATATATTTTTAAATGCAAATATTGTACAATCCAGGTGTGCAAAGCTCTTAGAGACTTACCCAGAAAGACTCACAGCTGTAATTGCTGCCAATGGTGATTCTAACATGTATTGACTCAGGGGTTTGAATAGTTATGTAAATGAGATATTTCTGTATTTCATTTTCCATACACCTGCAAAAAATTCTTTTTTTTTTTTTTCACTTTGTCATTATGGGGTATTGTGTGTAGATGGATGAGATATATATTTAATCCATTTTGAATTCAGGTTGTAACACAACAAAATGTGGAATAAGTCAAGGGGTATGAACATTTTCTGAAGGCAGTGAGTATACCAAACATTAAGAACACCTGCTCTTTCAATGACACACTGACCAGTTGAATCCAGGTGAAAATGATGATCCCTTATTGATGTCACTTGTTGTTAAATACACTTCAGACGGCGTAGATGAAGGGGAGGAGACAGGTTAAGGAAGGATTTTTACGCCTTGAGACAATTGAGACACGGATTGTGTATGTGTGCCATTCAGAGAGGGTGTGCCATTCAGAGATGGAAATATTTAAGTGCCTTTGAGCAGGGTATGGTAGTTGCCAGGCGCACCGGTTTGTGTAAAGAACTGCAACGCTGCTGTTTTTTTTCAATGTTTGGTATACTCAGTGTATGTCATACATTGCCATAACTGTCCCTGCGTACTGCTGTGTAAACTCGCCTTGATCTTCAGAGCAAATAAAATATGTCTTGAATACAAGCCATGTCTAGTTATTTGCTATATTGACAGAATAATATACTGTTTACTTGCCAACAAATCAAAGTTGAAATGATACACCAACTCCCTGTATCATGTGTTTTACCAGTAAGACTGAAGCTAGTTTATCCAAATGCAATGAATTAATATCACAATGAATTGATCCAGAAATTGAAGTCAACACTTTATTGATTCTGATGCAGCTGAAATCATTTAGTCACTTGTTGGTACACTTGTAAAAAACAATATGACATAAAACACCTTTTATATACATATGTACAACAGCTAGCAATATCTATTAGAAAAACACGTGATTTCACATATGGAAAATCACACAATTTCACATGTGACAAATCATGTGATACAATATGCTTTTGGAAGAGTTCATGTGATGATGTGGATTTTTGTAGTTATAAATCATGTGGAATCATATTAAACCATGTGCTTTTGGAACACTTCACGTGATGATATTTCACATGAACTTTCACATGTGGATTTTCACGTGATCGCATAACCTTTCACATGTGGATTTTCACGTGATCGCATAACCTTTCACATGTGGATAGTGAGAGAAAAATTACGTATTTACCTGATTTGTTTGATATTAATAGTTAACCATTAATACTTAACAAATAGTAAGACATTGCTGTTCTACTAATGCTGTGTTTCTGTTAAGGGATGGTTTCCACTCTAGCTTCCTGCAGTTAGTCTAGGCGTATGGTCAAGGGAAATGGGTTTTGCCAGAAAAAGCTTGAGCTCACAATAACTGGGTGATAAAAACCTACAGCTGGCATTCCAAATACAAGATGTGGCGTTTGTGACTCGGAAATAGAGATAGCCTGGAAGAGTTTAGAACAATCCCTCATTGTCTCAAAATCATCCAGGCATCTGGGAAACTAAGCCAGGTTGGGGGTAAACAACATCTGTGCAGATAACCAGGAGATGAACCCAGGATGGCTTGTGATGCCCCCCGATCAGCATGGGAGGGGTAGAACCAACCCTGACTAAGCATTTTTAGGTCTCTGTTTTTTAATTGTCAGCTAAGCTCTCGGCAACACACTCAAGAGTGTGGGGTCAACGGTTTCGTTATTGCAATAATTAATCAATATTAAATAAAGATGATTGTTTGAAGAAATTACAAAGTCTCTCTCAGTATGAATTTCCACAACATTTTTGGCGACAAGGAGGTGATCTGCAATTTCACCTGTTGACCCATCTGGGTAAACTGTGCACAGGGGATCTGAAATTGGGATCCCAGGGGAAACCACACTCATAGAGCAGCTGGATCTGAGAGGAAGTGGGCACGGGTGGATGCCAGATCCCGAACATAGTACTGAGAGAGGTAGGCTTGGACAATCTATCAATAAGTGATGAAAATATAAGAAAAAATGAACCAAATAAAAAAATTATAAGCCCCTGCTGAGGGTACGCTCAGAGTGAGGTCTTTGGTAAGAGGGCCGCAGCTGAGGTGACTAGCAGGACTGAGTTGAGTTGATAAGAGTGTTCTTAAGTGAGGTATACTTGGGCAGAATTGTTAATTAGCCAGTTGCAGACAACCAAAAGTCCAGATCCGTGGTACTGAGTTGATCAAAGTAGAACTGGGGAAGTTAATGTGGAGTGAAGGACTAGAGCGCGGGTAATCTTGCGAGAGAACTCGGCTTGGTGAAGCTCATTGAACGAGGGACAAGAGTGCAGGTGACGCCTTGAGAGGGCATCTGTCTTGGTGAAGTTCAAATTATAACGTGTAATGTTTAGATCGTTTTTTGGGGGGATAAATGAGGTAAACAGGTGTGCCCTGGGTTACTATTGTTAGATCTTATTGTGAGTGTTTTGTCATTCCTGGCACTTCACCGGAGTTGGATTTAAGAAAATATGAGTTAAGATTGGACTTTTGGGACCGTGTTACTCAATTAGATAGGAGACAAGGGTACTCGGGTAATCTATGCCACAGAAATCGCAGTAGGTGATACACCCCATTTTGGGACAACTAATTAGGCAATATTTTGATAATGGTATGGGTTTCCCGGTTCATATAGACAGGGTTTGAAATCTAAACACAGCGCTAACCGTTTTGTTCTCCTTGTCCGACTCATTCCCCTGTGTGTTTTTGTTTTTGTTTTCTGTGAATGTGATATGAGAGTGTGTGAGGGGAGAAATAAGTGTTTGTCTTAAGTTGGGATAGTAAGATATAGGAATTTGCTTAATAAGTTGATTGAAATTGGGATAATAAGTTTTGTTATGTAGTGTTATCTCGGGTGTTCCATAGCAACAAGTCTATAGTTTCTGGAAGGCTAGACTTTGCCGTGGTTTCTGGGAGGTTAGAGGACCGTTAAGGATCTTATGACCCGCCGGGCAGCGTCTGGTGTTTTTTTGAGAGGGTTCCGCTGGGAGTAGGGTGATGGAGAGTTGTTGGAAATGCACATGGAGTGGAATGGTTGAGTTCTAACGTTATACATGGAGTCTTTGGAGATATGGATTTTTTGTTGTTGTTGACATTGTATGTTCGTATAATCGATTACTTGAGATATGATAAAGTAATACGCAGTAATATGCCATTTAAACAACCCATATGTAGATGGACGTAGGTTCAACGTGGTCTCTTTATGGATCATTTGATAGAGATAAGGTTAGAGCGTTATATAAACGCTTCTGGGATTTTCTCCGCCCGGATAATACATTTAAAGGAAACTGCCCATAACGCCCCCCCCCCCCACGGTAAGTGAGGAGTTGCAATAATTATTGAATTAACCCTTTTCCCATACAGTTGGAGCGAATTAATGTGGAATATCGACGTACCTTATAACGTCGTACAAAGCCAAATTAGGGTTACCATCAAACGAATTGTCATTGCAGAGCTAATGTGATGTAGTAAAAATGTCAATATGTCGCATGAGAAAAGATCATCCGCTTTTATTAAAAGGCGCAATATTTGTTTTTACATCAATGGATGTCAATTTCATGTGTTTGACTGCTATGATTGTGAATACATCCATTTTGAGCATGTGGAATACTTGCAAAGAAACACTTGGATGAACTATTAAGGCTTAACAAGATTTTCTGGTCTGATGAAACCAAGATGGAACTCTTTGGCCTGAATGCCAGGTGTCACGTCTGGTGACACTTGGTGGTGGCAGCATCATGCTGTGGGGATGTTTTTCAGTGCAGGGACAGGGAGACTAGTCAGGATTGAGGGAAAGATGAATGGAGCAAAGTACAGAGAGATCCTTGATGAAAACCTGCTCCATAGTGCTCAAGACCTCAGACTGGGGTGAAGGTTCACCTTCCAACAGGACGACGACATTAAGCACACAGCCAAGAAAACGCAGGAGTGGCTTCGGGACAAGTCTCTGAATGTCCTTCAGTGGCTCAGCCAGAGCCCGGACTTGAAGCCGATCTAACGCCTCTGGAGAGACCTGAAAAAAGCTATGCAGCGACGCTCCTCATCCAACTTGACAGAGCTTGAGAGGATCAAGCTTCTAGCGTCATAGCCCAACCGCAAGGGGTTGGGCACTTCAGCAAATCTGTCAGTGAACAGCATGCAGCCAAAACAGGCCTTTCGCAATATTTCAAAATGACAAATGTGTTTAAGACAACCAAATTGATTGTTCAGGCTGTAATGATCCTTAGAATATCTGCAGATCTGATAAACAACAATGCAAACAGTAATGATGATTTATTAATAATGGCTTGTACAGTATCTGACAATGTAAAAAAAATAGATTGAAATTAGCAGGAACATGCACAATTATGGCTCTACCTGTGCAGAGCACATGCCCCTTCCCGTCGCTAAAGTGACCTGTTGATAAGAAAAATTATATATACTGTACAGTACCAGTCAAAAGTTTGGACACACGTACTCATTCAAGGGTTTTTCTTTATTTTTTGCATTGTAGAGTAATAAGTGAAGAGATCAAAACTATGAAATAATGCATATGCAATAATGTAGTAACCAAAAAAGTGTTCAACAAAATATGTTTTCTTTTTTAGATTCTTCAAAATCTAAATATATTTTAGATTCTTCAAAGTAGCCTTGATGACAGCTTTGCACACTCTTGGCATTCCCACAACCAGCTTCACCTGGAATGCTTTTCCAACAGTCTTGAAGGAGTTCCCACATATGCTGAGCACTTGTTGGCTGCTTTTCCTTCACTCTGCAGTCCAACTCATCCCAAACCATCTCAATTGGGTTGAGGTTGGGTGATTGTGGAGGTCAGGTCATCTGATGCAGCACTCCATCACTCTCCTTATTGGTCAAATAGCCCTTAAACAGCCTGGAAGTGTGTTGGATTATTGTCCTATTGAAAAACAAATGATAGTCCCACTAAGCGCAAACGACATGGGATGGCGTATCGCTGCAGAATGCTGTGGTAGCCATACTGGTTAAGTGTGCCTTGAATTCTAAATAAATCCCTGACAGTGTCACCAGCAAAGCACCCCCACATCATCACACCTCCTCCTCCATGCTTCACGGTGGGAAACACACATGCAGAGATCATCCGTTCACCTACCTTGCGTCTCACAAAGACATGGCGGTTGGAATCAAAAGTATCAAACTTGGACTCATCAGACCAAAGGATAGCTTTCCACCGGTCTAATGTCCATTGCTCGTGTTTCTTGGCCCAAGCAAGTCTCTTCTTGTTATTGATGTCATTTAGTAGTGGCTTCTTTGCAGCATATCGACCATGAAGGTCTGATTCACGCAGTCTCCTCTGAACAGTTGATGTTGAGATGTGTCTGTTACTTGAACTCTGTGAAGCATTTATTTGGGCTGCAATTTGTGAGGTGCAGTTGACTCTAATGAACTTATCCTCTACAGCAGAGGTAACTCTGGGTCTTCCTTTCCTGTGGTGGTCCTAATGAGAGCCAGTTTTTGTGACTTCTCCTAATGAAACATTCAACGTTTTTTACATTTTCCCGATTATGATGGACTGTTGTTTCTCTTTGCTTATTTGAGCTGTTCCTGCCATAATATGGACTTGGTATTTTACCAAAAAAGGCTATCTTCTGTATAGCAACCCTACCTTACAACCCTACAACACAACCGACTGGCTGAAACACATTAAGAAAGAAAGAAATTCCACAAATTAACTTTTAACAAGACACACCTGTTAATTGCAATGCATTCCTGGTGACTACCTCATGAGACCTCAAGAGTGTGCAAAGCTGTCATCATGGCAGGGTGGCTACATTGAATAATCTCAAATATAAAATATATTTTGATTTGTTTAACACTTCTTTGGTTACTACACGATTCTACATGTGTTATTTCATAGTTTGATGTCTTCACTATTATTCTACAATGTAGAAAATAGTAAAAATAAAGAAAAACCCTTGAATGAGTAGGTGTGTCCAAACATTTGACTGGTACTCTATCGTCTATGTGCCGGGGGGCTAGGGTCAGTCTGTCCTATCTGGTGAAGTTCTCCTGTCTTATCTCTCTCTCTCTCTCTCTGCCTCAGGACTACCTGACCTCCTTGCTGTCTCCAGTCCACCTGGTCTTGCTGCTGCTCCACTTTCAACTGTTCTGACTGCGGCTATGGAACCCTGACCTAATCACCGGACCTGCTACCTTGTCCCGGAATTGCTATTTTCGACACTCTTTCCCTCTCTCTCTATCCCTCTCTCTCTCTCTACCACAACTGCTGTCTCAACCTCTGACCTCTAAGTGCTTGGCTATGAAAAGCCAACTGACATTTACTCCCGAGGTACTGAACTGTTGCACCCTCTCCAACCACTGTGATTGTTATTTAACCCTGCTGGTCATCTGTGAACATTTAAACATCTGGAGGAACGATCTGGCCTTAATGGCCATGTAATCTTATAATCTCCACCCGGCACAGCCAGAAGAGGACTGGCCACCTCTCAGAGCCTGGTTCCTCTCCAGGTTTCTTCCTAGGTTCCTCCATTTTTAGGCAGTTTTTCCTAGCCACCGTGCCTCTACATCTGCATGCTTGCTTTTTGGGGTTTTAGGCTGGGTTTCTGCATAAGCACTTTGTGACATCTGCTGATGTAAAAAGGGCTTTAATAAATACATTTTATTTTATTTGAGTATCATTATTTTGTTTGAGTGGTTGAACCGACAATTTTCCCACATCATACAGCAAGCTGTTGACAAGTTGGCAGTAAGTAGTCAGTTTTAAGACAGTTGGCAGGTGTCAGACGCATGAAACACCGATTTTTGACAGAAGGCCCAAATATTCGGTCACAGACAAGGGATAGCACTCATTTCAAGCCTGGCTTTTGTATGAACTTGACTGTTAAAGTATAGCTTCAATCCATAGACCCGAGAAGTTTTCTTCCTGTTTTTTTGTTGTCGTCTTAGGACCCAGAAAAGGTCACACAAATCAATGTCCTATATTGTCCTTTCAGACAATACCTGAATGACTCATAAAAGCAGGACTCGGTCCATCTGAGAAAAGAGAAAACTGAGCCGGACTCCGGGAAGTGAAATAAAGGCTGCATTCTGCGGTGTGAAATATCGATTGACACGCTTTGCCAAAAACTATTGGACACAACTTGACCTTTTAGGATGAGTGCCCTTGCAAATCAAGCCTTTGAATGGAAGGGAGATGGTGGCTTGACGCTGAAAGAAAAAACAAAGTATTTTCTCTCCCGTTAATTACATGCCACAATGAAAATTGGGAAGAGGCAGTTTATTTGCTATCACACCGAGACCTAAACCCAAATCCATTAGGAGGGAGAGCTACCTTGACAGACTCCTCAATGGCTCACATGAATACTAAAAATAGTTCCTTTTTGAAGCAGAAGTATGCTGCCATTTTCAAATTTTCCTCCTTTTTCGAAGACGTTCAAAGGAAGTTTTGACCCAAAATATGGTCCAAATATCAGTCACTGACCCATAAAGTGAAATATCCACTTCTGTTACGCTTTTTTCTCAAGAGACTCTAATATAGAGCAGTGGCAGTAGGATTTCAGCACTATTACAGTAGAGTAACTCTACATGCCATCGCCTGTAGAACAGTTTGCACTTCTCTTTCATCCATGTTCATTACCCTCTGCATTGGTATTGTTGGTAAGCCACCCAGAAAGTTTATTTTTACCCTTGAAGTAAACCAGAGACGACTACGTCCCAGAGATAAATGAGGATGTCCCAGAGATAAATGAGGATGACTTCTGGCAGAGAATGAAAGGTATCGTTTAATCTCATCCCGCGATTCAATCTAATTGGGTTAATTAGGGCGAAGCGCCACTCCTCGCACCCAAGGGAAGATGGTAGTTTTGTACATCAACAGTGCAGCTTGGAATTGCCTGGGTTTTTGAGGGGGTGACTGGCAGAGGCACTTTAGAGTTCTAGATTGAGTTGTTTAGAAGAATCTGGGCAAAGAGTTCACCACCTCGTTCTAGCTTGTTTTTCAAATGCTACTCCAGATGACAACAGAAAACACCTGAAGGTCCAAATCTGTTTTGAGTGGTGGTTCACAAGGTATAACACACACATTCACAGAGTGTCAAAAATCATGATCGGTTTAATGTTTTTTAAAGCTTTGTTCTGACTTCAATTGCTATTGACTGCATAAATGTGGTATTTTTGCTGATTTCAGTTGTTAAACAAAGATACAGTACAAAACTGAGAACAGATTAAAAGCAACAGATTCACCACAGTTTCACAACAGATTCACAGTTAGATTCACAGATGTATTTTCTCATAATCAGATGTTATGAAATGCAGTAAATGGTTAATTGCAATAGGTTGAACCACACATTAACCTTTGACCTTGCAAGTTAAGTAGATACTGTACATACATGCATGGCAATTGACTCAATAAAACAATGTTTCCTGTGTGTAAGAGACTATATTGAATATTATTACAAACTTGCTCTCGCAACAATGGAGTAATGTATCTTAAATGTTTTTGTAAAAACCTTTTGTTTGCTTTGACCTGAGAATGACCTAGAATTTACTTGGACTGCATTCTCTTTTTAAAGCTCTTATACTTGGCCAGAAATGTGATGCAGTTATTAGCTCTTTCTAGTGTCATCTAACTTTAGCCCATATTAACATGTTAAATGAAATCACAGCTGATAATGTGTGGTCAGTGACAGCCTAATTATGCTAATTGGATTTGTGTACATAATGAATGAATTGTTAATGAGCTGCTGACAGGCACACAATGGCTTGATGAGTAATTGTCTACTTAGTACAGTGGTTGTGACACATCTCCTTTGTAAAAGTGAAACCAAAAGTGACATGTAAGTGTTGAAGTCGATAACACCTCATTATACATCATTTATAATGAGGTACAACTTCACTTTGGGCCTTAATGACCAAAAATGAATATTTAACAGCTGATTGGATCGGATTACAGAGGCGCACCTGGGCACATCCATAATCAAAACAACAAAGCTACTGTGAATTACAATGGTCCAGCCACTCATTGTAGGGCCCTCTTATGGCTCAATGTATTCATTGAGTACACTGTACTGACCAACTCAGTGGCCTTGTTGTTAGAGTGACTGGCCAGAGACTGGAAGGTTGGGAATTTGATCCCCAGCCGTGTCATTCTAAAGGCTCTCTGCTTGGTATTACATAATTAGATTTGGGGTAAAGCCCTGGGATAGACTAGTGTCCTGTCCAGAGGGTGTACTTGTGTACATCAAGCTGCCTCACTAACCAATTCTGTTGGTACATGATGACTCCTTGCTGTCCCCAGTCTACCTGGCCATGCTGCTGCTCCAGTTTCAACTTCCACCTGACTGTGCTGCTGCTCTAGTTTCAACTGTTCTGCCTTATTATTATTCGACCATGCTGGTCATTTATGAACATTGAACATCTTGACCATGTTCTGTTATAATATCCACCCGGCACAGCCAGAAGAGGACTGGCCACCCCACATAGCCTGGTTCCTCTCTAGGTTTCTTCCTAGGTATTGGCCTTTCTAGGGAGTTTTTCCTAGCCACCGTGCTTCTACACCTGCATTGCTTGCTGTTTGGGGTTTTAGGCTGGGTTTCTGTACAGCACTTTGAGATATCAGCTGATGTATGAAGGGCTATATAAATAAATTTGATTTGATTTGATTTGGTTTGGTAGTACTTACTTACTACCCACAAAATTGCCCATATCATTAATTTGTGGCTTTAGCTGAAACCTGAAATGTGTTGAATGTAGGCCATAAAATGCTAATGATGTTTTTCTAGTGTCTCCTAAAACTGTCAGCACACACCCATCAGTTACTTCTTTGATGAGTCGGTCTCTCTAATGATGCCTGAAATGATTGCACAGGTCACACTGTATGGGGGAAATTAAGTTTCTTCTTTCTGTATTACATGCTCTCTAATGAGACCCCAGTGAATTATGTTAAACAGAGTGTTGGCTTATATATATATCAATGGGAATAACTAACAAGGTGTGTAAGCAAGCCGGGGCAAGTTCATGTTGGAAAATATTTGCAACGTCTGTGATGAAGCGCTGTGTAATTTAACGAGGCAATCCGTTTGGCTATCCTGACAGGATAGGTCAGGAGATCTTCTGATGGACATGCAATTCATGTTTCTGGTCAGGTTCCCCCCACCCCCATGTGATGTGACCTAGCCAGGGAAAACCTCCTGGTCCTATTCATAATCAATACACAACACACTCCGTTCGATCTAAGCGGTTCTGTTATTGTATAAAGTAGACCAACAGAAACGGAGCACATTTGACCGCAGTTAAATGTCACTATTTTGACATATTTGAATGAGACCACGTTGAACACATAGAAGGAATACACGCTTTTAGCACTAAAAGTGGACACCTTTCCACTGAGGCAGTGTTTCATCCTAACTCTCTTCGGGAAGTGCGCCGACAACACTTCTGCTTCCTGACACATTTGGGGAAGTACTGTATGTGTAAAGCATAGTCTAGCTTCAATAACATGTACTTGTTTTGCTTGCCCCTCACCCTCCCCTTAGAGAAGTATGTCAATTCCTCATATTTCATTGTTTGTAATTTGACAGACAAAATGTCAAACCAACTACATTACCATCAGAGGGCAGAAACAGCCAAATTAAATATGTCAGACTTGCATTGACCGCTAGATGGTTTTTTTTGGCGGTGACCTGGTTTCTGTGCATATTAATCAGGTTTCTGCGCCTCCCCGGCAGTGTTGGGATTTCAGAGATAACAGTCTGCTGCTTATAATACACAGATAATCACTGGAATGTGTTTCAAAGGCCATCTTGCAAACAGCTCCCTTTAATGAGGCTGGCTGTGTGATTTACATACGCTGAGAGAAAGCAGCAGTGGATCTACTGTAGACGTGGTTGGTTTTATTTGGCCCCCCAAGTTTTCTGAGCAAAAACAAAAACACTTTTTTTTTGTCTGTAATTTTCATTGTTGGACATAAAAGACTGTAAAAACACCAGGAAATCAGCTCCAAGTGATTTTAATTGAAGACATCTGTTCCCAAGTATTCCCACGCATAGTAGAGAGACATGTGACTGTATACAAAATGATAACGATGATGTTTTCGTAAAACATTATATCTGTTCCGGGCTTCTCGCGGTCAATTTTGCAGTCTACAAAATGATTTGTAATTATGTTCCGGCCCCCGACCATCCGCTGCAGAAAATGTCATCCCGCGGCTGAATCTAGTTGATGAACCCTGGTATACTGTAGAGAGAGACAGAGGGAGAGGGGGTGAGAGATGGAGGGAGAAAGAAGAGAGCCTGGGGGAGTGAGTGGGGGACAGATTACATATCAATGTGTTACCTGCGTTATGTGTTAATATAGAAAGTCACATTTTTAGAATGAACAGACAGATTTCCATACTGAGATTTAAAAATGTACTTTGCAAACAGCGGGGAGTTACACTAAGAATCACCACAACTCTAAATACTGTAACTCATATATAAGAATCAATGGCTATATATGATTTATTTATACGTCTCGAAATGGATGTACCAATCAAAGATGACACTTTATACGGTATGTATATATTCTATGAAATATATTATTTTAACATTTGTAAATCAAAATCATAACGCCTTAGACTAGAGCAGCTCTCTAAAACATCTGAGAGTAATTCATTGTTCCATATGACTCACTTGCTCCTAGACAGAGTAAAGTATGGCCAATCTAAACCCAATGCACATTCAGTATGGTAACTCACATGTGGGTGCCTTGGGAGTACCTAGTGTGGGTTTTAATCTTTGGTGTGGTGCAGTACAACACTGGCATGCTCCCACACACACATATTTGCGATACATCCATGGACACCCATGCATTACTTTACATTCCCTGTATTGCCTCATCTGGGAACAAATATTTTTCAGGAAAAGACAGAAGAGACGAGTTGTGTTTGTTTTGCTCCTAATGTCCTGTTTGAAGAGGCACTGCCGTGTAGCTTCAATCGAGCCACCTCAATAGTCATCACAGTTGAATCATGAAACGGCACTACCATGGAAGAATGGTACTGTTTAGATGTTCGCAGAAACCATTTTTTTGTTTCGACAAATGTTTCCGAATCTTTTGAAAGGACGTCTTTTATTGATAGCTTGTGATATATTTGAAAGCACACAAATAGATGAGAAAGGATTTGTAGTCGTAGAAAGGGTTGTACAAAGCGGGTATAGTATTTCACGGCTCTTTGTTATGAACAAGCCTTTTTTTTCTCCTCCTGTGGTCCCTGAGGTGGCAAGCAGCCCAGACAAGAATCATTCAGCTGAAACTGATCGGTACATCATCAGAGCGATTCATCCACCAAACCATCCATCCTGTCCAGGCATTACTGAAGCAAGGCAGAAAGCGTGTCACTGTTTTTGCCCTGACATTTCCTTTTTCCTCCAAGGTGTGAAACATTGACTATATACACTTCTCCGTTATGACCCTGACAGCTCTATGGGGTGTATCCGATTTCTCTGGGGATTCAGCAAAACGCTGTAAAAAAACAAAAAAAACATCTAGTTGTTTCAACTAATTATTTTTAAGTAGTTGGTTCCACAGCCTTTTTTTTTGTTTACTCAACTTTACGGTCCAAGTGTTACCTAAACTTTTAGTTGGCCCAAACTTAGCTTCAAGCTTTGGGGAAAATTCTGTCAACTTAAAATGATGTGTTTCCTCAACTTGTCTCATATGTTCATTCAACTAGAAATTATTGTTTGGGCATTTAACAAAAAAATGACTTTGGAACTAGTTACACACACACACACACACAGTGCGTTTTCAACTTATACGTTTGACATACATGATTACATTGTGCATGTTAATTTATACAGTAATTATTATTCAACATGTCCTCACCTGGGATTTGAACTGCATTTTGATCTTCGTGCTATGCCACCATGTCTGTGTCAGTTATCAGTTAATCTGAATATTCTCTCATCAGTTACTTACTTAAGCAATTTTTGGGTTTTCTGTGTTGTTGTCTAATGTTGGTGGGACATATTACTCTTATTTTAATGTTATTCCTTAATCACTATGATAAAAACAATTATTTATATTGAGTGTACTTTTAAGTGCATTCAGAAAGTATTCACACCACATTTTGTTGTGTTACAGCCTGAATTTAAAATGGATTAAATTGAGATTTAGTTTTTTCACTGGCCTACACACAATAGCCCATAATTTTAAAATTGAATTATGTTTTTAGCCATTTTTTACAATTAATAAAAAATGAAAAGCTGAAATGTCTTGAGTCAATAAGTATTCAACCCCTGTGTTATGGCAAGCCTAAATAAGTTCAGGAGTAAAAATGTGCTTAACAAGTCACATAATAAGTTGGATTGACTCTGTGTGCAATAATTGTATTTAACACGATTTTTTAATGACTATCTCATCTCTCCACCCCACACATACAATTGTCTGTAAGGTTCCTCAGTCGAGCAGTGAATTTCAAACATAGATTCAACCACAAAGACCAGGGAGGTTTTCCAATGCCTCGCAAAGAAGGGCACCTATTGGTAGATGGGTTTAAAAAAAACTGACATTGAATATCCCTTTGCGCATGGTGAAGTTATTAACTACACTTTGGATGGTGTATCAATACACCCAGTCACTACATAAATACAGGTGTCCGTCCTAACTCAGTTGCCGGAGAGGAAGGAAACCGCTCAGGGATTTCACCATGAGGCCAATGGTGACTTTTAAACAGTTACAGAGTTTAATGGCTGTAATAGGAGAAAACTGAGGATGGGTCAACAACATTGTAGTTAATCCACAATAATAACCTAATTCACGCAGTGAAAAGAAGGAAGCCTGTACAGAATAAAAATATTCCAAACTTGCTTACTGTTTGCAGTAAGGAAACAAAGTAGTACTACAAAGAATGTGGCAAAGCAATTAACTTTGTGTCCTGAATAAAAAGTGTTATGTTTGGGGCAAATCCAATACAACACATTATTAAGTACCACCCTCCACATTTTCAAGCATAGTGGTGGCTGCATCATGTTATGGGTATGTTTGTAATCATTAAGGACTGGGTGGTTTTTCAGCATAAAAAACAAAACGAATGGAGCTAACAACAGGCAAAATCCTAAAGGAAAACCTGGTTCAGTCTGCTTTCCACCAGATACTGGTAGATTAATTCACCTTTCAGCAGGAAAATAAACTAAAATACAAGGCAAAATCTACACTAGAGTTGCTTACCAAGAAGACAGTGAACACTCTTGAGTGGCCAAGTTACAGCTTAGACCTAAATATGCTTGACAATCTATGGCAAGAATTGAAAATGGTTGTTTGGCGAAGATTAACAACCAATTTGACAGAAGAATTGAAGAATTTGAAGAATTGAAGAATTTTGAAAAGAGTAATGGGCAAATATTATACATTCCAGGTGAGACTTACCCAGAAAGACTCACAGCTGTATTCACTGCCAAAGGTGATTCTAACATGTATTGACTGATGGGTGTGAATACATACGGCCTTATTCTAAAATGGATTCAGTATTTTTTTCACTCACCAGTCTACACACAATTCCCCATCAAATTTTTTTGGGGTAAATGTAGAAGAAAAAAAACTTTAATATTACATTTACTCAGTACTTTGTTTGTCAGTGTTTACATCCTTGAGTCTTCTTGGGTATGATGCTACAAGCTTGGCACACCTGTATTTGGGAGTTTTACCCATTCTTCTCTGCAGGTCCTCTCAAGCACTGTCAGGTTGGATGGGCAGCTATTTTCAGGTCTCTCCAGAGATATTAGATCGGGTTCAGGTCCGGGCTCTGGCTGGGCCACTCTAGGACATTCAGAGACTTGTCCCGAAGCCAGTCCTGTGTTGTCTTGGCTGTGTGCTTAGGGTCATTGTCCCGTTGGAAAATGAACCTTTGCTTTGTCCTGAGCGCTCTGGAGCAGGTTTTCATCAAGGATCTCTCTGCTCTTTGCGCCGTTCATCTTTCCCTCAATCCTGACTAGTCTCCCAGTCCCTGCTGCTGAAAAACATCCCCACATCATGATGCTGCCACCACCATGCTTCACCATAGTGATGGTGCCAGGTTTCCTCCAGACGTGACGCTTGGCATTCAGGCCAAAGAGTTCAATCTTGGTTTCATCAGACCAGAGATGCTTGTTTCTCATGTTCTGAGAGTCCTTTAGGTGCCTTTTGGCAAACTCCAAGCACGCTGTCATGTGCCTTTTACTGAGAAGGGGCTTCCGTCTGGCCATTCTACCTTAAAGGCCTGATTGGTGGAGTACTGCAGAGATGGTTGTCCTTCTGGAAGATTCTCTCATCTCCACAGAGGAACTCAGGGAGATGACACTCGAGGCTTGGTCACCTCCCTGACCAAGGCCCTTCTCCCCCGATTGCTCAGTTTGGCCGGGCGGCCAGTTCTAGGAAGTGTCTTGGTGGTTCCTAACTTCTTCCGTTCACTGTGTTCCTGGGGACCTTCAATACTGCAGACATTTTTTGTACCCTTCCCCAGATCTGTGCCTTGACACAATCCTGTATCGGAGCTCTACGGTCAATTCCTTTGACCTCATGGCTTGGTTTTTGCTCTGAAATCCACTTTCAACTGTGGGACCTTAAATTGACAGGTGTGTGCCTTTCCAAATCATGTCCAATCAATTGATTTTACCACGGGTGGACTCCAATCAAGTTGTAGAAACATCTCATGGATGATCAATGGAAACGGGATGCACCTGAGCTCAATTTCAAGTCTCATAGCAAAAGGTCTGAATTCCTATGTAAATAAAAACCTGGTTTAGTTTTATCATTATAGGGTATTGTGTGTAGATTGATGAGGAATACAATTCAATTTAGTAATTTTAGAATAAGGCTGTAATTTAACAAAATGTGGAAAAAGTGAAGGGTTCTGAATACTTTCCGAATGAACTGTATACATCAATATACACGCAGCAACAGCCCAGCTTCCATGGAATTTATTTCATCACGACAATGGAGTTGCAAACAATCCATCCTGGGTTCTAAATACTCTTCAAAATATCCCAACCTATATCCCAACAACATATTACGTACGAAGCAAGTATTCAGACGTCCACTACTTGAAAAGACCAATCATTTAACACTTCAATGTACCTGGAAATACAACTGGAAAGTATTTGAAATTCTCAAATACCTTCTCATGCATTCAACCCAGGCATCCAAAAACGGTACTCGAACAAGCATCCGAGAATCCTATAAAATACAACTTGGTTACCTTTACGGATAACGGAAGCACCCGTTTTTGGCTATGGATTTGAAAATACTCAAATACACACAGGGCTCTAAGTTGTATTCTTTAAAAAAACACAACATTTGTAATATGATCTACCCACTAAATTAAACCCCACAGATAATAAAGACAATTATTCTGATCATAAAGTGCCTTTAGAAAGTATTCACAACCCTTGACGTCCCAAGAACTTCCTAAAAACGTTCTTACATACCCGGGACCAACCGGGAACTAGAGAAAACTTCCAGGGGAACATGACACAACATCCTGACGACTTTACTGTGACAAAGAGTGTATATCTTTAAATTAAAAACCAATGTGTGTCTGACTTCCAGTCATCCCAATTAAAATTGCTACACAAAGGATTTTGTATAATTTCTGAAAATGTCCATATACTGTAATACAGCATAGCTGGCAGCTAATAGCGGAATGACAGTGTTTCACAGTATTACTTACCTGCCTGCCTGCCTGTGTTGTGGTTGGCTGGGATATTCTCCTATTCATTTCTCCTGTCGGAGCAGCATCTGTTGTCAAATTGGAAAAGCTGTTCTGACTTCGTGGCTGTGTTATCAATTTCAGTTTACGTGAGAAAACAAGCACTGAATGCTGTAGTGAATCATTGTACCATCTAAATCGCTGTGAAATATTATTTCAATAGCAAAAAAAAATCTTTATTTACAGCTGTTTGAAGCTTGTGGACTGAAACCACTGTTTGAAGCTGGTGGACCAAAATGGAAAGTAACTTAGTAACTAAACAGTATAAAGTAGATTATTCAGTCAATGTTCCTATCAGTCCTAGGCTATGGCAACATCATCTATATGAACACAGCTGCCACTTCATTAAAGCCATTTGAGGCCGTTTATCAGTGGTGTAAAGTACTTAAGTAAAAATACTACTTAAGTAGTTTTTGGGGTATCTGTACTTATTTTTGACTACTTTTACTTCACTAAAGAAAATAATGTACGTTTTACTCCATACATTTTCACTGACACCAGAAACACTCGTTACATTTTGAATGCATAGCAGGACAGGAAAAAGGTTCAATTCACACACTTATCAAGAGAACTTCCCTGGTCATCCCTACTGCTTCTGATCTGGCGGACTCAGTAAACACAAGTGTCGGAGTGTGACCCTGCTACCCATAATAAATGTAAAAAACACAAGAAATTGGTACTGTCTGATTTGCTTAATTATTTATACCTTTACTTTATCATTTGATGCTTAAGTATATTTTAGCAATTACATTTACTTTTAATACCTAAGTATGTTTAAAAATAAATACTTTTTGACTTTTACTCAAGTAGTATTTTACTGGGTGACTTTCACTTTTACTTGAGTCATTTTCTATTAATGTATAACATCTTTATTTTCACTCAATTATTACGAGCGACAATTTTAGTACTCATCACTGCATTCTCTACCAAAATGTTTCTTGGCTCTCTTTGATGTGACATAGGTTGATACATTGCAATGTTTTCATTTACAAAGCCCTTTTATAGAAAGTCCCACTGCACCTAACATCATTACTAAACTTTAGACATACAGTACCAGTCAAAAGTTTGGACACATCTACTCAAGGGTTTTTCTATATTTCTTTTACGTTGTAGCATAATAGTTAAGACATCAAAGCTACGAAATAACACATATGGAATCATATAGTAAGCAAAAAAAAGTGTTAAACAAATCCAAATACAGTGGGGAGAACAAGTATTTGATACACTGCTGATTTTGCAGGTTTTCCTACTTACAAAGCATGTAGAGGTCTATAATTTTTATCATAGGTACACTTCAACTGTGAGAGATGGAATCTAAAACAAAAATCCAGAAAATCACATTGTATGATTTTTAAGTAATTAATAAGCATCATGGCATTCTCTCAACCAGCTTCACCTGGAATGCTTTTCCAACCGTCTTGAAGGAGTTCCCACATATTGTCACACCCTGACCATAGTTTACTTTGTATATTTCCATGTTTTGGTTGGTCAGGGTGTGAGCTGAGTGGGCATTCTATGTTTCATGTCTAGTTTGTCTATTTCTATGTCTGGCCTGATATGGTTCTCAATCAGAGGCAGGTGTTAGTCATTGTCTCTGATTGGGAACCATATTTAGGTAGCCTGGGTTTCACTGTGTGTTTGTGGGTGATTGTTCCTGTCTCTGTGTTTGCACCAGATAGGGCTGTTTCGGTTTTTGTTACGTTCATTACGTTCTTTGTTTTTGTAGTGTTTGTATTGATTCGTGTTTTACGTTTGTTTATTAAACATGGATCGCAATCTACACACCGCATTTTGGTCCGACTCTCCTTCACCAAAAGAGAACCGTTACACATATAATGAGCTTTTCCTTCACTCCACGGTCCAACTCATCCCAAAACATCTCAGTTGGGTTGAGGTCGGGTGACTGTGGAGGCCAGGTCATCTGCACTCCATCACTCTCCTTCTTGGTCAAATAGCCCTTACACAACCTGGAGGTGTGTTTTGGTTCATTGTCCTGTTGAAAAACAAATGATTGTCCCACAAAGCGCAAACCAGATGGGATGGCATATTGCTGCAGAATGCTGTGGTAGCCATGCTGGTTAAGTGTGCCTTGAATTCTAAATAAATCACTGACAATGTCACCTGCAAAGCACCCCCACACCATTACACCTCATCCTCTATGCTTCACGGTGGGAACCACACATGCGTAGATCATCCGTTCACCTACTCTGCATCTCACAAAGACACAGTGTTTGGAACCAAAAATCTCAAATTTGGACTCCTCATACCAAAGGACAGATTTCCATCGGTCTAATGTCTTTTGCCCGTGTTTCTTGGCCCAAGCAAATCTCTTCTTCTTATTGATGTCCTTTAGTAGGGGGGTTCTTTGTAGAAGTTTGACCATGAAGGCCTGAATCCTCTGAACAGTTGATGTTGAGATGTGTCTGTTACTTGAACTCTGTGAAGCATTTATTTGGGCTGCGATTTCTGAGGCTGGTAACTCTAATGAACTTATCCTCTACAGCAGAGGTAACTCTGGGTCTTCCTTTCCTCTGGCAGTCCTCATGAGAGCCAGTTTCATTATAGCGCTTGATGGTTTTTGCGACTGCACTTGAAGAAACTTTCAAAGTTAATTAAATTTTCCAGATTGACTGACCTTCATGTCTTAAATTAGCTTATTTGAGCTGTTCTTGCCATAATATGGACTTGGTATTTTACCAAAAAGGACTATCTTCTGTATACCAACTCTATCTTGTCAAAACACAAATGATTGGCTCAAACACATTAAGAAGGAAAGCAATTCCACATATTTAAGGCACACCTGTTAAATCAATGATGATTTGGTTAATACTTTTTTGGTTAGTACATGATTCCATATGTGTTATTTCATAGTTTTGATGTCTTCACTATTATTCTACAATGTAGAAAATAGTAAAAATCAAGAACAACCTTTGAATGAGTAGGTGTGTCCAAACTTTTAGCTGGTACTGTACGAGTTACCACACCTGGTCTCAGGGATGTTTAACTCTGGAAATTATTTTTGGTATCTCCTTAGTTAGGTAAATCAGCTTTTAGGTTTTTTTGCACCTTATTTGTGGAACTGTCTTCAAAATGTTCTTAAATTCGATGTTTTGGTCAATTCAGAAAGCTTACTGATTACCTTTTTACTGATTCGTTTTTTTATGATCGTGTTTTTCTTTCACTTAGATTTTGTATTTTTGTGTTTATTTGTTGATGTGTGTATTTTGTATGTAATTGAGGGCTCATCTGTAAAATAGACCTTGGTATCAGTATGAATCCCTGATAAAATCAAGGTTTATTAAATTATTTATTTTTTAAATGCTACAGTAGTTCCTCCTTTAAAAGTTGCATCGTACTGCGGCACACCTTGCATGCTGCTGCAGCATTCTGTGGCACCTCATTTAATTCTCTGCCATTTTCTTCTGTTACTGCAAGTTATTGCTAGTTGACCACCAGAGGGCATCTTTGAGAAGCATTTGATAGTATTCCGTATTGGCATTACCAGAGAATTTAAAATCTTTTTTGTAATAACGTAGTATATGGGATTGATTTTAAGAAATTTGGCTTAATTCATTTGATTAATATTATGGTGTTTCTATTCAGAGAAAAACAGAAAACAAAACCCCCAGGGTTTCCGTTAGGATGGAATGGAAAATTTGTTCCAATATTTCTGTAAATCGGTGATATTTATTCCCATAGTAACTCATTATGGATCCATAACTAAATGAACATCTGCATTTTGAAAGAGTATTTTTTTAATCATTATTTTATTAACGAAATTGAATATTTGAACATTTTCGTTTATCCATGCTTGTCTCAGAGCAGCGTGAAACGGTGCTGAAATAGACTGCCACAGCGGGAAGGCTATGTATTCTGTGCCCACTCGTGGTATCTCTCTTCAGTTACGCATCCTTGGAATAGCAGAACAGCACAACGGTCCGAACGGCCCATGCTGTGCCTGGTGAGCAGTTGGTTATGTTCTATTGTCAGAAGAGGAATGGAAATGTCAGGGTGAACCGACGACCTGACGAACCCGCCCACGTATGTTGACTCTGAATGTCAGAGGTGGAGTTCCAGAGCTCACAGGGGTGCCTGGCATGGACTCACTGACGAATGAAGATGATGAGCGATCGGCAAAGGCAGTCTGTAATCTGTGGGCATCACGGCTCGGTAAGAACAAACAAAGAACATTGCGTTCTGCAGGCCCAGGCATGGATCAAAGCTGGCGAGACATTCAATAACGTCATCTTCACAGACAAATCAACCGTGGCCCTTGAGCAATTTGCTCAAAATTGCTACAGAAAAAAAAGGAAGATCAAAAAAAAGGAAGATCAAGATGATTAACGAAAGCATAAAGATGTTGATGAAAAAAATGCTGTTTTGAGTTAGTGACACTTTAGAGTACTTAAGCATTGAATACATTTTAAATTAGCACCCTTATGTAGACCTAGCCATACCCACATCCGTTGGAAAGGGGTTGGAGGCGAAGGGAAAACAAATATGTGCTACCAAATATAACAATATGCATTTCATAAATATTCAAATAAAGTGTGTACATGAAACGTATTAAACACGTCTGTAAAACCACAATGAGGATATCAACCTACCAAACACATTTTCATAAATCATTGGGTACAGTGTAAGAAAAATGTCAGAGTAATCTGAAACAGGGGCATAATTCATGTTAAAAATTTACAACATAACATAGCATTTCATAATTAAGTTAGGAAATAATGTCTGGAGGATGAAAATCACAAAACATTCTGTTTTACTCAGAGCATTATTTATATCACCTCCCCTGTCTGTTATGCTAACTTTTTCTATGCCACAAAATCTAAAGGTTGAAATGTCATGTTTTAGGTCATTAAAATGTACTGCGACTGGATAATCCCTGTCGTTTCTCCAAATTGAACTTTTATGTTCACTGATTCTCTGTTTGAGAGAACGAGAGGTGTTACCTACATAGCACAGGCCACATGGACATTTAATAATGTAGATGACATGGGTGGTGGAGCACGTGACAATGTCATTTATTTGGAACTGTATTCTTGTATGTTGGTGGAAGAAATAATCACACTTCATCATATTGTTGCACTGTTGCCAACCTCTGCCTTTATAGCTACCATTTGGAAGATGGAGCCTGGCTGATTTTCTTTTGTGGCTGGCAGTTGGCACGCACCCATTTATCGCATAAATTGCGACCTCTCCTATATACAATAAGTGGTGGATTCTTAAATTCAGCAGGCAAAGCTGGGTCCGATGATAAAACATGCCAGTGTTTCTTGACCGCAGTTTCGCGAGTTCAAAGTATATGTAGCTGTGAACATTACAGAGTGTTCTTGAGCTTTCGCGGTTCTTTTTTGTAGCAGTTCATCTCGTGGTTTCCCCAATGCCAAATTTAGAGCTTCATCCACATTGTGGAGAATAGGCTTTTCTTAGAAACCTATCTCCGCTGCTTTTTCTAGATAGTCCTGAAAAAGATTTCTTGCAAGTTGGGAGGGGGGGGGGGTTCACACCTAGCTCAAGTTGGGGAGGGGGGGGGGGGGTTCACACCTAGCTCGGCTTTAGACAATTCTTTAGTAAAGGTTGAATAGTCTATTGTTAAGCTAATAGCCCATCCTGCTACGCTTGTGGAAAAAAAAGTGTTTTTAGCCACAATCGGCCCCAACCCCAATTAATAGATTTGGGCACAGTCGATGGCGTGCTGGACTTCGGGCTAGAATGTTGAGGATCGAAACCTGTCGAAACCTGCTCCCTGCTTGTTTCATTACATTATTATGCCGGTCTCAGAGCAAATAGCTAGAAGTAGGAGTGTTAAACACTGCTGAAGGGTATAATGAATGAGTTTGCTACACATTGGATATGGCTGAAAATAAACTTGGTAAAATAGCGATTTTCATAAATTAACTTTATGACAAAAACATATGCACAATCATTTGTCTCTACATTAACTAACATATTCCTCTCAATTGTACATTTTTTTGCTTGAATCGTTATGATGTTATAACTACTTACATTTGCTTCCCCGTAATGTTTTGTCAGCCATCTTTGCTGAAGTCACTAGGGACGGGTGGTCCGTGTCAAATTCGTTATTGGAACCACTCGATATGATTGGTCATATAAAAACCTTGGGACCCAAATGCATGATGAGTGCTCTACCTACCCCTTGTGGTGGTCTGGAGCAATGACGCTGTGACACTGGGTACCTCTGAGTTACGCGGTGTAAACTGCAAACTTTTAAAGGAGGAACCACTGTATTTGCATGACATGAAAAATCCATGCCATACAGTATGCTGCATATGCTATAGGCCTGTTGTTTACATTTTTGTTGGTGACACCATAGAATTAGGAATTAAACTGAACAAGAATACAAACGCAACATGCAAGTGTTGGACCCATGTTTCATGAGTTGAAATAAAAGATCCAAGAAATTTTACAAACGCACAAAAGCTTATTTCTCACATATGTTGTGTACAAACGTGTTTATATCCCTGTTATGAGCATGTATCCTTTGCCAAGATAATCCACCCACCTGACAGGAGTGGTTTATCAAGAAGCTGATTAAATTATCATTGCACAGGTGTACCTTGTGCTGTGGACAATAAAAGGCAACTCTAAACTGCAGTTTTGTCACACAACACAATGCCACAGTTGTCTCAAGTTTTGACGGAGCATGCAATTGGCAGGAATGTCCACCAGAGCTGTTGCCAGATCGCTTAATGTTCATTTCTCAACCATAAGCTGCTTCAAACGTCATTTTAGAACATTTGGCAGTACGTCCAACCAGCCTCACAACCACATTCAACGTGTAACCACGTCAGCCCAGGACCTCCACATCCGGCTTCTTCACCTGTGGGATTGTCTGAGACCAGCCAACTGGGCAGCTGGTGAAACTGAGGAGTATTTCTGTCTGTAATAAAGCCTTTTTGTGGGGAAAAACTCATGGCTGCGCCCCTGCCCAGTCATGTGAAATCCATAGATTAGGGCCTCATTGATTTACTTCAAATGACTGATTTCCTTACATGAACTGTAACGCAGTAGAATCGTTGAAATCATTTAGATTGTTGCATGTTGGGTTTATATTTTTGTTCAGTATTACTTAATTCATTTAATAGGATCTCTATGGGTGACACGTTGATATGTGGATAATTTGCAGCTGTTGAAGTCTATCCAAAGTGCTCAAGTTGAAGCAATATGTCTGTTAGGCCTTTGTTTTTTGTTTTATCAGCACAAATTAGATTGAGCAATTAAATCCCTACTTGGGGTCTCCTTAAATGAGCACAATACCACGGAGGAGTCTACAAGAGGGGAACTCCATCAAATGTCCATTCCATAGGCTGGGATTCGCACTATGCAGCTGTTGCAAGAGCACATTTTTCACTGGCTGTCCATGGCTCAGCGAGTGAAAAATCATGAACCGTGATTGATAGACAGTTTAGCCTACACTTCTTCAATTCAAACATTATTGTGGTAAAAATGCACCTATACAATTGTGAACAGCCATCCACAACAACCAGAATCCGTAAGGCTTGAATAATTGAGAGAGCAGCAGTATGATTCACATAATTGTAATATTGATATCAATAATAGGCCTAAGTGATACCTGTATCATCCCTCAGGCAGAACAAACTTAAATGGCACCTTTTTTCAATGCAGATTTCAATGTCGTTGAGAAAAAAGAAAGGTGTCACAAAGTATCCTTTCTGAATTTCAAAGGAAGTAATCATGTAGTTTTTCTAAAGCAGCAGTAATCTGACACCATTGTTTAGCTGGCAATGTAAATGATTACAGTTAGAGTTTGTATATAATCGGTTACTCCCTAGCCCTGTCCCCAGTCAGGAACACAATTCAGCCAAAAGTTTGATTCTATGTGGGCTATACTCGGCCTTGTCTCAGGGTGGTAAGTTGGTGGTTGAAGATATCCCTCTAGTGGTGTGGGGGCTGTGCTTTGGCAAGTGGGTGGGGATATATCCTTCCTGTTTGGCCCTGCCGGGTGTGTCATCGGATGGGGCCACAGTGTCTCCTGACCCCTCCTGTCTCAGCCTCCAGTATTTATGCTGCAGTAGTTTATGGGTCAGTTTGGGTCAGTTTGTTATATCTGGAGTACTTCTCTGGTCCTATCCGGTGTCCTGTGTGAATTTAAGTATGCTCTCTCTAATTCTCTCTTTCTCTCTTTCTTTCTCTCTCTCGGAGGACCTGAGCCCTAGGACCATGCCTCAGGACTACCTGGCATGATGACTCCTTGCTGTCCCCAGTCCACCTGGCCATGCTGCTCCTCCAGTTTCAACTGTTCTGCCTGTGAATATTATTATTTGACCATGCTGGTCATTTATGAACATTTGAACATCTTGGCCATGTTCTGTTATAATCTCCACCCGGCACAGCCTGAAGAGGACTGGCCACCCCACATAGCCTGGTTCCTCTCTAGGTTTCTTCCGAGGTTTTGGCCTTTCTAGGGAGTTTTTCCTAGCCACCGTGCTTCTACACCTGCATTGCTTGCTGTTTGGGGTTTTAGGCTGGGTTTCTGTACAGCACTTTGAGATATCAGCTGATGTACGAAGGGCTATATAAATACATTTGATTTGATTTGCTTTGATATGTCCTACCCCGAGAGAAGACAGAAATCTCTCTTAAGGAGAACATTTTTATTGATCAAGGCGACTTGGCATGTAAATCCTTATTTGTACGTGTGGTGCTGTCTGTCCTGACTGGGCAATTGGTAGAGTGGAATCCATCACTATTGGCATGTGGACTTGATTACAAGAGAGACTATGAAACATTCATGGACCTATGATAAAGAACTCTGTCGGGCCCTCTTTACTAGCGCATCACTCAAGAGTGTCTGGACAATGGGACAGTGCATCGCTACAAAACACCCTGCTCACTCTCCTCCTTTTGGCGCAGTCACCTTATCTTAGGCTAACCTCCGCCGAGCCACTACAGCCTGTGTCCCGTGCCTAAAAAGGACCAAATTAAATCCTATAATGTCTGTGATTCAATATGGGGGAACAACAACACTAAAGTTTATTTTATGAAAATGTACTTTTAGGAGTTATATGCTATATTGTGCTTAGGGTAGAAAGCATCCCACTGGGCACATAATGGTTGAATCAACGTTGTTTCCACGTCATTTCAATGAAATTACATTGAACCAACGTTGATATAGATGTTGAATTGATGTCTATGCCCAGTGGTCTACACAGCAGTAGGTGGCAGCATCGTGTCTGTGTGCTATAGTATGGGTATGTGTGCTAGCATGATAACAAAAGGACAAAGCCTTCCAGCAGAGTCTGTGAAACTGTCAAGCTTCGTCTGCTGGTCAATACTAAACATACTAATGGCCATGGTAAGCCTGACCTTTTGGAGCCTGACTCAGCCACAAGAGTAAAAGAGAGGACTTAAGAGATACTCCTACAGAGACACTGCTACTGCAAGAGAGACCTTGATACATTTCTCTTCCACAGCCATTTGTCATAATACCACATTCTGTAAATATAGTTGTGTAACTTGTATAAATATAACTTGTTTTCTTCTTCTTCTCTTCCTCCCTGTACATGCCCTATTTGCACTTCTGGTTCTATGTAAACACACACTGGCTGCTGCCCTTCTTTGAGACCCACACAGTATGTAAATGCCCCTGAGCTGTGGTTAGCTGCTAACCGCGTGGTTTCTCAAAGGAAATTATGGCAATTGAGATCAGCCACCTTGGTATCTAAGTGTCATTGTCTGCCTGTGTCAGACCCAACAAGTTGAAAGCTGAGAGAGTTTCTCTTCCTGGAAGCCTGCAGCTTTCTGGTAAGGTCTCATTTAGTAAGGGAGATCCCAGAGCTGATGGGCTATGCACACAACAGCTCAAACCAGCTCCCTGCAGATGTTTAATGTACATTCCAATGTATTTGGTGGATGATTGGAAATCGAGTCAAAGTAACTACACACATATCCAAACACTGTCTTCTTTCTAGGAAGAAGTGATCGATATACTGGTAACAGGGTGTGCTTTGAAGCTACCGCAATGAACTAGCCTACTAGTTTGCTTTACCTTACATTTGCTGATGTCACTTGTTAAATAATTATAACCCGGTTTCGGGGGAAGGCACCAAGCAGCATGCTTACTTGCCATTCAGAAACAGAATACCTAATCGGGAGGATGATGAAAAGGCAGAGGGAGCGAGTGTGCCAATGAGGCCCTAGGGCCTGATGTTTTTCATAAAGGGGCGTGCATTCAGTGTGTAGCACCATCCACTATATCTCATAACCATCCTCTCAATATGTCAATCATTGACGACAACCAAAGCAGAAAGGGTTTCTCATTCAAAATGACACCATGTCCAGGGGACCATGACACAACGCCCTGACCACTTGAGGCGACCATTTCGCCATGTTCCGGGGACATGCTGACAAAAAAAAAATGTTTGCATGCAGGGATGTTCCCTCACGCAATGTCCTGAGAACGTCCCAAAAATGTCCTGACATGGTCCTCAGTGACGTCATGGTACCTTACAGGGAACTACACAAAGGTCCCCCAGAGAACGTTCCATTGGGACCATTATGCTACGCCCCCTTTGGCCATCATGAATCGTCCCCTTGTGGTCATTGAATGCCCTATGGAGAGTGTCCTATCGGAACCAAATAGGAACCTTTTCATAACGTTCACTTATGGACATGAAAATACGTTATCATAACGTTATGCAGCGACCAAACTGGGATCTGTACAGAACGTCCTCTTATGGTCCTGTCAAGGAAGACGAGACAACCACAAACCACAAAGCACTTGTAACTCTATCTCCCTTTGTGTTGATCTCTGAACTTTGGTTATGTATGGTGCCAGTAACGTTTAACCCACGTTTTTTTAAATGATGCCTTCATATCCCTTAGTGTTTTTGCTACACTGAATCTACTCATCCACCCACCCCAGCAACTACACTCCATGTAAATGAACATTTTAAAGCATCCTGAAACGCCACAGAGACAGAAGAACAGCCTTTGCTCTCATTGAGTTTTCATGCTAACGACGTGTGGCCATATTGCTTTTGGAATGAATTGCAGGAGCTGGTAGTGAAATAATTCAACTGTAATGGTTCTCTGAATATTATTTTGAATAATGAAACAAATCAAATCATTGGTGACCAGCTGGCAGCATCTATTCGGTTCTGCAGATGCATCGATCCTCCAGACATTCGGCCCAGAATACCTAACGAGTTAACCACACCTGAGCTAACAAACCTATTTGATAGACTTTCATTTTAATTGGTTGTAATGATTCAACTGTTAGTAATAAACTTGCCACAGCAGGACGGTGCTCTTGAGTGTTGCCGCTTAAAGGCCCAGTGCAGTCAAAAATGTGATTTCCCTGTGTTCTATATATAAAAGTAGCCTACTGCTTGGGGCCTAGTGGTTAAAGTGTTGGACTCAAAAGGTTGCAAGATCAAATCCCCAAGCTGACAAGGTAAAAATCTACCGTTCTGCCCCTGAACAAGGCAGTTAACCCAGTGTTCCTAGGCCGCCATTGAAAATAAGAATTTGTTCTTAACTGACTTGCCGAGTTAAATAAAGGTAAAAAACAAATACAAATGCTACCAGACTAGGAAGTTGGAATAATACTGTGAAATTTATGAAAATGCCACAAAATGCTTTTGTGACAGAGCTGTTTGAAAAGGCTGTCTGAAATGTCAGCCTGTTTGGGATGAAGTTTTGGCCTGCCTGGTGACATCACCAGGAGGTAAATTAGTTAACAGACCAATAAAAAACGAGCGTTCCAAACTTCTTTGCCAATAACAGATACTCCCAGACCACTCCCAGACAGTCCTAGCAAAATTATTGCTTGAGAAATAGATTTTTTGCAAATAAGCTATTTTTGTTTATTTTTGACCATTTTAATTGTAAACAATCACAGTATGGTACTTAATTGTTACCCAGAAATGATTTAATATTGAGATAAAAACAGCTGCATTTGGACCTTTAAGTGCAAAACAATAACTACTTACAGCAGTGGTCGACTGGTCGATCTCCAAGGGGCATTCGTAGTCGATCACCAAACATTTCTGTAAAAAACAACATCGATAAAGCCTTCTTTAGTTTTTTGTTCAGCGCTGTTGGCGGTAGGTGCACTTGATTCAGCAGCATTAGCGCCGGGAAGGCAAAGTGTTCCCATTTTGAACCATTTCATGTGTCTGAAGATAGAACTCTGCCATACCCAGCAGGCCCAGAGAGCAAATCAAGTGTACTTATAGGCCTACTGCTGATCTATCATATAGCTCAGATCATTGTGACTGCACAGTTTTTTTAAGCCATAGGCTGTAAAAAAAATAAAAAAATAAAAAGCCCCGAACGCATAACAAAGTCGATACGGTGAGATTTCAAAACTTGTAAAACCATGACTAGAGAGAGACTCATTGATAACAGCAAAGAGCTGCTGTATTAGTAAGTTCATGTTTAAGTTGTTATTCAGCACTGTCAACACATTGTTCAACACTTTTATAAGCCATAACATGTGCATTCTCCATACTTCCACTCACGCCACAACCAGCACTGCAGCTGCAATGAATGAGTATAGCAAAGTGTTTTGATAAGCTTGAATTGTTTTTTATTAGCGGCTTGTCTTTTTTAACAGCGAGGAATATTTCACATTCTCTGGTCATAGGAGTAACAACATGAATTGGTGGATGAGGCAGAGATATTGAAGTGCGACTGTGTCCCCTTGTCTCAGAGGAGGGAGAGAGAGCGGAGGGACGGGTGAGCCTCAACGCTGCTCTCTCCCTCCCTACCCTCAGACTGACCATCAGATGCAGGCCATCGGTCCAGCAAAATTTTAAAAAAGCTAATTATTATGCTCACTCAGCTGTGCCTTACAAGTAATAGAACAAATGATCTATTACCAGTGTTATCATATACCAAAAAATGTATTTCAAAATGGTCTGAGAAGAACAACATTGGCAGGGCAATTCAAGCATAGCCAATATGCAGTGATAATGTATTGGGCCTATAGCCTACTGCACAAACCTCATTGCTACATAGCTGTTTTTAATAGGCTAATGCTGCATAGGCTTGTGTTATATAAGTCATGTTTTTTTTTCTTTTTCTGGACAGTAGATCTCGGCTTGCTTTTCTACGTTGGTGACCACTGACTTGCAGTATACACATAATGAAGTAAGGTAGCTAATAAGCTAACTCGGGTGGAAGGTAGCCTAGCTTTTAGAGTGATGGGCCAGTAACCGAAAGATCGTTGGTTTGAATACCCGAGCCGACAACGTGAAAAATCTGCTGATGTGCCCTTGAGCAAGGCTGTTAACCCTGATTTGCTCCAGGGGCGCCGTACTACAATGACTGACCCTGTAAAACAACACATTTCACTGCACCTATCCGGTGTATGTGACAACTAAACTTCTATCTGTGTAGTCATCTAGGTAAAATGTTATTTGAAGGGCCCAAACATAAGCGCTTCATAACTCATTCATACATCATTCATAACTCATTCATACATCATTCAAAAGTAGTACATAAGAATTTCATAACTGCTGAAGTCCAGTTATGTCAACAACCGCAACTTGTGTTGTCTTGTGGTTGTTAGGATGGCACGAGAATAACTTATCCGCGATAAGTAGAGGAGGACTGATGATGCATTACAGTACCATAAGATCCGTAGTTGGGTGTAGTGTCAAACAGTACTATGAACCATGCCCATGGTCTGTGTTTGCTATGGTTAAACATACAACTGCATTGTTCCCATTCACAAGTCCATTCTCTTCTCTGGGCTTCGGTGGTTGCTGTTTCTCCTACTCTCCTTTAAAACAAAGACATCACAGTTGTCTCTGTCTATCTACGAGGGCACCTATTCCCTGTTGCTCTCCGCCGTGTCACAGTGGGTTTGTCTATCTCTATTAAACCACTGATGCCCTGGAAACCGCCAGGCCTCCGTACCCAGCCTTTATGCAAACCCATTTTACTATTCATTCCATCTCATTCCACTCTATCTCTTCACTGGCTGGCTGCCGATAACAGCATTACTCTGTCATCGGGAACGACAGCGCCTTGCACTTTGAGACGACATCTTGCCGATAAGTTGCAAAACCACCACCCCTCATATTATCTGAATGAGGGGATGATGTTTCGCTCGTGGAGTGTTTAAACCTCTGGCTTCCTTTGAGGAGAATGCTAATTGGGTGTGTCAATTGTGTGCTGGCTGTTATGATGTAACACTGTTCATTTTTAGCAGTTTGCAGACACACGGCCTGATAGGACACCTGTAGAAGGCAACAACGTAATCGCAGCAACACCATCGATCACTGTTAGATCATGCACTGTCAAACAACTACCCATATAATTATCTGAGATTAACATAATACTTGACAGCGCCATATGTTTTGATACCCGGTCAAGTCACACGATACACTGTATACAGTATAAACACTGAGTGTACAAACATTAGGAACACAGTCCTAAAATTGAGTTGCATCCCCTTTTGCCCTCAGAACAGCCTCTATTCGTCAGGTCAAAGCATTCTACAGGTATGCTGGGCCCACAGTTGTGTTAAGTTGGCTGGATGTCCTTTTGGGGGGGGTGGACCATTCTTGATAGATACGGAAAACTATTTAAGGGGGGAAAAACCCAGCAGCATTGCAGTTGACACACTCAAACTGGTGCCCCTGGCACCTGCTACCATTCACCGTTCAAAGGCACTTACATTTTTGTCTTGCCCATTCACCCTCTGAATGGCACACATACACTATCCATGTCTAAATTGTCTCAAGGCCTAAAAATCCTTCTGTAGTTCTTTCCTGCAGTCAAATCAAGTCACGTTTTAGTGGCGTCATGGGTGGAATGTTTAAGCCCATAACCACGTGTGTGAGGTGTATACTTTTGTCTCAAAGTAGATTTGTTTAAGACTACCAAGAACCACTCTGTGTGACCCTGATTTCGCACATTGCCCCTGATTTAGCACATTGCAGTAAAAGGTTAGCCTGTCACCTACACTTCATCTACACTGATTGAAGTGGATTTAACAGGTGACATCAATAAGGGATCACCTGGATTCACCTGGTCAGTCTGTCATGGAAAGAGCAGGTGTTCCTAATGTTTTGTACACTCAGTGTATAGATATATATATATATTTATTGTCAGATACACCAGATATGTTTAGTGAAATGTGTCATTTTACAGGGTCAGCCATAGTAGTACGGCGCCCCTGGAGCAAATGAGGGTTAAGTGCCTTGCTCAAGGGCACATCGGCAGATTTGTCACTTTATCGGAACGGGTTTTCAAATCAATGACCTTCGGTTACTGGCCCAACCGTCTAACCACTAGGCTACCTGCTGCATTCAAAGCGCGGGTTTGAACAGGTTCAATACACTATTAATACAGGTTCAAAGTGCTTCAATACAGGTTCAATACACTATTAATACAGGTTCAAAGTGATTCAATACAGGTTCAATACACTATTAATACAGGTTCAACGTGATTCAATACAGGTTCAATACACTATTAATACAGGTTCAAAGTGCTTCAATATTCCTTTGATCCGAATATTTGCAACAGTAGCTTTGCATATCAATCTATCACTTAATGCTTGATGGAGTCATAGTGTAGGCCTAATCCAGGTTTGTACAGTATTACTAATGTAAATGCAGTATTTGTCTGGTAATAGGAAGTTATTGTTTTCTTTGAAGTTCATAGTTAGTAGTTTTAAAGCAGGATGTTGAGAATGAGGGGGTTTTCTTTATCACTGATGCTGCGGTAAACTCAGTCATTCACCTAGGTCAGGAAGCCGTGTGAAAGGTACAGGGGAAATATTTTAGATATGCGAAGCTTTAAAAAGAGATGTGGTACAAACGATGGGGTTCAACGAACACTAAGAGCTGCTCGTGGTCTGCCTTCACAAATGCTAAAGTTAGAAGGAAGCTAGCATGGAGACATTTGTTTTTCTATTTCCTCAATTCAACTTTTTGGCCCCAAAGGAGGAAGCGTATTTCAAAATGCTTGGTCCTAAGGACTTGAAGGCACCGAGAATGAAAGATAGTAATTCCAGGTAGGTTTTTTGCATCTTCATATCCTTTTTATTTGAAAGCAGAATTCGATTTCTTTTGTGTATTTGAACAATTCTGTGAAGCTTTTAAGACCTTGTTTCATTATATCTTGTAAGAATGCCACTTCCTTTATTTGCATTGCACAACAGCAATGGGAGACAGACAGAGAAAACCTTATCGCTAGTATGAATATCTTCTCTTATATTGTGACTTTCTCCTCCACAACTCTTTCACTCATTAAGTGTTGGTGTTGACTTCATAATGTAAGGGGGTCTGCCATGGCACCATGCTTGACTTGTCTCTACAGAGTGAGAGGGCACATGTGCATCTGAGAGCCATTGCCATTCTCTCAATAGCAGGAGATCAGAAAATAAATGTTCATTCGTTAAGGTGACACCCTAGCACTAACAACCGTGAGTTCTGTACCTTGGTTCATTTATTTTGCATCTCTGAGTTCTCAACGAGACAAGAGGAGACACAGAGTAGTTGTTAAAGTGCCACGGCGTCGTTTGTTTGAGAGTGTCAAGTCATTTGGGGCTGTCTCGGTTTGTTGATACTTTTGATGTAGAACTGTGAGGCAAATGAAATTACTCTACGCGATGGGGATGAATTGTGACATGGTAAAACATGTGTTCCTCATGACAATCCATCATTTAACGACACAAAGTTGAACGATACAACCTCGACAGGAGGTAGAGAGGAGACGGGAAATGCAACTTTTGAATGATTTGCAACACCGTTTCAGTGTCCGTCGGTGTGAATTCCTGTCCATGCAAATTCCCTTGAATGTGTTGCAGATACTGGTTCGTTGAGAAGAGGTGCAGAAGTACATTTCCCCTTGGTTTGCCTTTGTTCTGTGTCTACAGGGCATATGTGCGTGGTTGGTTCCTAGTTTCAGAATGATGGTTAGCACGCTGACACCATCTCACTTTGCTAGCATTCTCAAGGGCACTGTCCACCCCACACCGTCTCACTTTGCTATCATTCTCAAGGGCACTGTCCACCCCATGAGATGCCACTGCTGCCTTTAGTGAAACACTGCTTGCTCTGTTGACCTTTACGTCATGTGGCCCAGGTGGAAAGAAAGAAGAGGTCCTATTTATTTCAGTTATCATGTGATCGTCCATGTTAAAGGTCCTCGGCTTGAGTAAACAGTGGCCGGTTTATTACTCTGTTGTGATTTTGTAGCCTGGTTCCCAGATATGTTTGCGCTGTCTTGCTGACTGAAACAATGTTTAGCGTAATAATAACCATAGGAGTTGGCAAGACAGCACAAACAGGTCTGGGGCCAGGCTAGTGATTTCATTCATTATGATTAAACTGCTGTACAGTAAACCGAAATGTAATCATTATGTAAAGTGTTCCATTAACTCTGGTTGCAGATTGAAAGACAAGAGGTGCCAACTGAGCCTTCTGCTGACCAAGTCAGGCTCCCATGAAAACATCAGTCCAGAAAAGAAGACCGCCACCGCAACCAGCAAGTAAGGCGTCAGTCAAGTGTAGAGGCAAAGCAATGGAAAGACATTTGCCCTGCAGAATAACATAACATGTTTAATTGCCCCAGTTACCCAATTTCTTTTGAAGAGCATTTTCAATCTCAAGGGCTTTCCACACTTTACGTCGGATTTAGTCTTTTACGATTATTTACATCAACTTGGCCAGATTGTAAGATTTGCTTCAGTTCTGTCGTCCCATTCTGCAATTGGCTTGCGAGGCTAGGTCAGCCGGGCTGGGCTACGTCAACTGGACGTATCAAGCACGGCAATCGAGAGAACAACAACAAGCTGACGACTGACAGACATTGCTCCTCCTACCTCTGTGAGCGTGCGCTCCTCGTCATGAGGAGCTCAACTCTCAAATTGAAGAGGAACATCACAACATTGAAACGCTAACACTGAATATTAGGCCCATAGCTCCAATGGGATATGCGCCCCCAGCATAGTCATTGCCGGTTACACAATACAAGCGTTGACATGTTGACAGCCGACGTGTGTCTATGTTATTTGTAACTACACACAGGCCATTACTTGCGCCAAGTTTTCATTATCCGATGTGTGAATTCAAATTTTGAAGAAATAAATGCATGCCACACTGCACGACAAAGGCTCAACATTGTTCACACTGACAGAACTTTGTTGGAGACTATGACCGCACACAGTCGTACTTAAATGGGCAAACCCAAGACCCTGTCACAGTGAGACGTCCGACAATCGTTTTACGACCTAAGAATTTGCCCACGATGTGTACATTTTGTCTGGGTGGCATATGAGACGGCTAAAATCTTATAGTCTGTGCGGGCCTTTAATGGGCTAGTTCAGCGCAATTACATTTAGATCAATGTTGCCATAAGTCCTAAGCAGCATTGCCCAGCCCATAGACTACTACAAGGAAACAAATATCTAAATGTGTAATTTAGCTGAAATACCCCTTTAAATTCATTGGACTATACAGTTTCTTTTCCTCAATCAAAATACCATTGGGAAACAACAGAAGCTAGACATACTGTAGCTCACCATCAGCGTTCAACAGGCTTGCACAGAAAGATATATAAACAAATAAACACATCATTAGCAAAGGACTTAAATGGTATCTCTGACTCTTTTTTTCCACAGCATCTCACCGGAGGCAGCTTTGAGTTGGAGTAGCACCTTTGAAGAGCTGCTCAGACATTCAGGTTAGATTGAAACCGGCGATGTCTGATTTAGTCACAAATTGCGAGTCTATTTCTGTTCAAGGCACAACTTTAATGGGAAGCCACAGTGTCTTTAGGGAAATTAAAGGTTAGAGGAGAGAACAATGGAGTTTCACTGCTATATTTTTAGTGTTAGGTAAGACTATCAAACCTGTCTAACTTCCTGATATGTCTATTGAAAGAGTGTTTCATTACAGCTGTGAATAATTTTGCAGGGCTCGCTCTATAAGTCATTGAGATCAGTGGTTGAATGTTCAATATTATCTTTCCCACTTTCCATTGAGAGCAGGTTGGGAATCTACAGAGCTTGACCATTTCTATTTTGAATCAGACTGAACCAAAATCAGCCAAATCTCAATTAATGCAGTCTGAAATTCAATCACGTGTAAGTTACGAAGTAACTCATCTATAGTATCAGTGGGCACAGTGCAGATCCCTTTGTCGCCATTATGTTGGAGCAGTACATGTTGTTTTTTATCCATATAAGCCTCACGATTGAATCCAATAAATCCAATGGATCATTAAAGAGTATGTTCTTCTCCCCCGAGTAGATGGAGTGGAGACATTTTCTCAGTTCCTCAGAACAGAGTTCAGTGAGGAGAACATTGAGTTCTGGTTGGCCTGTGAGGAATACAAGACCATCGACTCGGATTCCAGGCTCATCACCAAAGCCAAGCAGATGTATGCTGTCTTCATTGAAGCCGATGCCCCAAAGGAGGTATATATGGTGCTTGAGAAACGAAACCAAATAGGCCTTGCTGGAGCTTTATAAGCTGTATAGGGTCTAGATGTTTCCCTGACCATGTGGGCCCTATTAATGGCAATTGGGGAAACTGTTGGGGCCACATCAATGGGACTTCCCTAAAGCTGCTAGTTGGTCAAGCATTCACAGAAAGATCAAATCTCATTTTTGTTGCTCTTCTATGGTCTTGATCTAATTCAAAAGGAGACTGGATGCAAATGCATCAACATTCACCGCTATACCGACTTCGACTTTTATAAACTACGCATTGGAATTATGCAGAGGTTACAATGAGTGTGAGGCATGAACAAAGCCCCGAGTGCATGATAAACCTGTGGTTAAGAAGATGCTCTACTCCCCTAGTAAGACAGATATGACAATTACAGAAGCGTGTGGTTTAGAAGCGTTACAACCTCAGGCACCATTGGATGAAGACAGATCGTGACCGTGTGGTTTTCCTTCTCTGCGACTAGCAGCAACTGAGCCAGTGGAATAATTACCCAGACTCTTTCAGTTTGAGATGAAGATGTTAGTGTCTTCTAAGCTCAGTTGAAGAATAAGTGAGCATGACTTCCAAACCAAGGACAGGGACATGTATTGTGTCACAGAAGTGCATTTACATGGAGGGCTCTGCGTAACATAAACTAGCAAGAATGTCTCAAGGTGTCTTGGGCCAGTCATGTACTGTAGCTGTTTAGAGTACATTTACCCCTCTCCCACTGATCTTAAACAAGTCACACTTGCCAATAGAAAGGATTGGGTGTATAGCTAAAATAACATCTCATTTCTATATAACCATGGGCATAATTTAATACATTTGCATGAAATTACTCTATTTCCAACGAGCATCTTTCTAAGGTACCGCCCCCTCACGATTTCACAATCTCCAGTAGCTTTCACCATGGATTTCACTCAAATTCTTGATTGTTTTTGTCAAATACTCTTGCATATTCAACATAAGGCGGAGACTACAGTGAGTGGCAATAGGACAAATTCACTTATATCTGCATTAAAGTAGTCAAAAGTTTAGTATTTGGTCCCATTCTCCTAGCACCCAATGATTACATCAAGCTTGTGACTCTACAAACTTATTGGATGCATTTGTTGTTTGCATTTGCCCCAGACCATTATTCCCCCTCCACCAAACTTTACAGTTGGCACTATGCATTTGGCAGGTAGCGTTCCAAACCCAGATTTCTCCGTCAGACTGCCAGATGGTGAAGCGTGATTCATCACTCCAGAGAACGCGTTTCCAGTGCTTCAGAGTCCATTAGCGGCAAGTTTTACACCACTCCAGCCACCGCTTGGCATTGCGCATGATGATCTTTGGCTTGTGTGCAGCTGCTCGGCCTTGGAACCCCAATTCATGAAGCTCCCGACAAAACAGTTATTGTGCTGACATTGCTTCCAGAGGCAGTTTGGAACTCTGTAGTGAGTGTTGCAACTGAGGACAAACGAGTTTTACGCGTTATGTGCTTCAGCACTTGGCGTTCCCGTTCTGTGAGCTTGTGTGGCCTACCACTTCACGGCTGAGCCATTGTTGCTCCTATACGTTTCCACTTCACAATAACAGCACTTAAATTTGACCCGGGCAGCTCTAGCAGGGCAGAAATTTGACTTGTTGGAAAGGTGGCATCCTATGACGGTGCCACGTTGAAAGTCACTGAGCTCTTCAGTAAGGCCATTCTACTGCCAATGTTTGTCTATGGAGATTGCATGACTGTGTGCTCGATTTATACACCTGTCAGCAACGGGTCTGGCTGAAATAGCCGAATCCACTACTTTGAAGCGGTGTCCACATACTTTTGTATATATAGTGTAGATGCAAATAAGAAAACTGACATTTTGAAGGGAACTGGAATTTGTTTGAGCGGACATAACAGATGTTTGAGTGATCGCAAAATCAACAGGAAGATGTGCTTTGTACAAGCACCAATTGGAATGAGCATTGCTTTTCTTTTGAAAACAATCAAATGGGAAGGAGGAGCTAGTACCATATTACCATATCTAAGGTTTGATTTGGGATTGAGCCACTTAACATAATAGTGTCACTTTACTTTTAGGTCAACATCGACTACGCAACAAAGGTGGCCATCCAGAAGGCCATCACCACGCCGACGAATACCTGCTTCGATGCGGCACAGAGCAAAGTCTACAGCCTGATGAAAAAAGACTGCTACCCGAGGTTCCTCACTTCCGAAATCTACCTTCGCCTCACCAAGAGAAAAGGCCCCGGGACCACCATGTTCCGCCGGAGGTCACGGTCCTGCGTTTTCAATGAGCCGCGAGGGGAGGCCACGGGCGACTCCTCTGCCTGGTTATAGAATCTTAAACTGAGAGTAGCACAAAACACACACACACCCTTCTGATTTATCTTGCAGTGCAATGCGTGTATCTGACTCGCTGTGTGACTCGTTGTTGTGTTTTTCTGAAGAGATTTGACTTTACAGCTATCAGTTAAAGTGTTCCCCATCTAGACACAGAATACTGTGTTCGAATACTAATATGCAACGTTCATCTTGATTACCGTTAAATGTCTTGCCACTGCTTGTATTAATTCAATAATTTATGATAATAATCTGTTATGTTGGCTTTTAGTTGTAAATTGTATATATAGTCTGGAGAGTAATTATTGGAATAAACTATGTATTATTAAAGCTTTTTCTAATGTTTCTAACGGTTCAATTATGTCAAAAGGGACAAACAAAAAAACATGACAAATAGCGACTATGACGTTAGTGCATTACACAATCAGAAGGTGCGATAGAAGTATTTGGAAGGAACCCGCAGCCGAATCACAAAAAAAAATGTATAGACCTCACTGAGCATGTGAGTAACCACTCTACGATTAGACATATTCACGTCATTGGCATGCACACGGTATTCCTTACAAAGAAAAATATGTAATCATTCCAAGCTGCCAACGATCCCACTGAATCTATCTTGGCGGTGTCGAATTCATTAGAGCAAAGTGATTCGATTGTTTCCTACCCACTAAGAGTTAAATGACGGACAGTATTGGCTTCATGGCATCTTCACCATGGGAGTATGGTGGGATATATATATATATATATTTTTTTTTTAACTACATATTGCCTGGACATAAAAAAAATCACGTATTAGTAGTAGTTGAAATTCCAAGACCGTTCACAGCAATGCCAAATCTTTCGGATAGAGAAATCACTAGGCGCCACACTTGACTTGCCTTAAGACTTCGCGATGAAACAACCCTAATAAATACATATGCCAGGCAGGCAACAAAAACAAACGCGATAAAGCATTTAGCATTTAGCTTCAATTTACATTCATTTAATTCAGGAATGCTAATGTTGGCTGATGTTTCCTTACCCCTCACTGATTCAAACCGATGCCCTAGAAATGAACTTACTTACAGTGGAGACAAAAAGTGTTAGGAGTGGAGGACTATGTACACTGTGGGATTCAAATCCTTGCCTTGCCTTTTTAAAAATAAAATATGTATATTTATTTCACACAGGTGGGCAGGCATTGTTGCAGCACATGGGGAAAATATACTTGGTTTTTTTGTAGGCTGCTGAAGGTGCTGGTCGAGGATACACAGCGCCTCACTGTGGGTTACCAGAGGAAGCACACTAACCCAGTGTGGGCCAAGAGTACTTCCTGGTCAAATCAAGTAGCCAGAAAAAAATGATTGGGCCTTGTTACTATGTTACTATGGAAAACTCCTGGCCCTAGCCATGACAGCTAGATGACATGGTGTTGGAAGAGGAATGAATGAATGTGTGTATGAAACCTGTACATTTTGATAAACATGCCACAATGCAATGTCTACATGGCAGCTAAGGGAATAAGGGAAACAACAAATAGGGGGAAAAACTGTTTTATTTATGTTTTGTGTGTGGGTAGGAATGCTTTGATAATAAACTCCTCTGGGTTAACTTGAATAAGAATCCACCAACTTTGTAGTTTTGGGATGTATAGCAACCACACCAGCAATAGACGGTGTTTTAGAGTCTGCAGTGCACCAATTGCAACACTTCTCAGCACTGTGCACATGCGAGACAAGCACCTCTTTTGAAAATCAAATTTCGTCCACGCGGATGCAAATCGGGATCGCCGTGGTGTTTTCCATCACTTGGTGAGATTTCCATTTTTGGTTTTGTTTGGGAAGCACATAATATCCTGGGCTGGAGGATGATGGGGATCAGGATATGTGAGCACCACAGGGAGGACTGTCCTCGTACACCATAAAGACTGTCCTCATATACCATGACCCGCCATCATTAATCTTCATTAGTACATTAATGGCTATATAAATTTTGGGAATATACATTGGGAATATTCCATTACCCCTATCCCACAATGCATCACTTGGCTGACACATGAGGATGGGTTTCCAATATGCAGAAAGGGTATACCTTGCACTGACTGCATCTGTGGTTATTGTACTTTTAGTTCTTTATTCACAAAGGCCAGTATTCCTAACACTCGGATATCACTCAAACTTTCACACAAGTCAAAATAGAGTTTACACGGTCTAAACATATGATGTGCTTTAGTGCAGGGTTAGATTTGACAGACATAAGAAAGAATGACTGAAGATATCACACGCATCATGCACAGAGCATAGCATAGAATATTATTGTTGCTGTGTCATTATAATTAAATGTGGAAGATGTTCCACAACAGAGATGCAAATCCAGCGTAGTACCAGGATGCGGGATTCCCTTCATGCTCTATTTGTTTATGGTCAGCCTCCCATCTAGGTGCTTCATCAGCACTTCATCATCTGTTTACCTTTCATTTTCTATTTTGCATTTCACCTCACTCATTTGACCTCATTTCATTTTCCATCTGTAGCTTCTTCGGCTGTTCAAAAGCATAAATACAGTATTCCTGTATTCCAAAATCCTTCACAAATCCTTTGACTATTTTGACTATTTTGTTACAATACAACAGCTGATGATATATTCCATGTGTAGCTTTTTAGGCTGTTCGAAAAACATAAATACACATACCTGTACTTGAAAAGTATATGTGTATTGTGTATTTTAGGTGACTATTTTGTTGTGATACTATAGCCCATGGCCATGCGTGTTTATCTTATGTTTCTGTTACTGACTATGAACGACTATCTGAAAGAGATTTTGGTTTTACTGTAGAGTATTTATCCACTGAGAAATGATCTGGTGAAATGGTAATTACAGAGTAATAACATGTAAAAAGCTACATCTCTATAACATTCTAATAATCACTTGAAACAAGCTCTACTGGGCACCATTTGTTACCAAGTAGTACTAGTTGTTTCGAATTCTTCAAAAGTGCCATTTATCGATGGTAACTCCCTTTACCATGGTAAATGTACCATGGTGTACCATGGTACACTCTTTTTTTCCCCCTTAGGGTTATATTAGGACTATATACTCTGTCTTTCATCTACATATCTATGATTGAAACTGAGGTGGACAGGATATCATAGAAGACATGAGGGCCACTCCTTGAAACCCAGGTGTATACTCTCTCAGGGGTCAGAGAGGCCTTGGAAGGAAGGATACCCTCTCTCGCAAACATCACTTTGCATACTGATTTTCATGTGTTCCATTCACGGAGGGAGTCTGGTCTAGATCATTCCCTGCAACTTAACTCCCTCACCTCGGAACAATCAAAATCTTAGCCTCACATTGGCAGGAACGATTTTCTCTCTCCCAGACAGGCAACGCTGCCATGGCAATAAAGTGAGTTTCTTTATCACTGATTCTGTAGATGAATGCCGCTATGTTTCAAGACAAGTTACGACTTATTACAAGAATGAGGAGTCTACTATGTGCATTTTGTATCTAAGTTAATATAATGTATTGGATAACAGGTTATTTTCACTGGACTATAAAACATAGTTTTGAAATGCAAAACCATTGATGGACCGTATTCATCTATTTTCTTTCCAGGTGTGAGGCAGATTTGATATTATGTTTTGAAAATCATTGATTGATCATTGGGCTAGTGATGGATCTCAACACTCTTTTCAAGGGTAGATTTTGTTGCTTTCTCAAGGACCCACTTGAAGAGGCTGAGACTTGGGGAGAGTCTGTGGACAAACTCCTGTGTAGTAAACGTAAGGACAACATTTTTATCCTTTTACTATACTGCCTGTCTAGAAGGCATCACCGACAGTGCTAAGCTGATTATGCCATCCTCAGGATGTGATTTAGAAAATCACAGGCAAATTACGATTGTCTGTTACAAGTAACTAAAATGTATCAAGTTAGGATTACTGCCTTTGTCTTGCGACAGAACTCACGCTCATATGCTTTCTTACAATAACAAACATAGAGACATCTCATTTCCCTTCTTTTCCTATTTTTCCATATGTCCAGCTGGGCAGGCAGCTTTCCGACAATTCCTGAAGTCAGAGTATAGTGAGGAGAATATCCTGTTTTGGCTGGCCTGTGAGGACTACAAGAAGATCAAGTCTCTTCCAGAGATGATCTCCTCTGCAAACAGGATCTACTCTGAGTTTGTGGAATGTGAAGCACCCAGACAGGTAAGTAGCTACCTGAGGCCGTATGTATCAAGCATCTCAGAGTAGGAGTGCTGATCTAGGCTGATCAGTTTAGCCTTTAAGATCATAATGAATACGATTAAATGGACAAGAGATGCCTGATCCTAGATCAGCATCCGTACTCTGATACACTCGACACATACAACCCCCGATGACAATCTGCTGGATTTCAGAACAACTCAGAACAAACAAATGAATTAATAAGGACCTGGTTGGATCTAGACCTGTTTATACTTTTGTCTGCCTTTATACATTCAGTGGACATAAGATGTAGAAATATGTCTGGGAAAAAAACAACATGTATTTACTGGGCGTATATCTTGGTTGAAGATCAACATTGATTGTGGGACCAGAGAAAATATCACCAAGAACATCTCCCAGCCGAGCCTGACTTCCTTTGACGCGGCACAGAAGCTGATCTACAGTCTGATGGCCAGGGATTGTTACCCACGATTCCTCAAGTCAGACATCTACCAGGATTTGCTTCGGAGAGCAGATGCAAGGTGACTCTCTTAAATGACAAACGCTCTAAGTGTTTCTCAACATTTTATGTACCACACACAAGCTATAGGCCCTCCATCCATGGAGGACCACTTTGATTAAAGGGATGGTTTTATTTATTTTTACCTTATTTTCGACTTACCTAGGGTGTTGTTACCTAGGGTTTAGTTTAGCAATATCCAGAATCTCCTGGCTAGACTGTTTTTAAATGTAGCAATGCACGTGGAAATGGATTGTATCGTTCCTTAAAACTAGCACCTGAGAACTGACTAAATGGCTGCCAGCTCACCATTTAACCAGGAACTGGTCAAGAACAACCCAGAAGTTGAGAAACACATTCTTTCAACTCTTTCATCTACGCTATGCTTACCATGTTATTGCAATCCATGTCCAAACAATATCAGAGATATCTTTTCTTTAACCGGGGACTACATTTAATGGGTTGATTCCATTCTCAATGAATGTATATAGTATAATGTGTGCAATGTTGTTGTATTTAACTAAGTAATTTGTAGAGACTAAAATGCCAAAATGTTGCCCCTTTGACTATAAATTAGATGATGAATAAGTTCTTAATTTGTATCAATAGTATTATCACTTCTGTATGTAATCAGATACCGTCTCAAATTGAAATTAACATGATCTGAATGAATCAAGCATCAAATTTGAAATAAAAAACTATACAAATGAGTTGCCAAGCTCCTGTCCTTGTTCTATGTGGATATTTTTGGGAAAGCCAGATGCTAAATGCAACCATTATGTGCCTGCTTTTTACAGGTGCACTGCCTACTGCAATTCAAAGTTGTATGCATTCTAACCTTTTAAGTTCCCAGATATTCAGGGAGACAAAGAGAGGGCATTTTTTGTGAATGGTGGATAACATGTGGTAGAAAACTTTGAGTCAGGTGATGAATGAGAATGATCTGAAATCTCTATTGTCATTTGTTTATTTGGTCTGTTCATATGTGCAGTTGAAGTCGGTTTCCTCCAGGATCTTCACAAGATCCTTTGCTGTTGTTCTGCGATTGATTTACACTTTTCACACCAAAGTACGTTAATCTCTAGGAGACAGAATGCGTCACCTTCCTGAGCGGTATGAAGGCTGCATGGTCCCATGTTGTTTACACGTGCGTACTATTGTTTGTACAGATGAACGTGGTACCTTCAGGCGTTTGGAAATTGCTCCCAAGGATGAACCAGACTTGTGTAGGTCTACAATTATCTTTCTGAGGTCTGATTTCTTTTGATTTTCCCATGATGTCAAGCCAAGAGGCACTGAGTTTGAAGGTAGGCCTTGAAATACATCCAAAGGCACATCTCCAATTGACTCAAATTATGTTAATTAGCCTATCAGAAGCTTCTAAAGCCATGACATCATTTTCTGAGATTTTCCAAGCTGTTTAAAGGCACAGTCAATTTAGTGTAAGTAAACTTCTGACCCACTGGAATTGTGATACAGTGAAATAATCTGGTTGTAAACAATTATTGGAAAAATGACTTGTGTCATGCACAAAGTAGATGTCCTAACCGACTTGCCAAGACTATAGTTTGTTAACAAGAAATTTGTGGAGTGGTTGAAAAATGGGTTTTAATGACTCCAACCTAGGTGTATGTAAACTTCCGACTTCAACTGTATGTATTTAAAATCAGATCAGATCTCTTTTGAAGAAAACATTTAATCAGCAGCAATTTTGCTCTCATGTAAATTGTGCGTAGTGCAGTCAGGGTGTCTATGTGCTATCATTTTGAATTCGATGCAAAACATCCCCTGATTGTTTTGATTGACCATGATTGCGATCTGATTAACTTCCCGTTTCCCCGAAGAGTGCACACGTTCACTCCCCATCCACCCATAAATATGAATGGAATCAGAAATATGATGGAAACTCCCTCTAGCCCATGCTGGCATCAATCCAATATATTTTTTAACAATACTGAACACTTTAAGGAGAAAGGTTAGAAGGGTGTTGGAACAGAGGGTGTGGTCCCTGAAGTGTGTACAGCCTTCCAACTCCAGGTGGCAGCAAAGCTCACACATTGACTTATGTTCTTGTTTTGTAAACAAATTAAACTGGCCCTGCACCAGAACTTGGGTGGCAGGTAGCCTAGTGGTTAGGCCAGCCTAGCAGTTGAGAGCGTTAGGCCAGTAGCTGAAAAGTCACAATGATTCGAATCCCCGAGCTGACTAGGTGAAAAATCTGTCGATGTGCCCTTTGAGCAAAGCACTTAACCCTAAATTCTCCTGTAACTCACTCTGGATAAGGGCCTGCTAAATTATTCAAATGTCCTACAGTAAATTGTATGTTTATATTATGGGCGGTTTAGGGGCCGGAACAAAATTTGTAGACTGCAAATTGACCGCAAGAAGCCCAAACAGATATAATGTTTGATTAAAACATAATCATTTCAAACATTGCTTACATTTGTATACAATCACATGTCTCTTTATTATGTGTGGGAACAGATTTCTTAAATTAAAATCACTTAGTGCTGATTTCCTGGTGTTTTTACAGTCTTTTATGTCCAACAATGAAAATTACACACTCAAATATATATATTTGTTCTTGGTCAGAAAACCTGGGGGGCCAAATAAAACCACCCGAGGGCCCCCAGTTGGGGAATTCTGGAATAGATAAAACAGAAGCTGCACAGGTTTCATGTTGACAGTCATGACTTAGCCTATACAACCACATAGTGTCAGACAACTTGCACTATTACCATCAAGTAGGTTTGGGTTTTGTTGTTGATTGGTGTAATCCCATGACTCTTGATCAGAAGTTTTTGTGTTCAATCCCAGTGTCACGCCCTGAGTGTCACGCCCGTGAGTTGGGGTGTGCATTCTATGTTTTGTGTTCTATATTTTCTATTTCTGTGTGTTTGGCCGGGTGTGGTTTTCAATCAGAGGCAGCTGTCTATCGTTGTCTCTGATTGAGAACCATACTTAGGTAGCATTTTCCCACCTGTGTTTTGTGGGTAGTTGTTTTCTGTTTTTGTGTCTGCACCAGACAGAACTGCTTTGGATTCGTTCGTTCTCTTTGTTGTTTTTGTTATTCAGTGTTCAGGTCTATAAATAAATCATGAACACTTACCACGCTGCGCTTTGGTCCACTTCTTCATGCAACGATGACCGTAACAGAACTACCCACCACCAAAGGACCAAGCAGCATGACCAGGAGAGGCAGCCCCCCCCCCCCCGCACACGGGACGGTCGGCGGAGCCGAGGATGGAACCAGAGCCAGTCGGGGTGAAATTGGAGGTGAGCGAAGGAAGCAAAGCAGAGACAGTGAAGGAGTTGATGGGGAGATTGGAGGAGAGATTAATGAGAGAGTTGCTGTGTTGGTGCATAAGGCATGACATCTGCCCGACGGAGCGTGTCCTTGATTTGATGTCACCTGAGTCAGCTCTCCATACTCTTCCTGAGGTGCGTGCTAGCCGTCTGGTGAAGACTGTGCCAGACCCACGCACCAGGCCTCCTGTGCGCCTCCCCAGCCCTGCACGTCTTGTGCCAGCTTGGCGCTACAGATCTCCAGTATGCGTTCTTAGCCCGGTGCGCTACATTCCAGGTCCCCGCATCTGCCGGGCTAGGGTGAGGATCCAGCCAGGAAGGATGGTGCCAGCCCTGCTCTCCAGACCTCCAGTGCATCTCCTCGGGCCAGGATATCCCGCGCCGGCTCTAGGCACGGTTTCCCCAGTAAGCCAGGAGATCCCAGTGTGCCCTGTTCCAGCTCCCCGCACGTGCCGGGCTAGAGTGGGCATTCAGCCTGGAAGAGTGATGTCAAGGCTACGCACCAGATCTCCAGTTTTCCCCCACAGCCCGGTCTATCCTCTGCCTCCTCCATGGACCAGGCTTCCAGTAGGTTTCCCCAGCCTGGTGAGTCCTGTGCCTGTGTCCTGTCCGGAGCTGCCAGAGTCTCCCTCCTGTCCGGAGCTGCCAGAGTCTCCCTCCTGTCCGGAGCTGCCAGAGTCTCCCTCCTGTCCGGAGCTGCCAGAGTCTCCCTCCTGTCCGGAGCTGCCAGAGTCTCCCTCCTGTCCGGAGCTGCCAGAGTCTCCCTCCTGTCCGGAGCTGCCAGAGTCTCCCTCCTGTCCGGAGCTGCCAGAGTCTCCCTCCTGTCCGGAGCTGCCAGAGTCTCCCTCCTGTCCGGAGCTGCCAGAGTCTCCCTCCTGTCCGGAGCTGCCAGAGTCTCCCTCCTGTCCGGGGCCCGCTGCGAGAGTCCCCAGGCTGGGGGTCGGCGGTGAGGGCCAGTAAGTGGGCCAAGCCTAAGGTGGAGCGGGGTCCACGTCCCGCACCAGAGCCGCCACCGCGGATAGATGCCCACCCAGACCCTCCCCTATAGGTTTAGGTTTTGCGGCCGGAGTCCGCACCTTTGGGGGGGGGGGGGTACTGTCACGCCCTGACCTTAGAGATCCTTTTTATGTCTCTACTTTGGTTTGGTCAGGGCGTGAGTTGGGGTGGGCATTCTATGTTTTGTTGTCTATGTTTTTTTATTTCTGTGTGTTTGGCTTCTTCATACAAGATGCAACGATGACCGTAACACTCAGCCATGGACATTTATTTTTTGGTTTTAATGATATCTCAAACCTTAACCCTTACCAGTGGCAAATTTAGGTACAGGCGACATTTGGAATGGTCACATTTGAGGGATCGGTTTTCTGTCGCTAATTTGCACGTCAGGTCAATGATATCATGTCACCGTGTGGGAATGTGGGTCAATTAACCTTGTCAGAGTGGGAGCCCTGATTCTAGTTTGTGAGCTAGGCAGGTTCCTGCCTGGGAAGGTCTCCCACTCAGAAGTATGAGAGGGGGAGGGGGGCGGGGGTAGGTAGACCTCAGGTCTCCCCCACTTGAAGCCCGAGGTTGAGGGAGTGAGGGAATCTATCAAATAGCGCACCTATAACTTTTTACAGTACTAATACAATTAGTAAAATCAGTCACATCACATTACCAAATAAACCACAATTCATGTGAATATATAGTTTCACAGCCATATTGTTGCATTTTTTTCTGGTTTGTGTGAAATCGTTAAGAATAATATAAAACCAGTCCGCACACCACCAAGGTGAATGGGTTTAGGTCTTGACTCTTGGTTGAAAGGGGGGGGTTCGCTCGTGCAATGCATTTTTACGTAGAACTCCATTTCGCCCAGGGATCTGAAAGGGGGGGGGGGGTTGCCCAGGGAGCTGAAAGGGGAGAGTTCGCCCAGGGAGCCATACAAGCTAGAACCGCCACGGACCCTTACCATAACCATTTGGAATGAGCACCTAAATGTAATGTTTATCTCAAACCTTAACCCTTACCTTAACTGTTCGGATATAGTGCCTAAACTTAACCCTTAACCTCAAATGTATGTTTGAAGAAATGGAACAGTGCAGAGAAGCAGGAGCAGCAAAAACACTTTTGGAGAACGTGGAGAGCTTGTGGTGTGCTCCACATCTTTGAAGGACTGTGCAAAGAGAAGCGCAGTAATGAACAATATTTTACACACTGAGAATACCCATTTCATATGATCCACACTCATCCAGTGGAAGCGTTAAACCACGGTGTTTAGATGCACTGACAATGCTTGTTCATTGTGCGTAGGGCCAAAAGGTGCATTACTGAACCTTGGCCCTGATGGATGAAACTTTGCATACCTTCTGTAACCATGGTGAAGGCATGCAAATGTAAGCCTAGGTAGACAGAGAGGGCATGTTGCCCAAAATATAGTACATCTGGTATCATAGAAAGTCTCCAATGTCTTCTTACGACTGCTTTACCTTCTGTTGGGCTTGAATTCTACACTGGGCTCAAACAATTTAAACTTCTCCCACGGCCACCAAAATACTTTTGGACAGCTTGAGCAAGCACACAAATATTATTCAGGAATTGTATTTTTCTAGTTATGTATAATTGGTTGCAATCATGTATACAATTCAGAATAATCCTATCTAAATGCCGGGTTGTTCCATGTCATTTCAGCAAGCCATGACACCCACCATCTCAGATGGTTCTGAAATCGTTTCTGTAGTTAGAAACAGGAAAGATTAGCATTCCTACAACATTATTTTGTTGAAACATAATTTGATCTCTGAGAAATGAAGATAATGCATTCCACCAAAATTGGCCATTTTAATTCATGAGATTCATATAATATTCAATAAATATAGTAGCTAACATCCCATTTCCAACAAACATTTTTCTAACAATGAGTAACTCGTGAAAAATCCAAAGGAATGGTCACTAAATTACTATCTAGCTGGCTACCAATGTCTTCAGCATAGCTAGCTGTAGCATGTCAGAGTGAGCACTGCGAGAGACGTAAACCAAGGTCGATAACTTGTCATGTAAACATCCATGGAAGGCCAATACCGGGAACATAGCTACATCTTTGACGTTAGCCGGAGCAGCCGACCTTACATGATTACAAACAAAACATACTGACAGTGCTTTCAGAAAGTATTCACACCACTTGACTTTTTCCACATTTTGTGGGAAAATATCCCATAATGACATTATCCCATAATGTCAAAGTGGAATTATGTCAATAAAATTTTAAAAGTAAGCTAAAATGTCTTGAGTCAATAAATATTCAACCCCTTTGTTTTATGGCAAGCCTAAATATGTTCAGGAGTAAAAATGTGCATAACAAGTCACATAATAAGTTGCATGGACTGTGTGCAATAATAGTGTTTAACATAATTTTTTAAATAACTACCTCAGCTCTGTACCCCACACACACTGTAAGGTCCCTCAGTGGAGCAGTGCATTTCAAACAAAGATTCAACCACAAAGACCAGGAATGTTTTTCAATGCCTCGCAAAGAAGGGCAGGGTAGAAGGGTAGATGGGTAAAAAAACAAACAGACATTGAATATCCCTTTGAGCATGGTTTGAAGTTATTAATTACAATTTGGATGGTGTATCAATACACCAAGTCACTACAAAGATACAGATGTCCTTCCTAACTCATTTGCCAGAGAAGAAGCAAACCACTCAGGGATTTCACCATGAGACCAATATTTAATGGCTGTTATAGGAGAAAACTGAGAATGGATCAACAACATTGTAGTTACTCCACAATACTAACCTAAATGGCAGAGTGAAAAGGAAGCTTGTACAGAATAAAACTTTTCCAAAACATGCATCCTGTTTGTAACAAGGCAATAAAGTAATACTGCAAAGAATGTGGCAAAGCAATGAACTTTTTGTCCTGAATACAAAGTATTATGTTTGGGGAAAGTACAATAAAACACATTACTGAGTACCACTCTCCATATTTTCAAGCATAGTGGTAGCTGCATCATGTTATGGGTATGCTTGTAATTGTTAAGGACTGGGGAGTTTTCTAGATAAAAAAAAGAAACATAATGGAGCTAAACACAGGCAAAATCCTAGAGGAAAACCTTTCCACCAGACACTGGGATATGAATTCACCTTTCAGCAGGACAATAACCTAAAATACAAGGCCAAATCTACACTGGAGTTGCTTACAAAGAAGACAGTGAATGTTCCTGAGTGTCCGAGTTCCAGTTTTTACTTTAATCTACTTGAAAATCTATGGCAAGACCTGAAAATGCTTGTCTAACAATGATCTACAACCAATTTGACAGAGCTTGAAGAATTTTGAAAAGAATATTGGGCAAAATGTTGCAAAATCCAGGTGTGTAAAGCTTTTGCAGACTTTTACAGACTCACAGCTGTAATCGCTGCCAAAGCTGCTTCTACAAAGTATTGATTCAGGGGTGTGAATACTTATGTATATTAGATATTTCTGTATTGAATTCTAAATAAATGAGCAAGCATTTCTTTTCAGAGGACATTCCTGAACCTACAGACCCAGAGAAATCTGCATGCTCTAATGGTGAAGCCACAACCTCAGAGCCCAGCACCCACAGACACCCAGGTTCCATTCTCGGTTTGGAAACAGTTCAATATCAATTGATTGTCATGTTCACTTGTTAAGCCCTTATCACACAATTTAGCTGTCTCAAACAGAGCAAGCTCATCTACAGAGGGCTTTTGTCATGGCAGGGTTATGATACTAAACATTATTCAAGGAGACCCAAGACAATTATTATTTGCACCTTTGGTATATCTGCTTGGTAAATCTGATTGGTCGCATACTGGCCTTTGCTGGATAAGATGCAATACATTTTATGAGATAATACATGGTTGGAGAACAAGACTGTGCTCACACTGGTTGCCCTCAGGTTTGCTATGAAGTCTGTACCTTATAATTCCTGTACTGTACATTTCATTACTTTTGCCTATATATTTTCCCTGGGAAGAGGAAACACTGCGAGCACAACCAGCGAATACCTGAACTTCATGAGGGAGACTGAGGCCTCATACCTGGAGGCACTTGAGGCCCAGCGTCAGTAGCGGGATCAGCACTTCAATCAACTGTGTGAAGATGAGTCAGCAGCCAGAGAGCCGGTGTTCTTAATGTTTTGTATACTCAGTGTATACTTGTTGGGGTGGGATTGGTATTGGGTGTGGGTCCGTGGTTGTCTTTTGTCCATTTGTTTGGATTCCTAATGTCTTAACTCATTGTTATTAAAAAAAAGTTTGGTTCAAATATGATTTTAGGTACTATATTTATTCAATATTATATGAATCCTATAAATGAAAATGGCCAACTTGGATGCAATCAATCAGCTTACATTTTCAGAGATCAAATTAGGTCATGCTAATCATATCTGTTTCTAACAGCAGAAACAATTCCAGAACCATTTGAGATGGTGGGTGTCGAAATCCTCTTTCTTGTGCTTTTTTGTAACGTCTGCTTCCAACTCACACTCTCAAACACATGCAGTAGATCCCCTGAACACAGCTCACTTTCCAGCCCACTTTCCAGCTCACATTCTCAAACACATCGATTCCCTGAACGCAGCTCACTCTCCAGATCCCAATCACCTGAAGTCTGATCACCTGTTCACACACCTGTATGTCATTTACACACACTATTTAGTACAGTTCTTTGCACCCCATCATTGTGAGGTATTGTTTGTTTTGATACACAGTCTAGTCGGAGCTCTGTGTAGGTCCGTATGAGTCCTCCCGTGTATCGTAGTTTTTGGCCATCCTCACTAATAATGCTCTTTTATTATTATTCAACAGTCATCATTATTAGTCATCAATCTCTTGCCTGATCTCCCAGACTATGTTATTAGCCTTTTCCCTGACTGTACTGTTACCTTGTTAGATGACCTTCTGCCTGCCCCAGGACCCAGCTACCGGCCTTCTCCTGTGTCCTTTACTAATAAACACCTGTTGCGCCCTGCGCTTGAAACCAGCACTCTGTCTCCCATCGTACTCATTACAGCAACGACCCTGCAGGCTCTGCATGGTCTGCAGTTAGGAGGTATCTTCGGTGTACAACACTATGAAAATGTGTTAGTGTTATTTTTTCCAAAAGATTTACAAAATATATATAGTCAATGTGTTAACATGCCAATCCTGTCAGTGAAATTCACTGTCTACCAACCTCATGTCGAATGCACAGACTCCCATATATTTCATTTCTGGGATATTTCAAGTATTTGTTTTTTGTTTTTAGTCATGTCATTATATAACACATTTCAGTTGGCTGCTAAGGAAAGAGGAAGTGGAAGTAGATGTGGTTTGTTTCAAAAAGTGACACAAGCGCACACGCATGCCCACCCACGCATGCAGTTGAAAAATGCATCGCTTTGATCAATATTCAATTACAATGTTGATTTAAATATGGATATACAATGTTAATACGATCTATTCATTTGAAATCATGTATATCATAACGTATAGCAGGAAACAATGTATTCCCGAGGACTGTATTGGAAGTAGGATGTTATATGCTGCAGGTCAGCCTGTGCATACCCATGTGACCGAGTTCTCATACCCATGTGACCGTTTTACGTCTATCCTGACTGGTTTCTCATGGTGACATTAACTGTGAGCAACACTGTGACTGCTAGTTTTGTCTGCTTAGTTGTCATCTGATAAAGATCTGCCATTTTGATGGAAATAAACTAACAATATGTTTAGTCATCTAGTCAGGACACTATCTTCTTTGTTTCTATTGTGATCTGGCCCCGATCTGTCCATCTATCTAACATACTACATATGATTGGTTCTCTGTGACGGAAAAATAAATGTCAGAGGCCACTACTGATGTCATACAGTAAGGTGAAGTGTACCATAAGGAGAAGTGAGACTTAAAGGTGGACATTGGGATTTTCACTGAGGAATCCGGCAAATTCTTCTGCTTGCATGGTTTGACCTATTTCAATTGTTCTCTTCTGCCAAAAACTACAGATAAAATTATTAGGGTTATACTTGTGAAAAGGCAAAAGTTTATATTGGTAAAAAAAAAACACACAACAGTTCCACTATCATGGGACATGAAAGCAAAAGACCGAATGAAAGTATCACTTCCACCTGACAAATGTGTTTCAAAAATTAAACAAAGGACCTTGTTCTTTACTTGAGTCCACAGAGTGAAGGTAAGAATTTGCTTATCGGTTGTTTAATTTTCCACGGTACATTTGCATACCCTGGCCTTAATATCGGTAGGCAATGACCTGTGCAGGTTTCTGAACGCAGACAGTCAGTTGCATTGCACTGGTGTGAACAAGCTAGTGTCATCCCCTACTTCCTCTATTTCTGTGGTTAGAGGCCAACGAAACGGGTGACGCTACACACACTAACATCACAGTAGCCGTCGCTTGTATAAAGGAAGGTGTTTGGAGGACCGTCAAAACAGACACAATTTGACAAGCTAGCAGAGAACTCCAACACTGAGTAAAACATACAAAGAACCCAATGATCGTGTTCCCCCAAACATGCTTATCTTAGTCACATCACCATCAAGGGAACTGCATCCACTCAACATTGACATGGAGGACAACAGAAGAAAGCAGACAAAGTGAGTATTCGCTGATAAAGTATTGCTTGCATTCCACATTGATTTATTGGTTTGTTGGTCATTCGGCACAGTTGCAGATTCTTAAAAACAATTGTTCTTTAAAAACACTCAATTATGTTGCTGGCTGCCTTTGCACGTAGGAGCAAGAGAACTTTGAGGTTTTATGTGCATGTTTTTTGTGTATGCTTGTGTATTTACCTATTTACTTTGTTTCAGGGTATGCGACTTGAGGTCCCGACTACAACGCAGATCTTCCCATGCCCCTAACACTGAACGGTAAATAGCCTAAGGATAGACTCTCCATATCCATGAGCCTTTCCTATCAGGATCCATCCACCATCCACATTAACATCCAGTGTATTGATCTGAAAATAACTGTCCTCCTCCTTTACAGACTTAGTACTGAGGAAATTATCCTGTGGTCCCAGTCTTTGGAGAGACTTCTCACATCAAAATGTAAGCATTTCATGATCGTCAAAACAATGTTTAAACAGACAAAAGGAGGTTGAACCATTGAAGATATGATGATCATATGTCAATTTTCGTAGGTTTGCAGGTTTTAAAGCCTAGCTAAGTATGTCTTCTCATGCCCCTTTTAGATGGCATGGCAACATTTCAGGCCTTTCTGAAATCAGAGTTCAGCGATGAGAACATTGAATTCTGGTTGATCTGTGAAGACTACAAGAAGATTAAGTCCTCCTTCAGGCTGTCCTCCAGGGCCAAGAAGATCTACAAGACATACATTGAAGCTGAGGCTCCGAAAGAGGCATGTTGTACTCACAAACATAGTATAATACTTCACAAAAACATGTAGATCTTTGATCACGTATGTATCTACTTTTTATTGCCACATTTGCTTTGCATGAGGCACATCTACTTCTTGTATCCACTAAGTCTCATCAATTCCCTCTAAATCTCTCCAGATCAACATTGACCACAAGACCAGAGATCTCATTGGGCAGAATGTGAAGACGCCCTCCACAGTTTGCTTCGACGAGGCCCAGAGGATTGTGTACAGCCTGATGGAGAAAGACTCCTACCCCAGGTTCCTCAGATCCAACATCTACAGGACCCTATTGGACTCCGCATCAGACTACACGAAGATGTGAATGAATACCGATGATAGAAACTGAACTGAGGCTTCCAACAATGGACTGCAATGTTTCACAGCCAGGGAGCTTCTTACAAACAGGATTCATAAGAAGATGCTTCCGAGTGTGAATTATACTGGGTACAGATGTACGAGGCCTAAGGGAATGCTGGGAGGAACATACAGAAGTGACTGTGCTGGCAAGCCTTTTGACATTTGTGTTTAGTCTATGTACTTTCACTTGAAAGAGGAACATATGTCACATAGAAGGGGACTAAAAGAGATCATAGAAATATAATGTTGATTCTATTTCTATGACAGAGACATGGTGATGTCATGGGGATTACCTTGCATGGCATGTTATTGCTAGGGACTTTCTGTGTCAAAGTTCCGGGGATGTTTACTATGTAGGATCTATACAGTCAGGGCTGTAACTGTATGAGAAGGTATCTGCAGTTGCACAGCATCTGCAGGTCATCAGTTGAGTTATAAGGCATTTGATAAGATAATCTACTAAATTGGACTTTTTTTAAAACCACAATTTTAGAATGGGTAATTTTGTTTACTTTAACACAATGAGGCATGTTTGTGATGTAAGCTTTAAAAAATAGCATTATGGAGAATTGATTTTGTGAAGAAATTACTGAATGTAGAATTGCTGTTGTTACACTGGATATTTGTAAAAAATTAAGATTTCTATAGGTGTATTTATAAAATGGCACATGGTTTCTAAATTCGAACAGCTAAATTATACATTTAGTAAAAACACAAATTCACAAAAATGTAAATGCTTCAAACCTTCAAAGCACTTTTAAAATATCCTAATATTTGACTGCATTTGTTTGTTAAGACTCTTCCCAAACTTTACTGAAAGGGTAATGTCACGAGGTGGAAATATGGGTTGAGCAGGCAGAAGCAGGAAACAAGGGACTAGTTTCACCATTTAATACATAATAAGTAATGGTTTACACGTTTACCTTTTCATCCGTGGCCTTTCTCATGGCCCAGGAACATTTACAAACCATGCAATTTAAAATGACACTAACAAACAAATCAAAGTAAGCAAAAGGCACAGGAAGTGGGGCAGTCCAGGAGGCAGGTGTCCATCTTGTTTTCGTCAAACTCACAAGAATCCATTTCCGTCCATGCTCCCAGAAACCACCATCCCACTGGGCACAAACCGGTTGAATCAACATTGTTTCAACGTAATTTCTCAACTTAATGTGATGTGGAATCTACGTGGAAAATACATTGGATTCTAACAAACTGTTGTTTTGTGAAATTTATACCACGGGATTATGTCATCATAGTAGTCGATTTTCAACATAGTCAAACTTTATATAAAATATGTTGAATTTGTACCATTGAAACAACGTCAGATCTTCAACATAATATCCCCTCTATGAAGAAAAAAACAATTAGGCTGGGCTGCACCTCCTACTGGAGAGTTGATCTATCTAACCAAGCCCTGTTTAGATATTTGCCACTGACTACTTACTACCGATGTGCTATTGTGAGAAGGATTGTTGAGAAATCTCTACTGTTTCATGTTTTGGTTGATTTCAAATGGAATTTACAAGTTAATAATACATCTTTTGGATTCACTTCTTTATCTCAACCAAAAAACTAAGTTCAAGAATAGAACTAAATTAAATCAAACTGTATTTAAAGTGCATTTCAAATTTGATTTAGTCCCATTCTTTAACTTCGATGTTTGGTTGAAATGGAGATGTGAATCCAACATATCAACTATTAATTTGTAGACAAACTAGGATTAAAGACAGACTCAGAAGCACAGATGGAACTATCCAAGCAGAAGATACTGTACATCTCTTTCAAATTTTGATATTTGGTTGCATTGACAACAAAACAATATTCATTATCACTTTTGCAATACAGTAAATAGCCAGTTAACAAATTAACAAATTATAATGTTGGATCCACTTCTCCATCTCAACCAAAAATACAATTTCAAGAATAGGATTAAACCAGTGGCTCAGATGGAACTATCCAAGCATTAGATACATCTCCTTTAAATGTTGATATTTGGTTATGTTGTCAACCAAACTCAATATTACCATTGTAATACAGTAAATAGCCTATAGTTAATCTTACAAACTAATGTAACCGTATTTATTCAACCTTAAAATTAATAACACAACATGGCCACATGTTGTCATAGAAAGCATGCATGTTCAAGATAGCATGCAAATTCTAGAATAATCTGCAACGGCACTGATCACTTGCACCGTGTACTTTAATGTAATCTCAACTGCAATCCAGGTTATTTGGTTGTGCTATTAGATGTGACAAAATATAAAGTTGTTGTACAAGTATTCAAAATATCTCACATTGTATACCCATTGAGCTTTGTTGTGCTTTTAAATGGTTAAAAGCGCAGTGATAACACATTAAGGTGAAAACGAAACCAAAAATCGGACATTTACATTTTCCATTGGAATTTGGTTTTGCTTTTAGATCAGGGATAGGCAACATTGATGGGGTGGGGGGCCCTAAAAAAATGAGGGACCACGGTGGATCGCGGGTCTGCATACCCACACATGCTTTCAGAGCACTAGCGAGTAAAACATTTTAGCGGCTCTTCACTTGACAGCGGAGAGTAAAAATGTACATTTTTAGTTTCCTTAAATTCTACACATGTTGCCACGGGGCGTAGAGAAAATGTTCTACACATCTACGAACTCTCACACGAAAATACACACATGGTTGATAAGAAAGATGGCACCGACAGAGATGGTCGCCTCGCTTCAGGTCCTTAGAAAACTATGCAGTTTTGTTTTTCACTGTATTATTTCTCACGTTGTTAGCCCAGAAAATCTCAAGTGTTATTTTCAAGCGTTTTCAAGTGTTATTGCAACCCAGAAGAGCTATTGGATATAAAAGCGATGTCAACTTACCATCTCTACGACCAGGAATACGTCTTTCCCGAAGCGGACCCTTTGTTCGGAACCTCCACCATGGACATGCGATCTTATCCCAGAGGCCGACAGAAAACAACGCGGTCGCCGCAGGAGAGGCAGGCGGAGCGGCCTACTGGTCAGACTCAGAAGGCGAGCACACCATCCACCGCTTCCGAGCATATTACTCGCCAATGTCCAATCTCTAGATAACAAGGTGAACGAAATCAGGGCGTGAGTTGCAATCCAGAGAAACATCAGAGAATGTAACAGTCTCTGTTTCAAGGAAACATGGCTCACTCGGGATATGTTGTCAGAGTCGGTACAGCCATCCGGTTTCTTCATGCATCGCGCCGACAGAAACAAACATCTCTCTGGTAAGAAGAAGGGCAGGGGTGTATGTCTTATGATTAACAACTCATTAACAACATACAGGAACTCAAGTCCAAGTCCAAGCAGATCTCTCGTCGGCCCTGAAAGAACTTCACTGGACTATGTAAACTGGAAACCACACATCCTGAGGATGCATTTATTGTAGCTGGGGGTTTTAACAAAGCTAACTTAAGAACCATACTTCCTCAATTCTAGCAGCATATCAAATGCGCAACAAGAAATGGTAGCTTTCTGGATCATTGCTACTTGAACTTCCGTGATGCATACAAAGCCCTCCCCCGCCCTGCTTTCGACAAATCTGACCATGACTCCATTTTGTTGCTCCCAGCCTATAGACAGAAACTTAAACAGGAAGCGCCCGTGCTCAGGTCAATACAACGGTGGTCTGACCAATCGGATTCCAAGCTTCAAGATTGCTTCGATCACGTGGACTGGGATATGTTCCGGATAGCCTCAGACAATAACATTGATGTATACGCTGACTCGGTGAGCGAGTTTATTAGCGAGTGCATCGGAGATGTCGTACCCTCTGTGACCATTAAAACCTTCCTTAACCAGAAACTTGATGGCAGCATTCGCACATAATTGAAAGTGCAAATCATCACTTTTAATCATGGCAAGGCAACCGGAAACACAACCGAATACAAACAGCACAGATATTCCCTCCGCAAGGCAAGCAAAGCGTCAGTATAGATAAAAAGTAGTCACAATTCAACGGCTTTCGAACACGAGACGTATGTGGTAGGATCTACAGTTAATCACGGATTACAACGAAAAAAAACAGCCCTGTCGCGGACATTGACGTCTAGCTCCCAGACAAATTAAACAACTTCTTTGCTTCCTTTGAGGACAGTATTGTGCCACTGACACGGCCCGCTACCAAAGCCTGTGGGCTCTCCTTCTCTGTGACCAACAGAAGTAAAACATTTAAACATGTTAACCGTCACAAGGATGCCGGGCCAGATGGCATCCCTAGCTGCGACCTCAGAGCATGCGGGTTTACGGACATATTCAACTAATCCCTATCCCAGTCTGTTGTCACCACATGCTTCAAGATGGCCACCATTGTTCCCGTTCCCAAGAAACCTAAGGTAACTGAACTAAATGACTATCGCCCCATTGCACTCACTTCTGTCATCATGAAATACTTTGAGAGGCTAGTTAAGGACCATATCACCTCCACCCTACCTGTCACCCTAGACCCACTCCAAGTTGCTTACCACCCCAATAGGTCCACAGTCGATGCAATCGTCATCACACTGCACACTGTCCTATCCCATCTGGACAAGAGTAAGAATGATATTCATTGACTACAGCTCAGCATTTAACACCACAGTACCCTCCAAACTCATCATTAAGCTTGCTACCCTGGGTCTCGACAACACCCTGTGCAACTGGGTCCTGGACTTTCTGACGGGCCGCCCCCAGGTGGTGAAGGTAGGAAACAACATCTCCACCCCACTGATCCTCAACACTGGGGCCCCAGAAGGGTGCGTTCTCAGTCCTCTCCTGTACTCCCTGTTCACCCATGACCGCATGGTCATGCACGCTTCCAACTCAATCATCAAGTTTGCAGACGACACTACAGTGGTTACAAACGACACTACAGACACTAGAGTGGACACTACAGGCCTGATTACCAACAACAACGAGATAGCCTACAGGGAGGAGGTGAGGGCCCTCATAGTGTGGTGTCAGGAAAATAACCTCCCACTCAACGTCAACAAAACAAAGGAGAGAGAGCCCCCCCCCGACCCCCACCTCCCTCATCTGCAAGACTCACCAGAGAGTAGTGCAGTCTGCACAACGCATCACCGGGGGCAAACTACCTGCCCTTAAGGACACCTACAGCACCCAATGTCACAGGAAGGCCAAAAAGATTAAGGACAACCACCCAAGCCACTGCCTGTTCACCCCGCTTTCATCCAGAAGGTGAGGTCAGTACAGCTGCATCAAAGCTGAGACTGAGAGACTGAAAAACAGCTTCTATCTCAAGGCCATCAGACTGTTAAACAGCCATCACTAACAGAGAGGCTGCTGCCAACATGCAGACTCAAATCTCTGGCCACTTAAATTAACAGACTTAAAGGTATCACTAGTCACTTTAAATAACACCACTTTAATAATGTTTACATCTCCTACATTACTCATCTCATATGTATATAGTGTATTATACAACATGTACTGCATCTCGCCATCGCTCATCCATATATTTATATGTATATATTCTTATTCATCCCTTCACATTTGTGTGTATAAAGTAGTTGTTGTGAATTTATTAGATGACTTGTTAGATATTACTGCATAGCCAGAACTAGAAGCACAAGCATTTCGCTACACTCGCATTAACATCTGGTAACCATGTGTATGTGACCAATAACATTTGATTTGATATGATTTGACAAGCATATTGACGCCACATACACACCCACTCACACCCAGACACACTTTCACACTCTTCACATATGCTGCTGCTGTCAGAATGTGCGCAGCTGGTCGAAGGAAGTCAGGTGAGGAGAGCAGAGATGAGTGAACAGTCACACTTTATTCAGGCAGAGGAAAACAGCCAGACGCAACTGCGTCACAACACTCCGGCCCAAAGGGAAAAGTGATAGCACACAAATTTCAGAAAATGGGTATAAATAACAAAACCACGGGTTACAACAATACCCGGCGCCAAAAAAAAAAGCCTGAAGTATCACACACGTAACGAACAAACAATATCTCACACCAGTACTGGGAGATTTGAAAAGCCATAGTCAATCAATCAATAATATAATAATTATTTTAGCAAAAATGTTTATTTTTCATTTACAATCTGTAGAAGCTATGAGAATAGAAAGGTTCAATTATTTTGTGAATCATCACAGCACAGTTGAAAAATATATGGCAAATAGAAATCCGAAATGCATGATGTTGAGAGATAGATGGGAGGGGTTGAAGGGAGCTGAAGGGTGGGACTGAAAACAAGATAATGTCATGTCCTGACCATAGAAAACCTGTATTTCCTATGGTAGAGTAGGTCAGGGCGTGACTAGGGGTTTTAGTCTATTATTTGTATGTGGGGTTCTAGGTTTGATTTTCTATGTTGGTTTGTGTATGATTCCCAATTAGAGGCAGCTGGTAATCGTTGTCTCTAATTGGGGATCATACTTCATTTGCATTTTTCCACCTGTGGGTTATGGGATATTGTTTATGTTTAGTTGCCTGTTCGCGCTGCATTGTCACGGTTTGTTAATTCTTTATTTGTTTTGTATTTGCTTAAGTTTCACTTTATTCATTAAAAGTATGTGGAACTCAAAGTACGCTGCGCCTTGGTCCGATCATTATTACGAACAACGTGACAGATAAACAATGTAAAACACACGGGGTCAGTAAATGTATATAGATTCAGAACTTTGGTGAAATAGCACAGTTACAAATAGAAATCAAACTGGATGGACATCGGAAATAGAGGAAGGACTAAAAACAAAAACAAAATAACTATTGTAATATAGACTGTTTCTGTAAAATGTGTATAAGATGTATAAATTGAAGGTGTAAGCCAAAGTGTTTATTAGTTTACTCCAATTGGGGGATCGGTGGTAGGGTTTGCGGGGAATAATAATAAAGGTATATTCTTTTAAAAAAGTATTTATGTCTATATAGGTATATGTATGTATATATGTGAATATGTATGCATGCGTGTATGGATATATATATTTACCAAAAAATACATGGGGGATTGGAAATGATGCAGACAATTACATTGATGGAAGCAACATTCTTTCCTCAATATTAAGCTGATCCATCCCTTAAAATTCAAAAAACAAAAACAATACCACACACAGACATGGGGGGGAACAGAGGATAATATACACATAGAGTAATGAGGGGATGTAATCCAGGTGTTGTAATGGCTTTCTTCTGTGGACGAAGGATCGGACCAAAGCGCAGTGTGGTTAGAGTTCAACATGTTTAATAAAGACCATAAACGTGAACACTACAAAATACCAAAACAACAAATGTGAAAAACTGAAACAGTCCTATCTGGTGCATAGACACAAAGACAGAAGACAACCACCCACAAAACCCGACACAAAACAGGCTACCTAAATATGGTTCCCAATCAGAGATAATGACTAACACCTGCCTCTGATTGAGAACCATATCAGGCCAAACATAGAAATGGGAAAACTAGACACACAACATAGAATGCCCACTCAGCTCACGTCCTGACCAACACTAAAACAAAGAAAACACAAAAGAACTATGGTCAGAACGTGACAGGTCTGTGGGAAAACAAGACAAAACAAATGGAAAATGAAAGGTGGAGCAGCGATGGCTAGAAGACCGGTGACGTCGACCTGCCGAACGCCGCCCGAACAAGGAGAGGGACCGACTTCGGCGGGAGACAATACAGCTGCTACTCTGTTTATTATCCATCCTGATTGACTAGTAACTTTTACCCCTGCCTACAGTAGATGTACATACAGTGCATAAGAAAGTATTCAGACCCCTTTACTTTTTCCACATTTTGTTACGTTACAGCCTTATTCTAAAATGGATACCATCGTTTATTTCCTCATCAATCTACACACAATACCCGATAATAACAAAGCAAAAACAGGTTTTAAGAAATGTTTGCAAAAGTATAAAAAATAAACTTAAATATTACATTTACAGAAGTATTCAGACCCTTTACTCAGTACTTTGTGAAGCACCTTTGGCAGTGATTACAGCCTCAAGTCTTCTTGGGTATGACGCTACAAGCTTGGTACACCTGTATTTGGGGAGCTTCTCCCATTCTTCTCTGCAGATCCTCTCAAGCTCTGTCAGACTGGATGGGGAGCGTCGCTACACAGGTATTTTCAGGTCTTTCCAGAGATTTTTATTTAATTTAATTTCACCTTTATTTAACCAGGTAAGCTAGTTGAGAACAAGTTCTCATTTGCAACTGCGACCTGGCCAAGATAAAGCATAGCAGTTCGATACATACAACAACACAGAGTTACACATGGAATGAACAAAACATACAGTCAATAATACAGTAGAAAAAAAAGAAAACAAAAGTCTATATACAGTGAGTGCAAATTAGGTCAAATAAGGGAGTTAAGGCAATAAATAGGCCATGGTGGCAAAGTAATTACAATATGGCAATTAAACACTGGAATGGTAGATGTGCAAAAGATGTATGTGCAAGTAGAGATACTGTGGTGCAAAAGGAGCAAAGTAAATACAGTATGGGGATGAGGTAGATAGATGGGCCATATACAGATGGGCTGTGAACAGGTGCAGTGATCTGTGAGCTGCTCTGACAGCTGGTTCTTAAAGCTAGTGAGGGAGATGGGAATCTCCAGCTTCAATGATTTTTGCAGTTCGTTCCAGTCAGTGGCAGCAGAGAACTGGAAGGAAAAGGCGACCAAAGAAGAATTGGCTTTGGGGGTGACCAGTGAGATATACCTGCTGGAGCGCGTGCTACGAGTGGGTGCTGCTATGGTGACCAGCGAGCTGAGATAGGGCGGGGCTGTACCTAGCAGAGACTTGAAGATAACCTGTAGCCAGTGGGTTTGGCGACAAGTATGAAGCGAGGGCCAGCCAACGAGAGCGTACAGGTCGCAGTGGTGGGTAGTATATGGGGCTTTGGTGACAAAACGGATGGCAAGGTGATAGACTACATCCACTTTGCAGAGTAGAGTGTTGGAGGCTATTTTATAGATGACATCGCCAAAGTCAAGGATCGGTGGGATGGTCAGTTTTACGAGGGTATGTTTGGCAGCACGAGTGAAGGAAGCTTTGTTGCAAAATAGGAAGCCGATTCTAGATTACATTTTTGATTGGAGATGCTTAATGTGAGTCTGGAAGGAGAGTTTACAGTCTAGCCAGACACCTAGGTATTTGTAGTTATCCACATATTCTAAGTCAGAGCCAGAGTAGTGATGCTCGATTGTGACACCCCCATAGAGACTGCCAGAGGTCCGGACAACAGGCCCTCGGATTTGACACTTTCGAAGACCTTGGAGATGCAGGGTAGGATAGAGATAGGTCTGTAGCAGTTTGGGTCTAGAGTGTCTCCCCATTTGAAGAGGGGGATGACCGCGGCAGCTTTCCAATCTTTGGGAATCTCAGACGATACGAAAGAGAGGTTGAACAGGCTAGTAATAGGGGTTGCAACAATTTCGTCAGACAATTTTAGAAAGAGAGGGTCCAGATTATCTAGCCCAGCTTATTTGTAGGGGTCCAGATTTTGCAGCTCTTTCAGAACATCAGCTATCTGGATATGGGTGAAGGAGAAATGGTGGGGGCTTGGGTGGGTTGTGGGGAGGGGGCGGGAAGTTGACCGGTGTAGGGGTAGCCAGGTGGAAAGCGTGGCCAGCCATAGAGAAATGCTTATTGAAATTCTCAATTATAGTGGATTTGTCGGTTGTAACAGTGTTTCCTAGCCTCAGAGCAGTGGGTAGCTGGGATGAGGTGCTCTTATTCTCCATGGACTTTACAGTGTCCCAGAACTTTTTTGAGTTTGTACTGCGGGATGCAAATTTCTGTTTAAAAAAGCTAGCCTTAGCTTTCCTAAGGGCTATATCTAGAAGTGTTAAATAGCTAGCACTATCTCAATTTGCAAAGAAGAACTTGGCTAACATAGCTAACGTTAACGTTGTTAGCTATGTTAGCCATAATGTCTTTACATGTTAGCTAGCTAACGTAGCTAACTAACTTACCAGTCGCGCAGTCCCTCTACCACCATCTCTATGATGGGCGACACTTTCTCCTCCAGCTGGTCCACATGAATGGTCTCTCAGCTCCCTTCTTCTTAGCAGCCAACTTGATGTCGGACCACTTCTTTTTTACCGGCGCCACTGTCCCTTGCTATACCACCGACGGCAGAGACAGACTCGGCCACTCTCGCCCATCCTTTCTTTTTGGTCTCTTCAGTGACCCCCGCAGTTATCAAGTCTCCCCAACAGCAACCTTTCATGGCTGCTATTTCCTCCACCATCACTTCAATTTCTATTCTTGGTTATTCATTTTTGGATTTTGATATAGCTAGTCTGATGGCTATGATGTGTGAAAAATAATGAAATAACCAAATCTGATCATCCCTGTAACATAGGCTTATTTATTGGTTTCAAGCAAGCCACTAATGTCAATGGCACATAAGAAGATATTTACGAAGTTCCTAAGAAAACTACAAATTCCTAAGAACATTTTGAGGAATTGCATTTACAAACTAGTCCACCTGTGGTAAATTCAATTGATTGGACATGATATGGAAAGGCACACATGTCCATATAAGGTCCCATAGTTGTTAGTGCATGTCAGAGCAAAGGACAAACAAAGACAAACAGCGACAACCGAGGAGAACAAAGAGAATCACAGACAGACAGAGTGACAGACATACAGAGACAGACTGCACAACAGGGAGGCAAGAGGCACAGTTATAGTGGTGAGTATTATCTCCAGTAATGCGTTTGCACATTGTATTTTGTCGGGTTAAAAAAGGAGGACTATGTTTCACCAGTCACTGGTACGGTAAAAGTTGAAAAACGCTGTACTATAATTGCCTATGTTATGTGTCAGTAACATTACTGCCTGTGTGGGCTGGTGTGGCTCGAATGCCAGGGAATAATACTTTTTGTCCCAGTCCGCCCCTGGTCTCGAGACTGGAACATTCACTACAACACTGCTGGCTAGGCTAGCTTACTAATTTAAAAAAATGTTAGCTGACATGGGCTAATTGAGTGACTGTCAGTGACTGACAAAACAAGAGAAACTTTTGATGTAGAAGCAAATTTTGAAATTTCACCTTATGTAATTCTATTATTATAAGTTCCTAAAAAAATTGGGACATTTATCAACTGGCCTACAAAGGGGGGACCCCAGTTGCCCATCCCTGCTTCAGATGGTTGAAAGCTTAGTGATAAAACATTGGGAATTCAACAAACTTTTGTCTTTTTGAGTGGGTGAAAATAGGTTGTAATCTCATTGATTACGTATCAAGCAAATATTACCCAATTCTCCATGTTAAAAAGGATGTGGTTTGCCCAGTGGGATACCTCTGGACTGCATTCCCTCCTGTGGGTGGCTGCACCTCAAACAGAAAGAAACGGGGTTTTATACAAGTCAAGAACATAGTGTCCTGGTTCCTTGTGGATGTGGGCCATTGTCCTGGTTCTTTGTGGATGTGGGAGCTTGTCTGCTGCATTAGTTGCCTTTTGTTTGTAGTTGGCGAATGTTGGCATTGTCCTGCTTGAATATTTCCCAATCGAAGGCGTCTAGGCAGTGCTTTAACGCACTCTGGATGTCCTCATTTCCCCGCCGTGATCTTGACAGCCTTGGCTGTCAATAACATGACAGTAACACTTTACTTAAATCATCCAGATATAATGCATTATGTATCCTGACAAAATAACAGGCAGTTCAACCTCTACAGGATCGGTGTCCCTGTACCGGGATGGTTGAGCTAACGTGCGCTAATGTGATTAGCATGACATTGTAAATAACAGCAAACTTTCCAGGACATAGACATGTTTTATATGGACGGAAAGCTTAAATTCTTGTTAATCTAACTGCACTGTCCAATTTACAGTAGCTATTACAGTGAAAATAATACCATGCTATTGTTTGAGGAGAGTGCACAACAACAAACCCTGGTTTGATACATTCACCTCTGACGGTAAATATTTTACTTACATTCAGTAATCTTGCTCTGATTTGTCATCTTGAGGGTCCCAGAGATAAAATGTAGCATAGTTCTGTTTGATAAAATCAATTGTTATATTCAAATGTAGGAACTGGGTTCTACAGTATGAACCTCTGCGGTCTTTGGCTCCACACCCACCCCGCCTGGCCATCTAGATGTGTAAAAGTTAGTGTATAAGCTAATGATCCATCATGTACAGTATGACATTCTGGGAGTGTGTAAACTAAAATTTTTGATTGACCATATCATTTTTGTATGTTCTCTATAGTTATGTACTTAAATGTATCAATTGACCAATTCAGCACATTTGGGCAGACTTGATACAAAATATTGTCCACTATTGCAATGCTTCACTGGATCAATCTGAAACTTTGCGCACACACTGCTTTGCAAAATCTAAATTATATTATATTATGGCCTTTCTCTTGCATTTGAAAGATTCTGAAAAAAATAGATGGTGAAAACAAATGTTTTTTTTCTTTTCTTTGTATTATCTTTTACCAGATCTAATGTGTTATTTTCTCCTACATTCATTTCACATTTCCACAAACTTAAAAGTGTTTCCTTTCAAATGGTATCAAGAATATGCATATCCTTGCTTCAGGTGCTGAGCTAAAAGGCAGTTAGATTTGGGTATGTAATTTTAGGCTTTTTTTTTTTTAAAGGGTCTGATCCTTAAGAGGTCTTGACAGTTGAAAGTGTTATGCAAAGAGAGATATAAGAAAATGTAAGCCTTGTTATAGGACATTATACAGGATCCTACATGCTTACAAACAAGCTATAAAGCATTACAGCTGGATATTTTAAGTTAAGTGTTACCAGCAGAGGATTTTGGTGAGAAAAATTCTCACTTTACAGTGCCTGTTTGTCACCTCCTGAACCAGTATCCTGTTTCGTGTAGGTTTGGTTGTTGTTTGAGGCAGTGGGACAAAACCACATCACATCATGACAACCTGTCATAATTTCCTTGTTTAGACAACGCTGTATATTAATAACTAGATTCTCCGAAGATAACTAGGTTATGTGACAGTCAGAAGCCTTATGACAGTCATGTCAGTGTTTCTATCTCGTCAGAGGAACCAGATGCGTATCTGTTACAGCGGCTTTGTATAAACAACATACACAGTTCAAAACACCTCCTATTAAAAACTACTGTTTAATACTCGTTAAAGCATACCTGAATGTAAAGTGTTTCCAAAAACATTTTCCTTTTCATGCAAGAACAACCCAAAGTGACAAAGCAAGTTCCCTTGTATTGCTTACACACAATACACTGGGTCAGCACATGCACATGGAACTCAATTGGACACCTGTGCATATTTATGACCTATCTATGACGTCTATAGTCTCGATGTATCACTATATCTATTGTCTGGTTCAAAACATAACCTCAGACCAAATCAAGAATACACTGCATCAGTCCAAGTCATGAGACGAAAAACTCTTTGCTAATCATATGGGAATCTATAGACAAACACTGTGTGAAAGCATAAGGGAAGCCTTGTACAGTATGTCAAACCAAAGAAAGGTGAAGATGCTTGCTTCATTGAAGGAAAACAATGTGAGCGTTTCCAACGATTGTAAATATGTTTTGATCAGCAGGTTCTCACTTCCTCTGCGTCAGAGACAACTGGGTCATCACACAAATTATATGTTTTCTTACATAGCCATTGACTACACAACTCTCTACCTACGGTATATGAACAGTAACCTACTTTATACTGTATGTTCCGCATTTTTAACAACTGAAGAAAAAGGAAAGTCAGGCCCTTCAGAGCATGAGAACAAAGGAAGGAATGTCTATGTTTTGGCTACATTTCTGGGCCTGTATCCACAACGAGTCTCAGACCAGTGCTGAACTAGGATCAGTTTGGGCTTTTAAATCATAATAAATAGGAGAGAAGACCTGATATGATATGCACTTCTACTCTGATACACTTTGTGAATACGGGCCCTGGTGTTAGACTATTCTAAGGCTGACTACACTTACTGTTGGCTATAATCTTTGGAAATGATTTGGTCAGTATGACCTCTGAATATCTGAGGCGTCTCACATAATTATTCTTTGTATCGCTGCATGAATATGCTGCTCTATGCAAATATACTTTTTCCATTCCCTGAGCTTATAGAGTAGTTACCCAATGCAAATTCAAAACAACGAATCCTCTATGCTGAGTTGGTGGATTTACTAGTTTGACATCCACACACAGAGCTCATAGATACTTGACTGGTTTTCCACACAGCAACATTACATCATGCATGGCCAAACAAAACAAGACAAACAGGACAAGACGATGGCTAAAATAGATCGGTACACATACTACCACTTTTTCTGTGACACATGACCCAATAAACACAAACCTCAGGCAGTTACACAGTTCCCTGTAGCATCACAATAATGTTAGGGTTGAGGCCAAGATTTTGCATCTGAGGATAGTAGACAATTAAGTTATTTCAGCAATAAGGCATGAGAACCCAGGGATTATTGTGTGATAACTGTTCTTAGGCCAGAGGTAGCAAACTATGATAGCAAACTACGTGCATTTTTGTTTGCTTTACCTTCTTTTTTCTATTGCCAATTAAAACGATTATAATGATCCTAATAAATTAATTTGAATGAATGAATGAAATGCACTTACATTGATGATGATTTTTTGCAAATCCAAATCAGTTTTCCACATTCTGTCATCATAACATAGATTTTTTGGGGTTGAAATGATGTGGAAACAATGTTTTTGCCCAGTGAGCTGTTGCACAGGTAGGATAGGCACATAGCAAGGCTTATATTAACCCCCGCTGTACCAAACCAAATATTAGTAGCATGGGGAAATATTCTCCAGATGCTTTTTTCCAGGGGAGATGAAGTTGATCAATTGACTGACTCAATTGACTCATTTGATTTAAACAACATGCCTACCACTTTAAATATATTTTTTTTTTGTGAAACAAACAAGAAATAAGACAAAAAAACTGAACTTGAACGTGCATAACTATTCACCCCCCAAAGTCAATACTTTGTAGTGCCATCTTTAGTGGCAATTACAGCTGTAAGTCTCTTGGGGTATGTCTCTAAAAGCTTAGCACATCTAGCCACTGGGATATTTACCCATTCTTCAAGGTAAAACTGCTCCAGCTCCTTCAAGTTGGATGGGTTCTGCTGGTGTAAATCATACCACAAATTCTCAATTGGATTGAGGTCTGGGCTTTGACTAGGCCATTCCAAGACATTTAAATGTTTCCCCTTAAACCACTTGAGTGTTGCATTAGCAGTATGCTTATGGTCATTGTCCTGCTGGAAGGCGAACCTCCGTCCCAGTCTCAAATCCCTGGAAGACAAACAGGTTTCCTTCAAGAATTTCCATTTATTTAGCACCATCCATCATTTCTTCAATTCTGACCAGTTTCCCAGTCCCTGCCAATGAAAAACATCCCCACAGCATAATGCTGGTGTTCTCGGGGTGATGAGAGGTGTTGGGTTTGTGCCAGACATAGCGTTTTCCTTGATGGCCAAAAAGCTCAATTTTAGTGTCATCTGACCAGAGTATCTTCTACCACATTGTTTGAGATTTTGGCGAACACCAAACCTGTTTGCTTATTTTTTTCTTTAAGCAATGTATTTTTTCTGGCCACTCTTCCATAAAGCCCAGCTCTGTGAAGTGTATGGCTTAAAGTGATCCTATGGACATATGCTCCAATCTCCGCTGTGGAGCTTTGCAGCTCCTTCAGGGTTATCTTTGGCCTCTTTGTTGCCTCTCTGATTAATGCTCTCCTTGCCTGGTCTGTGAGTTTTGGTGGGCGGCCCTCTCTTGGCAGCTTTGTTGTGGTGACATATTCTTTCATGTCTTTGTAATGGATTTAGTGGTGCTCCGTGGGATGTTCAAAGTTTCATATATATTTTTTTTATAACCCAACCCTGATTTGTACTTCTCCACAATTTTGTCCATAACCTGTTTGGAGAGCTCCTTGGTCTTCATGGTGCCGCTTGCTTGATGTTGGCCCTTGCTTAGTGGTGTTGCAAACTCTGGGGCCTTTCAGAACAGGTGTATATATACTGAGATCATGTGACAGATCATGTGACACTTAAATAAAGTCCAGCTGTGTACAATATAATTATGCGACTTCTGAAGGTAATTGGTTGCACCAGATCTTATTTTGGGGCTTCATAGCAAAGGGGGTGAATACATATGCACGCACCACTTTTCTTTTTTTTTCTTTTTTTTTAATCATTTCTGGAAACAAGTAATTTTTTTCATTTCACCAATTTTGACTCTTTTGTGTATGTCTACTACATGAAATCCACATAAATTTAAATTACAGGTTGTAATGCAACAAAATAGGAAAAATTCCAGGGGAGATTAATACTTTTGCAAGGCACTGTATACAGGAGGCACCGGTATAGAGTCAATGTGCGGGGGCACAGGTTAGTTGAGGTAATATGTACATGTAAGTAGAGGTAAAGTGACTATGCATGGATAATAAACAGAGAGTAGCAGCAGCGTAAAATGGGGGGGGGGGGTAGGTAATGTTAACAGGCATTACCTGTGGAATGCGGGGATTGTGGTGCAATAACTTCTTGTTAAAACCAATCAGCAGCCAGGATCCAAACAACCCGTTTTTATGCCCGGACACAGTATGTCCAGAAACTGTTCAGTAAATCCCCACAAACCACCACACTCAACTTTAACGTCTCCGACCGCATCCGCCCGTCTCTCCCATAAATGTCAGTAAATGGCTATGAACTTGCTCAAGGTTGTGCATGCTTATTCACCCCACTGAATGCTAATCAAATCAAATCAAAGTGTATTTGTCACTTGCGCCAAATTCAACAGGTGTAGACCTTACAGTGAAATGCTTACTTAAAGAGGGTTTGGGGGAGGCACACAATGCAAATAGTCCGGGTAGCCATTTGATTTCCTGTTCAGGAGTCTTATGGCTTGGGGGTAAAAACGGTTGAGAAGCCTTTTTGTCCTTGACTTGGCACTCTGGTACCGCTTGCCATGTGGTAGTAGAGAGAACAGTCTATAACTGTGGTGGCTGGGGTCTTTGACAATTTTTAGGGCCTTCCTCTGACACCAACTGGTGTAGAGGTCCTGGATGGCAGGTAGCTTAGCCCCAGTGATGTACTGGGCCGTACGCACTACCCTCTGTAGTACCTTGCGGTCGGAGGCCGAGCTATTGCCGTACCAGTCAGTGATGCACTCGATGTTGCAGCTGTAGAACCTTTTGAGGATCTGACGACCCATGCCAAATCTTTTTAATTTCCTGAGGGAGAGTAGGCTTCGTCGTGCCCTCTTCACGACTGTCTTAGTGTGTTTGGACTATTCAAGTTTGTTGGTGATGTTGACACCAAGCACCTAGTAGCTTTCAACCTGCTCCATTACAGCCCCGTCAGTGAGAATGGGGGCATGCTCGGTCCTCCTTTTCCTGTAGTGCACAATCATCTCCTTAGTCTTGGTTACGTTGAGGGATAGGTTGTTATTCTGGCACCACCCAGCCAGGTCTCTGACCTCCTTCCTATAGGCTGTCTCATCGTTGTCGGTGATCAGGCCTACCACTGTTGTGTCGTCAGCAAACTTAATGATGGTGTTGGAGTCGTGCCTGGCAATGCAGTCATGGGTGAACAGGGAGTACAGGAGGGGACTGAACATGCACCCCTGAGGGGCTCCAGTGTTGAGGATCAGCGTGGCAGATGTGTTGCTACCTACCCTCACCACCTGGGGGCGGCCTGTCAGGAAGTCCAGGATCCAGTTGCAGAGGGAGGTGTTTAGTCCCAGGATCCTTAACTTAGTGATGAGCTTTGAGGTTACTATGGTGTTGAAAGCTGAGCTGTAGTCAATGAATAGCATTCTCACATTCTCACTGTTCCTTTTGTCCAGGTGGCAAAGGGCAGTGTGGAGTGCAATAGAGATTACATCATCTGTGTGTATGTTTGGGTGGTATGCAAATTGGAGTGGGTCTAGGGTTTCTGGGATAATGGTGTTGATGTGAGCCATTACCTTAGAATTTTGGTCGGATTTAACAAATGGAGGGCGAGGGAGAGCTTTGTATGCTTCTCTGTGTGTGGAGTACTAGTGATCTAGATTTTTTCCCCTCTGGATGCACATTTAACATGTTGATAGAAATGAGGTAGAACAGATTTAAGTTTCCCTGCATTAAAGTCTCCAGCCACTAGGAGCACCGCCTCTGGTTGAGCGGTTTCCTGTTTGCTTATTTCCTTATACAGTTGACTGAGTGCGTTCTTAGTCCGTCTGTGGTGGTAAATAAACAGCCACAAAAGGTATAGCTGAAAAATCTCTAGGCAAATAGTGTGGTCTGCATTTCATCACAAGATACTCTAATTCAGGCAAGCAAAATCTAGAGACTTCCTTAGATTTCGTGCACCAGCTGTTTACAAATATGCACAGACCGGCCCTCCTCGTCTTACCGGAGTGTGCTGTTCTATCTTGCCGGTGCAGAGTATATCCCGCTAGCTGAATATCCATGTCATCATTCAGCCACGATTCCGTGAAACATAAGATATTACAGTTTTTGATGTCCCGTTGGTAGGATATTTGTGATTGTACCTCGTCTAATTGCACGTGAGTAATATTGATGGTAATGGCAGCTTTCTCACTCGCTTTCTGCGGATCCTTAGGAGGCACTAATGCTAGTCATTGCTAGCTTGCGTTAGTGACTGTCACTGATATATTAAAAACACAATTAATTATTCAATGAATGAACTACAGTGAATTAGGAATTAATAAATTACTTTTAATTATTTGTATTAATATTATACATCTGGGTTCCTACACCTTTTCAGAAATAAAATTCAAGCATCACTATCAAGTTTTTTCCAGCACCTCAAGACATCACTATGCTGAAACAACTGTTAGTTCCTTGAATAAAACACACAAATACACTTCTTGAAGGATGACAATTAATTTCAGTAGAGCAGGAGAAAGTGGTTAATAGCATCTGCATTTAGTCTAAGCAGGGCCTGAAACTAAAGTAACCCCACGGAGGCTTGCCCTTGGCCAAACCTGTATGACTCCTGTCAGTACTCTGCTCAATTATTTTAAACACTTTTCTTCATCTTTGAATTTCAAAATGTGGTGCTTACCTGCTTACATGGGTTAAAGGGGTGTGGGGGTATATCTCATTTGGAGGAAAATGAACGAGCCTATTCAAAGATCAACAAACCACCAGGGTAGCCTAGTGGTTAGAGCGTTGGACTAGTAACCGGAAGGTTGCAAGTTCAAATCCCCGAGCTGACAAGGTACAAATCTGTCGTTCTGCCCCTGAACAGGCAGTTAACCCACTGTTCCTAGGCCGTGTTCTTAACTGACTTGCCTAGTAAAATAAAGGTAAAATTAAATTCTTTAATTTAACATGTCATACAGAAACATGGTATCAGAAGTGGCTCGAAAACCACACGTTTGTTATTTTTGTAGTTAACTACTGTATAGGCACTTATGCGGACGCACACCGTTTCCTACTGCTAACGTTAGTCACACCACTGTTCAACATGTTGTTAGCTGGCATCACTACCTACCTCGATGGCTGAAGGCAAAGAGATATCCTATTCCATCACAATGGCCGCAAACATTCCACCACCAAAACCCATGGTTCTCACAGGGGACTGGAATACTAATAGGGACTAACTTCAGCGATGAATTCGAGGACTATGTGCTGGCGACCGGTCTACACGAAAAACCCAACGAGGTCCAAGCGGCAACTCTGAGGAGCTTAATGGGCAGCGAATGCCGGCATATCTACCGGCACAATCTTACCCTCACAGCACGACAACAGGGTGACGCAAAGTATGACGCCATACTGGATGTATTGGGGAATTACTTCAAACCCGCCAGGAATGTAATTTACGAGTGGTTCATTTTTTGGAAGCTGCCAACAGGAAGAGGGTGAGTCAGTACACAACTTTATAACCCCTTTGAAATGTCCGCTACTTGTGAATAGAGGGGATTGAAAGATGAACTGATTTGTGACAAAATAGTGCTAGGAATTGCAAGAGAGAGAGGCTTAACATTAGTGACTGCCATTGAAATGTGCCGCACTGCCGAAGTCACTGAAATGAGAGCAATGGAAATCGAAACCCCACACACCAACGCTGATACTGTTCATGCTGTTGCCAGGCAGACATTCTGACAAAACCAATTGAGGTAGAGTAATTCACCACGAATGGTGAACACAGACAGCCCCATAGCAAGCAAATACTGTGGAAATGCACACGCATGAGGCGAAGAGCACTATGGAAAACCATGTAGAGCTTGTGGAACTAATAATCACTTTGCAAAAGTGTGTCACAAAACAAGGGTGAGTGAGGGCAAGATTCACTGTGTTGATGATATCACATGTACATGCATGAATCCATTGGGGCTGTACACTTAAGAGGGAAGAAATGGTTTGTGACACTACAATTACATAACAAGCTGCAACAATGTCAACTAGATTCCGGTGCTACGTTACAAAGACAAAATCTATCTGACACTTGACACGCATCTCTTTCCCAGCGTTACTAGACTAAAGCTGTACTTAGGAGTGCTAATGAGCTCTCTGGGCAATTTGAGGCCGAAAGTGTTATTCAGGGTCACAAAGACAAGCTGGAGTTTGAGATCGTGAAAACCAGTCAACATCCTCTCCTCTCGGGCTCTACATGCGAATGTCTGGGACTGATGCAGTTCACCATACCAAATGACCTGCACATCGTGGAGCATGTCCAGCAGGGACCCCTGTCCAAAGAACAACTACTCAGCAGATATGACAATGCATTCAACGGACCAGTTCAATCAGTACCTGGGGAGGTACACTTTGAATTGAATGAGAGCATCACTCCAGTCCAGTGTGCTCCTCGCAATGAAAGTGGCTGTGAAGGCCCAGCTGGAGTAAGTATGAGGCCGATAGCTACATGACATCTGTGACTCAACCAACTGACTGGATCAGCAATATGGTCATAGTGAAAAAGCCAGAGAAGCTGAGGGTCTGCATCGACCCAAAGCATCTGAACCAAGCACTGAAACGCACCCATTACATTATGGCGACACTGGAGGATGTCCTCTACAAGGACTGGATTTTCACCTTGGGGGACACCCAAGATGCATTCCGGCAATGCAAGCTGGATGAAGAAAGCAGCTCTTCATGACTACCTTCTGGACCCCCAGTAGTCTGCCTGATTGATCTGTTGAACATCTTGTTGTTCCGGCTCCAGGCCTTTGGCCAAGAGAATGTGGCCATAGAACTGGACATCTTTCACCTTGACAAGCAGCACAAGTTGGCTGGGCTCAAGGGCACTGAACCCATCGCTGATGATGTCCTGATCGCAGGCTGTGGTGACACAGACAAAGAAGCAGAACGCAACCACGATGTGAAGCTCCTGGCACTGATGGAGCACTACCAATCAGTTAAGCTGTGCCTTGGCCTGAAGAAGCTGCATGTCAAGGTGAAAGATGTCCAGTTCTATGGCCACATTCTCTTGGCCAAAGGCCTGGAGCCGGAACAACAAGATGTTCAACAGATCAATCAGGCAGACTACTTAAACGTCACAGCCTAGCCCAGATTAGGCACTGACTAGGACGAACACCTACAGTCACTGAAGTCCATGGTTCTCACAGGTTGGCCGTACCTGAAAGAGGAGACACCGTTCACAGCGAGAGAATAATAGACCTTTCAAGATGAGATCAGCTTGCAACATGGCATCTTGTTCAGAGGTCAGAAGGTCATTATCCCCAAATAACTACACCCAGAGATGCTTACTCGAATACACTCCAGTCACATTGGAGGTGACGCATGCTAACGCCAGGCACATGAAACATTATACTGTCAAACATGCAAGCAGAAATTAAAGACTTTGACAGCAGCTGTACCACATGCAACGAGTACACTCATGAAGAGCAAAAGGAAACCATGACGTCGCACGAACTGCCCACAAGGGCCTGGCAAATCGTCAGCATGGACTTAGTCTTTTTGTCTGTGGCTGAATGTCTTCTCATTGTTGATCACTACTCCGACTTTTGGGATATTGAACTGCTCCCTGACTTGTCTGCAGAGACGGTCATAAAGTGCTGCAAGGCGCAGTTTTCAAGGCAAGGCCAGCCTGACAACGTCATCACAGACAATGGCCCACAATTCACTGCACAGTTCAAGCTTTTCCCCTCAGAATGAGAGTTTGACCACTTGCCCCCCTCTCCAAGTCATCCAAAGGCACATGGCAAGGCAGAGTCATTTGTCAAGATTGCAAAAGAACTGTTAGGCAAGGCCTTGCGTGACAGCAGCGAGCCCTGAAAGTAATCTTACAGTGGGGGAACATACACACCGAAAACATGGACAGCAGCCCAGACTACCATCCCCATAGCTAACAAGCTACTTGAGCCCTGCGTTATTGTTGGCATCACGGACAACTGCGCCACAGAAAGCAGCTCGCTAAGTGCTTCTACAACCGGACTGCTCGAGACCTACCAGAGCTGGAGGTGGGTGAAACGATAAGGATGAAACCTCTGCCGGGAGACCACACAGGACTTTGGAGGCTGGGCACGTGCCTACAGAGAGTTGCACCACGTTCTTACCTGTTGAATTTTGGTTGCTCCCTCTAGCGTCACAATCCGGTGTATCTGCACGTAGCAGAGCAGACAACAAATCAGAACATGCCATACACTCACCTAGATGAGCTGGATCACTGTCCAGGCCTAAGGGCAAGGGGCGCAGAATTGAGACATGATCCAACTGAAGGTGAGGCTTCTACCCCACTAAGGTCACCAGCTCGTGGCCCTAATCCTACCCCTGTCAGAGCCCACACTTACTCACAGATGGGTTGGCTGTGTTCATATGTACAAAAGTTTATAACATAAATAAAAATCATCTGAGGAATGGTAGTTTTGACCCTGATTATGTAGAAGAGCCAATCAAGAGTGAGACGCAGGTGGAACTTTGGAATTATTGGGTGTATCCGAGAGCATAAAGAGTCAACCAAGCAGCCTTGAGAATTTATCTGTAAACTCAAGGAATAGGGTTGAGAGGGTGCTATGTACACAGTACTTAGCCATTGAACACAAATTATTTAAAAAAATGATTTGCTGTGAGATAGCTTCACAAGACTTTGGCTAGAACAAACGTTCTCTGTAAATTGTTGATGTTCATTTGATTGTATAATAATAATAATAATTAGTTCTATTTGTATAATATTTTCATAACTTCAGCACATATTTGAAAAAATATTATGTCACTGTTCTTTAAGTTTTCTATAATTAGGGATGTAAAGCTCCCGGTAATTTACTAAAGTTACCGGAATCTTCAGTAATTTTGGAAATTAACAGAAAAGGCAATCTATTGTAACTTTGGTCACTTTTACATCATCTGTGTACATATTGTCCATGAGTTTCTAGTAGGCCATATGGTTCAAGACAAAATTGCCCTATTAATGAGAAAAAAAACATCTAATCAAAACTGCCATTATTTTCATGTTATCTGTAATTCATCCAGTTTGATGCCAAACCATTGACAACAAATACAAGTAAAGCATTGTAACGTGCAATTACCTACAAGCTCCTTGTAGTTGCCTTTTCTGTGTACCCCAGAGAATCAATCAGGGGTTCTTCAACAAAAAGTCCACAACATTTTTGGCAGCATTGGCCATTCTGGCAGAGAAAACTGCCCAATGGTGCTGAAGTTAGCAAGGAACATGTTTATAAATTACACTAACTGGACACAAAAATAAAGTTCAAAAACCAAGAAAACTATAATATACCTCCTCTGTCTCCTGTAATTTGAAAAAAACTAATTTGAATGACAAAAATGCTAATCACTCAATCTCTATCCAACAATGGCACCAACCCTCTCAACACATAGAACCCCCAAAATGCTCTGTGGCACAATCCCAATACAACTCACTAGGTTCGTTCTCTGATCCTAATTATATGATTGGATGGACAATATGTTAGTTCATACTGCAAAAGCTTTGATTGGTTGGAGGACGTCCTCCAGAAGTGGTCATAATTACCATGTATGTCTATGGAAGGGGATGATGCCTACAAGCCTCCTAGGTTTTGTATTGAAGTCAATGAAGCCAGAGGAGGATGGAAGCTAGCTGTGCTCCAGCTCCACCATGGTGCTACCCCAGACAGTGCTGTTGAAGTTACTGTAGACATTCATTGCAAAACCATGTATTTTAATCAATTATTTGGTTACATATGAAATCAAAATTAATATATTTAGTGTTGTTTTATCTAAAAAGGATAACATTAACAATGTTATACTATTTTAATGAAATTTCACTCAGGAGGATGGTCCTCCTCTTCCTACCCTGAGGAGACTCCACTGGTAGATTGTGATCATTGCATTTTTTTCCTCTATCAGGTGAACGTCGCTTTCCACACAAGAGACACCATTGCTCAGAATCTCCTCAAGCCAACGACATCTTGTTTTGACAGTGCCCAGAGGAAGGCCTATTGTCACGGCCGTCATGGGAAGAAGTGGACCAAAGCGCTGCGTGGTGAGCGTACATTTTCCTTTTATTCAAAATGTCGCCAAAAAAAAAAGAAGCAACAAAACCAACCGTGCCGCTTACAAGGGCCATAGTGCCCCTGACAAAAGACAACTTCCCACAACTAACAAAGGGGAAAAGGCTGCCTAAGTATGATTCCCAATCAGAGACAATGGTAGACAGCTGTCCCTGATTGAGAACCATACCCGGCCAAAACATAGAAATACAGAACATAGAATGTCCACCCAAATCACACCCTGACCAAACCAAGTAGAGACATAAAAAGGCTCTCTAAGGTCAGGGAGTGACACCTATAGCCTTATGGAAAATGATATGTACCCTCGATTCATTCAGTCAAACAACTACAAGGACCTGTGTTTTACTGCTGCTGTGGGTGAAGTGTGCACTGGACTTGAACACTCCCTCTCCTGGATTGGTTTGCCTGCTAAACAGCTGAGGAAATCTATTGACTTCCATTAGCCTTAACAGTGTCTGTTCTTTGTATATATTTATGATGATGTATTTGTGTACTTGTAATATTTCATATTTATTCATTTCATTGCAAGTTGTACTTGTAATTCAGCCTGTTGCTACAATGATTTAAACCATTTAAAAAACTATCATGGATTTAGGGATGCTGAAACTCCCAGCAACCAATGTTTACACCAAACCCATGCTTTCAAAACCATGAAGGGGAGTGTACAAGTCCACACTTCCGGAGAGTAGAGAATCGGGGTGCGGCCTTATCCTCTTGACCCCCTTTGGTACGTTAGGGCATCAACCATGGATCTCCACCTACACGGAACATTGGAGGAATGTCTCACCTGAGAAATGCAGTCAAAGCCAGCTGTGGAGCTGAGATTCAGAGACGTATCAATCCCAAAAGTGACACCAGACAGTGACTGAAAAACAGTGAGTGGGAAAAGTATGTGTCTGGTTAAACAAAAGTGGAGATCTGGAATCTGGATTGAAGACACACACACCCTTTCCAGTCGGCATATATTGGCTTTTGGATCAGGGATAACTTATACTTGAAATTAAGAGGAATATTATATTTTAAATGTAACCTTTATTTAACTAGGCAAGTCAGTTAAGAACAAATTCTTATTTACAATGACAGCCTACCCTGGCCAATCCCGGACAACACTGGGCCCATTGTGCTCCGCCCTATGGAACTCCCAATCACAGCTAGATGTGATACAGCCTGGACTCAAACCAGAGACTGTAGTGACACCTCTTGCGTTGAGATGCAGTGCCTTAGACAGCGACGCCACTCGGGAGCCCAAGAGAACAGACATTTCAGACTGCAACCGGACTGCAACTTTTTGTATATTTCATACATAGGATACTACATATACAAGTACTTTACAAAACCTCTTGGTCCTTAGACAATGATTACGAAGCAAGTGCCATACTATTATGCTTTTATTAGCAGTACCCGAATACCAATTCATGCTTGCTGACGACATATTGTCAAAGAGAAGTGTTTGACTTGACCACAAAGTTACTGACTGTTTCAGTTTGGCAGGGAGGTTGAAAGAAAAATGTAATGCTGGCACTGCAGGTATTGAGTAAACTATGATGTACTTTCCCATAATAAAACAATTCAATTTTTTACCTACATTGTGTTGCCTACACTACATTAAAGCCACTAGTTACATTGTACCATCAGAATATTGGTACACAATATAGTACCCGTCAAAAGTTTGGACACACCTACTCATTCAAGGGTTTTCTTTTTTTTTAAACTATTTTCGACAATGTAGAATAAACTATGAAATAACACATATGGAATCATGAAGTAACCAATAAAGTGTTAAACAAATCAAAATATATTTTAGATTCTTCAAAGTAGCCACCCTTTGCCTTGATGACTGCTTTGCACATTCTTAGACCCACTCCAATTTGCATACCGCCCAAACGATGCATTCTCTATTGCACTCCACACTGCCCTTTCCCACCTGGATGAAAGGTACACCTATGTGAGAATGCTATGACTACAGCTCAGCTTTCAACACCATAGTGCCCTCAAAGCTCATCAATAAGCTAAGCACCCTGGGATAAAACACTAAACACTGACTTCCTGACGGGCCACCCCCAGGTGGTAAGGGTAGGTAACACCACATCCCTACGCTGATCCTCAACACAGGGGCCGTTCAGGGGTGGGTGCTCAGCCCCCTCCTGTACTCCCTGTTCACTCATGACTGCACGGCCAGGCACGACCCCAACACCATCATTACATTTTCCGATGACACAACAGGCCTGACCATAGACAACAACGAGACAGCCTAAAGAGAGAAGGTCAGAGACCTGGCCGTGTGGTGCCAGGACAACAACCTCTCGCTCAACGTGATCAAGACAAAGGAGATGATTGTGGACTACAGGAAAAAGAGGACCAAGCACGCCCCATTTTCATCAACGAGGCTGCAGTGGAGCAGGTTGAGAACTTCAAGTTCCTTGGCGTCCACATCAACAACAAACTAACATGGTCCAAGCACACCATGACAGTCATGACGTGGGCACGACAAAACCTATTGTCCCTCAGGAGACTGAAACGATTTGGCATGGGTCCTCAGATCCTCAAAACGGTTCAACAGCTGCACCATTGAAAGCTTCCTGACGTGTTGCATCACTGCCTGGTATGGCAACTGCTCAGCATCCGACCACAAGGCACTACAGAGGGTAATGTGAATGGCCCAGTACATCACTGGGGCCAAGCTTCCTGCCATCCATGACCTCTGTACCAGGCGGTACAAAGATTGCAGCCACCCTAGTCATAGACTGTTCTCTCAGCTACCGCATTGCAAGCAGTACCGAAGCAGCAAATTTAGGTTCAAGATGCTTCAAAACAGCTTCTACCCCCAAGCCATAAGACTCCTGAACGTCTAGTCAAATGGCTACCCAGACTATTTGTGTAGCGCCACACACACCACTGTCACTCTCTGTTGTCATCTATGCATAGTCACTTTAATTAACTCTACCAACATGTACATACTACCTCAACTAACCGGTGCCCCCACACAATGACTCTGTACCGGAACCCCCCTGTATATATTGCTATTTTTTACTGCTGCTCTTTAATTACTTGTTACGTTTATTCTTTTCCGTTTAAAAAAAAACTGGACTGTTGGTTAAGGGCTCGTAAGTAAGCATTTCCCCTGTTGTATTCGGCGTGTGTGCCTAATAAAATTGGACTTGATTTGATTTGATTACTGGGTCTTCCTTTCCTGTGGTGGTCATCATAGCGCAGTTTCATCATAGTGCTTGATGGTTTTTGAGGCTGCACATGAAGAAACGTTCCAAGTTCTTGAAATTTACCGCATTGACTGTCCTTCATGACTGTCATCTCTCTTTGCTTTTTTGAGCTGTTCTTGTCATAATATGGACTTGATCTTTTACCAAATAGAGCTATCGTCTGTATACCAAATCAAATCAAACAAATGTATTTATAAAGCCCTTCTTACATCAGCTGACATCTCAAAGTGCTGTACAGAAACCCAGCCTAAAAACCCAGACAGCAAGCAATGCAGGTGTAGAAGCACGATAGCTAGGAAAAACTCCCTAGAAAGGCCAGAACCTAGGAAGAAACCTAGAGAGGACCCAGGCTATGAGGGGTGGCCAGTCCTCTTCTGGCTGTGCCGGGTGGAGATTATAACAGAACATGGCCAAGATGTTCAAATGTTCATAGATGACCGGCAGGGTCAAATAATAATAATCAATACCATCCCTACCATGTCACAACACAACTGATTGGCTCAAACACATTAAGGAAAGAAATTCCACAAATGAACTTTTAACAAGGAACACCTGTTTATTGGAATGCAATTTAAGCACCTTATGAAGCTTGTTGAGAGAATGCCAAGAGTGTGCAAAGCTTTCAAGGCAAAGGAGGGCTACTTAGAATCATTTTTGTTTTGTTTAACTCTTATTTGGTTAGTAGATGATTCCATATGTGTTATTTCATAGTGTTGATGTCTTCACTGTTATTCTACAATGTCGAAAATTGTAAAAAAATAAAAAAATAAAAAAAAGACTAAACATGAATGATTAGGGGTATGCAAACTTTTGACTGGTACTGAATGCGCATGCGCACAGGCGCACACACAAAATATTTCTTACAACATTTCCAAATTCTTTACTGACAGAACAATTTGAACACCTACAGTAATCACACAATGCCACATCGCGCACCACCAGAAGGTGTTACATCATCCAATTCCCTCCCAACCGATCCTCTCATAAGCAGAGCCTAAATTGTCATCATGCCGTCAGAGTAGTCATTGCAGTATGAATTAATTTTAATTGCACACATTATCACTCAAGAAGCGGATAAGAATCTGATCACTAAGCTAAGTACGATGTAACTAAACTCAGCAAAAAAAGGAAACGTCCCTTTTTCAGGAGACTGTCTTTCAAAGATAATTAGATCATTTGTAAAAATCCAAATAACTTCACAGATCTTCATTGTAAAGGGTTTAAACACTGTTTCCCATGCTTGTTCAATGAACCATAAACAATTAATGAACATGCACCTGTGGAACGGTTGTGAAGACACTAACAGCTTACAGACAGTAGGCAAATAAGGTCACAGTTATGAAAACTTATGACACTAAAGAGGCCTTTCTACTGACTCTGAAAACGCCAAAGGAAAGATGCCCAAGGTCCCTGCTCATCTGCGTGAACGTCCCTTAGGCATGCTGCAAGGAGGCATTGAGGACTGCAGATGTGGCCAGGGAAATATATTGCAATGGGACGCCTAAGTGAGATGCTAAGATAGCTCTACAGGAAGACTGATCATCCTCGCAGTGGCAGACCACGTGTAACAACACCTGCACAGGATCGGTACATCCGAACAATACACCTGAGGGACAGGTACAGGATGGCAACAACAACTGCCCGAGTTACACCAGGAATGCACCATCGGTGCTCAGACTTTCCGCAATAGGCTGAGAGAGGATGGACTGAGGGCTTGTAGGCCTGTTGTAAGGCAGGTTCTCACCAGACATCACCGGCAACAACATCGCCTATGGGCACAAACCCACAGTCGCTGGACCAGACAGGACTGGCAAAAAGTGCTCTTTACTGATGAGTCGCGGTTTTGTCTCACCAGGGGTGATGTTCAGATTTGCGTTTATCATTGAAGAAATGAGCGTGACACTGAGGCCTGTACTCTGGAGCGGGATTGATTTGGAGGTGGAGGGTCCGTCATGGTCTGGGTCGATGTGTCACAGCATCATCGGACTGAGCTTGTTGTCATTGCAGGCAATCTCCGCGCTGTGCGTTACAGGGAAGACATCCTCCTCCCTCATGTGGTACCCTTCCTGCAGGCTCATCCTGACATGACCCTCCAGCATGACAATGTCACCAGCCATACTGCTCTTTCTGTAAATGATTTCCTGCAAGACAGGAATGTCAGTGTTCTGCAATGGCCAGCGAAGAACCCGGATCTCAATCCCATTGAGCACGTCTGGGACCTGTTGGATTGGAGGGTGAGGGCCAGGGCCTTTCCCCCCAGAAATGTCCGTGAACTTGCAGGTGCCTTGGTGGAAGAATGGGGTAGCATCTCACAGCAAGAACTGGTGCAGTCCATGAGGAGGAGATGCACTGCACTATTTAATGCAGCTGGTGGCTACACCAGATACTGACTGTTACTTTTGATTTTAACTCCCCCCCTTTGTTCAGGGACACATGAATCAATTTATGTTAGTCACATGTCTATGGAACTTGTTCAGTTTATGTCTCAGTTGTTGAATCTTGTTTTGTTCATACAAATATTTACACATGTTAAGTTTGATGAAAATAAATGCAGTTGACTGTGAGAGGATGTTCTTTTTTTTGCTGAGTTTACTTGAGCATGCAGCGTTGCTCTTTCGTCAGTCAGAAGAGGTCATTGGGATAATAGATTGGGATAATAATATTATCTAGGTTATGTAATTCAAGACATATTTGCCTGAGGATGGTGCTGCGGTTAAGGCAGCCTTCCTCGACAATCATTCCCTTGCCGGCATGGCGTCGAAGCCTTACATTGGTAGGCTTTTGCTTCCTTAAAACCAGTAGTGTCTATATTTTAGCCAACAGTGTCCTCTGGTGGTACTAGAAATTGAATAAGCCTAACACCTTATGATGTTTTTAGCTCACATTAAAGTAACTGTCCAGTGAAAATCTCACATGTAAAATGTCATATTCTGTTAACTCATACCCAAATAATGTTGTTTACTCATCCTATACTCGTATGTAGCCAAAGCATAAATTGGCTACATATTTTTTTTTATGACTGGTAAACACCCACACCATTCTGTTGTTGGTGTACGACAACACCATTCTGTTGTTGGTGTACGACAACACCATTCTGTTGTTGGTGTACGCCCACACCATTCTGTTGTTGGTGTACGCCCACACCATTCTGTTGTTGGTGTACGCTGCTTTTTAACATACTTAATTAAAAGTAAAACTATTTCACTCATATTGCTATGAATGATAGGTCATATTTCATAAAAATATGGAAACACTAGAGAGTTACTTTAAATTTACAGTGGACTAGGATGTGAATTTGACGTTGCAGAGGCCCTTTATAACAAAGTTATAAAGTTATTTCAGAGAGCTGAAACGATCAACTTGCAGAATATGATTTATTATTCATTAAATAGCCCACTTGCACAGTTTGCCTGGTTTGACCAGACTAGTACCAGGACAAAATCTGAACTTAGTAAAGGCCCAGTTTTACTTTTTAAAAATAATTATATGGATAGGAATGATGTGGATTATTTTATCCCCTATTTTGCAATCCAATATCAGATCAATAATGGTTGATTTTAAGCTAGGTTCGAATTTCCCACTTTGAAAGTATCAGAATCAACCAATAGGAAGCTCTATGCAAAAAACGTACTGACTATTTTAACTCAGAGGTTCCGAGTTTCTGAAGTTAGCTTGGGGCAAAGGCTTCAAAAATTGAGGGGGGGGGTTTCCCCAACCATTACTGGCTTTGTCAGAGCTGATCTGATTGCTCAAAATACTAATCGGTGAAGGAAAAAAATATCAGAATTAGGCTTCCTGTGTAAACGCAGCCTCTGACAAGTATAGCTCAAGGAATCACATTGACTCTCTTCATAGTTTCCAAGTCGGACATTTCTGAGTTTCCAAGTTCCGAGACGTCTTTAACAAGGCAGAAGGATGAAAAAGTGTACAACTGGGGCGTAATCGTTACGCCAATTCTATGGCAAAACGTTTGCAAAAGAAACCGTTTACTCCAAACGGTAAACATATTGAAACGAAAACGAGAGTTTCTACTGGACAAATTCAGGTAGGTCCCTCCCCGTTCTTAAAAACGGTAAACGGTTTACGTTACAAAGGTTTCCTCTGTTGCAAAATGTACTAAAAACGCGGTTGAGTTCTATTTTCTTTTTAAACTGAAGTTTTAGTTCAGTCATGTCTCCTATTTTTTTTTTTAAGTGTCTGGAAGATTTCACTCCACTTTAGATCATGGAAGAACCGATCATTTATAGATGTGCAGTTTGTCACACACTTCTTAGACTATTCAGATTGGAATGGCAACCCGTTGAAACCATACAATTAAAATGAACTCCAACTTCTGTTTAAGAACCTAGGGTGATGATATTTTCGACCTAGTTAAGTTAATTACGTCACGTTGAAGTGTTAGGAGGAAACGGTTTGCAACGGAATCTGACTAATGAATACACCCTGCTGCTGCTCATGTTCTCAGTTTTCCTGGGAATTGGCTACTTTGAAAACAATGTCGCGGGTGAAAATGTATTGGTTGCAGGTTTTTGAGCTACTTCTAAATTGCACTGCGGACGCCATAGCATTTCACTTTTTGTTTTATCTATTCATTTCACTGTGACCTGCTGCTGCTGACTATCAGGTAGTGAGGTAGGCTGCTGCTGCTAAGTGAGGGAGTGGTGCGGGGAAGGCACTTCATATACAGTCGTTGGAAGGGAGGGACTGACCGGAGTGCCAGAATTAAGCCTAGGCAACCGTACCACCGTGTGGTTGTCGTTTACCTTTGAACGTCTGACTAACATGACATGATACCAAAGCCTTACCAACGTCTGCGTGTACCTAACATGTCGTCATACCAACGCATTACTAACATCTGCGTCATGCATGAGTGTTAATAAAAGTCATAAGGTGCGTAGTTATATTAATTAAATCTCAACCATAAATGTTAGAAATTTAGCAGACAGGGAGTGCTTCTGTTGCAGCAGGCCAGCTCAGCTGAGTCACGTCCGAGAAGAGCAGCACATCATGACAAGTGACGTGAGATTCAACAACAGAAGCCCTAGGTAGCTAGCTACATACTTCTCCCTGTAGCAAGCTACATACTTCTTTACTTCATTCTTTGCTTTATCATGACAGCCAACACAGAAAGGGAGAGACACGGAGAAATACACAAACAACAGTTTCAGAGAGAGGATCGAACAATGTGCTTTCTCTCTGGGTATGTATGGCCAGAAAGTTGAAGACAGAGGAACGAACCGATTTGATACAGAATGGCAGGTAAATGGGCAAAATATTGCAAAGGCTGGGAAAGAGAACGGGTTATAATGTAATTGATTAAGAGCATCCCAGGAGATGACAGAAAAGCTTACTGTTGGTATTGCAAATCAGAAATGAGAGCCCACCACGCCGATCTTATTTCTCATGAACAAATAGAGAAACACAAGAAAAACGCTGCTCCATTTTCTAATGCAAGAATATGACACAGGAACTGCATTTGTAAGAGAGAATAACACAGTTAAACAATCAGAGTTATTGATGGCTACACATTGCATGCCACTCCAGCATTGCAACTGTTGATCACCTGGGATGTGTTGTTGAAGACATTATCTTCAACAGTATCCACAGAACAAAATGCACAGCGCTCATCAATGCAGTTTATAGAGCCTGCGGTGCATGAGGAACTAAAGGACATTGGGAATGAGTCTTACTCATTGATTAATGATGAAATGAGTGATGTCACAACCAAAAAGCAACTGTGTGTGGTGATAAGATGCCACAGCAAGAAACTCTCTCAAATCACACAAAAAAAACACACAAGAAAAAGGCATGGTGATTAACTTTTACTATCGTTATCTTCACGCTGTTGGCTAGAGCGCATGTATAGCCTACCATGAGGTTATTATGGACAAAAGAGCAAGATTATTTTTTTGTCATGTCAGCAGAATAAGACCCTCGATATTTATTGGAAAGGAGCATCAAGCTCATCACCGTACACTTTCACCACCCTGTGAAGTTCCTAATTTATTTTATTTGTAGCCTAATAAACTGCATGCTTTCCTGACTCATAGTGGGAGGACGTCATTGACGTTTACTTCGATATGATGGATTTATATCAATACTTGCGTATTAAAGCGTTTCCACTGACGTTTCTCGCATAATACATTTTACAGACACAAAAAGATCCCACCTATCCGAGCGCATTTTGTTTTGTCTACATTTGGAAAGTTTACGGAAACAAGTTCTGTTTCCATTAGGCCTTTCATTAAATTTTGTCCGACATGTACTGTACTCTCATAAAGGCATACGGCGACAATGAGAACTCTGAGGGGGTGGCCAAAGTCCTCTCGTACATGGAAGCGGTTTAGAAGGTCAATAACACTTGACGAGATAGAGGTCGCCCATCTGATAGAGGAGCACAGGCTGGAGCGGGAACAACTACTGACAGACCACCTGAAGTCCAAAGAGGTGGGCAGTGTGCACCAACCAACTTAGTTAACCAACTCTTAAAAGGGGTAATTCACTCCAAATTAAAGTTGGTCAGATGTTGAGAAGTTCTCCTCCCCGCTAGGTGTTTTACATTTTTTTTTTTTTGATGAATGGGAAAGATAAGCACCATATCATTTCAGCATTATGGAACTATCACTTTTTCATATTAGGGTCTCAAGACATTCTCATTACTTTTTGGGGATAAGATTGGGGCTTGTTTTTTGGTCTTCTGATTGTATGATGCCTTTTCTTCTCTGTAGGTATGGAAAACATTGTTAAAGGAGATGCCCATGGCATCAGTGCTAAGAGTCATGGTAAGATGACACCAGACCAAGTCCTCTAACCAGGAAGCTCAGACGTGGTAGCGGTTTGCGAGATGATCCAGAGTTAGGTGTCTTTAAAAAAGGTGAGACATACCTACCTGCTGTCTCTCACGCTCAATGAACTGGGATTCATTCACTTGCTGCTTTCTCAGAGATCTATCTCGTAGTTGTATTGTTATTGTAGGCAAAAGTCCACCCCTTCAGCATCTTGGCGGCATCAGAAAATGACATGGTGGATCTGGCGGGAAAGCGTTTTGCGGTGGCGGTGGACATTAGCACGCCTCTGAGCAGTATTGTTCAGGGGACCTCAGTGGTCACGGCTGCAGCGATAGCCATGGTAAGTCAACACGACTATCCTGCACTCAAGATGCACCATAGAGATGGATAGAGGCTGCACTTGACACAGAAGCGTTAATGGCAAAGATGTGGGGGGGGGGGCTCTGTTGAACTATAGCTGCACTCCTAAGCACGGTTTAATGACTAGTTGTCACAGCTGTGTTTCTAAGCTGCATCTATAAACATGGGAAGGCTAGATGGTCTCTGGAGGAAGCTACGGTCCAGGACAGAGATTCCATGGGTTGAGAGATTCCATGGGTTCCTGCCACATCTCCCCCCATATGCCACCATCTCAAGATGGCACAGGCATTCCATGCATGCTCTGTTATGAGTACATGTCATGTAAAAATGTAATGACCATTCCAGGCATTTTAGAGCGGGACTATTTTAACATGTACCAAGTTGGTTGTGTCTATGTTACAGGTTCTTGTGCGGACGGAGGCAGAGACACTCTGAGGGAGCTATAGTTCCTTGCACAATCTCAGCCGACATGTCTCTTCGTGAAGTAACAGCTAAGCTGGTCAAGGTACAGAGGTAAGTGTCACACTAAGAAATGTGCATCTCGAAACGCACATTGTTTTACAGGCAAAAACTTGCTTGCTTGCCAAAACTGAATGATTGCTTGCCAACTAGTCACACTGTCTGAAACCAGGGTCATGTCCATAAGGGAACCAAACTGAAGATAATGGACTGAAACAGGGAGGAACTTATAAAGCTCATTTCTGTTTTCAAACTTTTTGCCCTACTGAACATGGCCCATTTCTTTGATAAAACATGACGTTGTGTAAGTGCTATGACTGGGTCATAGCTTACCGCTGCTTCATTGATCTGTTCACAGATAACCAGTGGCTATACAGACTGTGCTCTCCCCATCCTGTGGGCTTCGGAGAAAGGGATCACTGTGAACATGTCAATGATATTCACCAACAGCGCCAACCCGGCGGAGTGTCTGAGGATGTACAGACATGTAAGTTGGATGCATCAAGGTAATCCTCAAGATAATGATTCTGTGGTGTACCACTGTCCTACCCCCACTGCTCTGTCAATGCCAACCTGTGCTGCATTGATTGAAAAATAGACTTTTGGAAAACACTTGCACAGATACCATGTCACATGGAATATATTATTTTTTAAATTACATGTGACTACACTACTAACTACTCTTTTAATCACAATTCAATCATGTTTGTGTCATGCATCTTATGTGTCATTATGTGCAGCTTGGTCAAGTACATTCTGGGGTCGTTCCTCCTCAAAGCACAAAAAGAGGATTTCGACACTCACCAACGCAGATTGTTCTGAAATTGTTTCTATAGTTAGAAACATAAGCATTTCAACCGCATTTTGTTGAAATATAATTTGCACTGAGAAAATAAGCTAATTGATTTCACACAAATTGGCAATTTCAATGTAGGATTCATATAATATACAATAAATATAGTACGTAACATCCGATTTCCACGAAAATAGCTTAGCAATTATTAAAATAAATTATAAAACGACACATACCCACCCCAATTGGTCAGTATATAGTATCAGTACTCTCTGTTTGAAAAGTTGTATGAAGCTGTGACTTGGAGTATTGTTTATTCATGATATGTAATCTAGTCAGAGTAAATAATAATTTAATTTTTTCCTGTTTAGAGATCCTGCTACTGTCATTTAAAAAAAAAATGATGGTGTTGTTTATCAAATGTATCACAACATTTTCTTTGGAACTTTGGGTAGAAAACCAATAGCTTTTGCTCATGATGTGTCACGCCCTGACCATAGAGAGCCCTTGGTTCTCTATGGTGTTGTAGGTCAGGGTGTGACCAGGGGGGTGTTCTAGTTTTCCTATTTCTATGTTGGTGTACTTGGTATGGTTCCCAATTAGAGGCAGCTGATTATCGTTGTCTCTAATTTGGGATCAACCACCCCTGTGTGTTTGGTGAAGAAGCAAACTACTAGGCTACAGCAGTTCTATTGGTTTCAATGTTATGGTCTCTAAGGGTTTTCAATGGGTAAAAGTCCCAAACACACACAGTAAAGGGTTTTGTATTGGGTTAGGTTTAATGGTAAGTGTCACTAATCACACAACATACCATCACCAAATTTACTAAGAATTGGGGTTGTAACAGTTTGCGTTTCGGTACAGTGGGAAAATTAAATGCCATTCACAATGTTCGGCATTCACAATGTTCCTGGCATTGTCTGTTGTGACAGGATTTTATGCTGGGACTCTAACATTTCCACTCTGATGCTGCGTTTTTGTAACCATGTGGGAGTTTACCAGTTGTGAAGTCGTAAATACAATTTGTGATGCATTAATCACTCTCAAACAATTACTCCGATCAGAAATGGATCAGGCTACTGTGCTGCTGCAGTGCATGTTTGAGATTCTGAGTAAATTGCCTATATTGCTATTTACTATAGCCTATTTCAATAAATATGTTGTATTTTCATAAAGCAAGAGAATCTCACCAAAGCAGCACAAAATATCCATTCGGATAATTATTTTCTTTTAACTCTCGAATATCTGATGATCTGGAATCAACAACCAAAGTATATCTTCTTTTTTTTTATAGCGGACACTCGCAGGTGTCATGCTGAAGAAGCCCAAATGTTCTATTTTCACTTCATTTGATACGAATATGACGTAAACCACTCTTTCATTTTAATGCATGCTAGATTTCTCCAGCTGTGTAATTTCATTATCAAACAAATGAATGAATCCTAGAACTCTGTTAGATATCTCAAAGGTAAGTTGTTTTTGAATAACCCCAAAACATGTGATCTAAGGTAATAATGAGAGAGAAAAAACAATAGCAATATACAGTGCCTTGCGAAAGTATTCGGCCCCCTTGAACTTTGCGACCATTTGCCACATTTCAGGCTTCAAACATAAAGATATAAAACTGTATTTTTTTGTGAAGAATCAACAACAAGTGGGACACAATCATGAAGTGGAACGACAGTTATTGGATATTTCAAACTTTTTTAACAAATCAAAAACTGAAAAATTGGGTGTGCAAAATTATTCAGCCCCTTTACTTTCAGTGCAGCAAACTCTCTCCAGAAGTTCATTGAGGATCTCTGAATGATCCAATGTTGACCTAAATGACTAATGATGATAAATACAATCCACCTGTGTGTAATCAAGTCTCCGTATAACTGCACCTGCACTGTGATAGTCTCAGAGGTCCGCTAAAAGCGCGGAGAGCATCATGAAGAACAAGGAACACACCAGGCAGGTCCGAGATACTGTTGTGAAGAAGTTTAAAGCCGGATTTGGATACAAAAAGATTTCCCAAGCTTTAAACATCCCAAGGAGCACTGTGCAAGCGATAATATTGAAATGGAAGGAGTATCAGACCACTGCAAATCGACCAAGACCTGGCCGTCCCTCTAAACTTTCAGCTCATACAAGAATGATGATCAGAGATGCAGCCAAGAGGCCCATGATCACTCTGGAGGAACTGCAGAGATCTACAGCTGAGGTGGGAGACTCTGTCCATAGGACAACAATCAGTCGTATATTGCACAAATCTGGCCTTTATGGAAGAGTGGCAAGAAGAAAGCCATTTCTTAAAGATATCCATAAAAAGTGTTGTTTAAAGTTTGCCACAAGCCACCTGGGAGACACACCAAACATGTGGAAGAAGGTGCTCTGGTCAGATGAAACCAAAATTGATCTTTTTGGCAACAATGCAAAACGTTATGTTTGGTGTAAAAGCAACACAGCTCATCACCCTGAACACACCATCCCCACTGTCAAACATGGTGGTGGCAGCATCATGGTTTGGGCCTGCTTTTCTTCAGCGGGGACAGGGAAGATGGTTAAAATTGATGGGAAGATGGATGGAGCCAAATACAGGACCATTCTGGAAGAAAACCTGATGGAGTCTGCAAAAGACCTGAGACTGGGATGGAGATTTGTCTTCCAACAAGACAATGATCCAAAACATAAAGCAAAATCTACAATGGAATGGTTCAAAAATAAACATATCCAGGTGTTAGAATGGCCAAGTCAAAGTCCAGACCTGAATCCAATCGAGAATCTGTGGAAAGAACTGAAAACTGTTGTTCACAAATGCTCTTCATCCAACCTCAGTGAGCTCGAGCTGTTTTGCAAGGAGGAATGGGAAAAAATGTCAGTCTCTCGATGTGCAAAACTGAATGAGACATACCCCAAGCGACTTATAGCTGTAATCGCAGCAAAAGGTGACGCTACAAAGTATTAACTTAAGGGGGCTGAATAATTTTGCACGCCTAATTTTTCAGTTTTTAATTTGTTAAAAAGGTTTGAAATATCCAATAAATGTCGTTCCACTTCATGATTGTGTCCCACTTGTTGTTGATTCTTCACAAAAAAATACAGTTTTATATCTTTATGTTTGAAGCCTGAAATGTGGCAAAAGGTCGCAAAGTTCAAGGGGGCCGAATACTTTCGCAAGGCACTGTATACAAATCTAAAGAGAAATTTTAACAAACAGTGGAGCAAAGCATTAATAGACAGAGATTATGCATGCATGTGAGGTCCGGGACAAAAACGACCAAAAGCCAATCATACTAACTGAAATATGATAAAAGCATTAAGACATTCAAGTTATGAAGAGTATTTTACAAACTGTTCTAATAGTGTTTGTCCTAAAGTTTCAGCTTTTAAATGGGAATAATTATGGAAGTCTGAGTCTGCTATTCTCATTCACAGATTTATTTTGGATTACATATTTTTAGGCCACACGAAGTGAAATTGAGCATACAATACCAAGATGGAAAAATCTAATGGAGTCAAGAGTTGAGGCTACAACTGAGGAAGTCTTATGAAATAAATGAGTAGTTGGCCTAGGCCTATTCCTATTCCTATTCTAGCAATGTGCAACCCACCTACAATGCATATAGTAGCCTAGGACTAACAAGAGAGGAGGATGTATGAAATTTTTAAATTAGTTTATAATGATCCAGTTCATGATGATTTACAACCCATCACAGAACACACAGCCAGCCAGGCCTGTTGACTGTCACTCCACCAGAATGGAATAGGCTATTTGAAAATATTTGCCTCCACTAAATATATTTTGTCAATGTCATGATGCCTCTCATCCCTCCAGTAGCATGCCAGCCAAATGCGTAGAAGTATTTTTATTTCATGTGTTACTTTTTGGTACATTATTTGGGATGGCTGTTAGTGCAATAACATTGTCTATGGCAGGGATGTCAAACTCATTCCATGAAGGGTCTAGTGTCTGCTGTTTTTTCCTTTCAATTAAGACTTAGACAACCAGGTGAGGGGAGTTCCTTACTAATTAGTGACCTTAATTCATCAAGCGGGTACAAGGGAGTAGCAATAATCGATCCCTCCTATGTACACTGATTTTCAGTCACCCCTTTTGACCTATGGTGTTACGGATCTTTTTTATTGTTGTTGTTGTTTGGACAAGTTACTTCAGCTTTCGGACAAGTAAAAAATAAATAATAATAATACTTAAAAAAAAAAGTGTAATTAAAATAATAAATAAAGTATTCGGTCCTACATGTCCAAAAGACAAGTGTCTAAAAATGTTAATGTCAAGCCCTGCTTGTGACTTTCATAAAGGGGGCATGTCTGTAGCATGGTACATCGTCCTCCCACTCCAGGGTAATGTGATGAGCTGCCACTGGGAAGATTAGATTATGCTAAGCCACAGGGCACCGATCGTTGGCACGTGACATGAATGAGCAAAAACAATGAGGGTAGAGCAACCTTCTCAAATCAAATGTCAACAAGGCAACGCCTGGGAGGCTGCCCGGTACCACAACTAATGCAATCAACTTTCACCTGGTGCTAAACATGCCTACCCAGTCCAGATTAATCGAATCCCCTCACTGTTAAGCAAGCGCAACACAGGTTCATGAAAAACTTTGGCTTTGGCTTGCTTATACAGTAACTTCTGAAAGTATTCATACCTCCTTTACTTGTTCTACATTTTGTTACATCCTTATTCTAAAATTAATAAAAAATAAAATAATGTCCTCAACAATCTACACACAATACATCAAAATTAAAACAGGTTTTTAGAAATGTTTGCAAATGCACATAAGTATTCAGACCTTTTGCTATGAGAGTTGAAATTGAGCTCAGATGCATCCTGTTTCCATTGATCATGCTTGAGATGTTTCTACAACTTGGAGTCCACCTGTGGTAAATTCAATTGATTGGACATGATTTGGAAAGGCACTCACTTGTCTATATAAGGTCCCACAGTTGATAGTGCGTGTCAGAGTAAAAACCAAGCCATGAGGTCGAAATAATTGTCTGGAGAGCTCTGAGACAGGCTTGTGTTAGGGTATGGTTTGTCTGGGGGAGTTTTACTTGGCTCATCGCGCTTTAGTGACTCTTTATGGCGGACTGGGTGCCTGCAGGCTGACTTCGGTTGTTAGCTGAACAGTGTTTCCTCTGGCACATTTGGTAGAGCTGTCTTCCGGGTTAAGCGAGCGGTGTCAAGAAGTACGATTTGGTGGATCATGTTTCGGGGGATGCATGACTTGACCTTCGCTTCTCCCGAGCCTGTTGGGGAGTTGCAGCGATGAGACAAGATTGTAATCACGAAATTATGGAGAAAAAGGGGTTATAACTTTTAAAAAGAATCAGCAGAGGGGAGACGATGTGTTTCTTTGCATTTACGTCTTGCTCCGGTATACTGGGGTGACGTCGGCATAAATGTGTCATCATATTTCAGGTGTTGGCAACTTCATAGGCTATTCTCGTTGAGCGTGGCGACATACTGTAAACATTTTATCCACAACTCTCTGTCCATTGCCGTTGTAATATACTGGGAAGCCAAAATGTTCCCAAACTGGAGATTTTCAACGATGATGGGGGATCCTCCAATTCTGGTTTATCAACTCCACCACTCGCCATTGGACAGAACTAATTCCCAGCTGCGCCTCACAAAAGGACAGTTTGAAATGCGCCCATTACGGTTTGAATTTTGATTACAACGTGCACATAGGCCTGAATATTATTTTTCAGGTCAGATTTGCTCGAGGCATAGGTCTACAAGGGTAATGTGATGGGCTGCAGCGTAGGCATAAACTATAGGCATAATGTTTTTATTTTGTAAATAAGTATATTTTTTATGTATTCATTTTGGTTTAGAATGTGAACTGAACCGAGGTCCCCGTTCAGTTACACCCCTACTGAGAATGCATTACATAGTATGAATAAACAATACTCCCAAGTCACAACTTGTCAAACAGAGATCTGATACTGTATACTGGCCATTGGTGTGGGGTTTGGGTGGTCCGTGGGTGGTGTTTGACCATTTATTTGGATTCCTCACATCTTAACCACGGTTAAGAGGTTTTTGTGCAAATCGGATGTTTGGTACTATATTTTACTAACTGAATCCAAAACATTTAAATGGCCCATTTGGGTGCAAATTCATTTCTCAGGGTTCAAAACGTCTTTCAACAAAATAATAAAAATCTGTTTCTAATTAATGGAACTATTTCAGAACAATCTGAGATGGTGGGTGTCATTGACTTACTGAAATGACATGGAACAACACTGGTTATCAAAGTAATTGTAGAGTTGCCAAATGTTTTGTCTCATCTACAACTATAATCAGCGTTATTCAAATCATTGTTATTCATCATGCCTCTATTGTGTTTTGTTTTTGGTAGAAAATAGGTAGCTTTTCCAAACTGATAGTGTGCGTGCTGACCTCAAAGGCCACTCCATCGCCACCCCTGCTGAGGACAGGGGCTTGCTCGACCTTTAGGGCTTTGACTTGGGAACCCGTGGACATCATCCGTAACCTTATCCTGATCTTCGAACAAATTCTGGACCGTACAAAGAAATAAAAACATTGATAGAAATGGTGGAAAGATTATGAAATTGACTTGGCTCGCAATGACGCACAAAGTGCCCTGGAGAACGGAAATTCAAAAAGATATTGATATTTACAATACCGTTTTTTTTATTTTGATCATGAGTGAAATGAAGATGCGCCCAGCAGGTTCAATGAAATTGTGGAAATGTGTATTCGGTTATTATCTAAAGTTGGTAAAGGAGACCTAAAACGATATCATGATATGCGACTACATATATATCACACTACAAGAATGGATATTAAAGTAAAGATTCACCCATTTGTTTTATGTCATATTGTATTTGTGCAATTAAAAATGGGTGAATCATTCCTTTAATGCGTACAGTACTCTTATGGTATAACAATGCTTTCTTTCAAGAATAAATAATGGTAGACATTACATGGAAAGACCATTCACGATTATTCATTTGAATTGAGGAGCGGTGGTTTAAGAGACCTGTATCTTGTAATGGGCAATAGTTCCATTGTAGGTTTCTGTTGGAGGGGATCACTGTACAGTACATTACTACTATGTTTTTTTTTTTGGTACCTTATTTAACAATTGTATGTAACTACCCACATCAATGAAGAACAAATTCTTATTTACAATGACGGCCTACCAAAAGGCAAACGCCTCCTGCCGGGACGGGGGCTGGGGTTAAAAATAAAATAAAAATGTATTTAAAATATAGGACAAAAACACACATCATGACAAGAGAGACAACACAACACCACATAAAGAGAGACCTAAGACAACAAGATAGCAAGGCAGCAACACATGACAACAGCATGACAGCAGCATGACAGCAGCATGACAGCAGCACAAAACATGGTACAAACATTATTGGGCACAGACAACCGCACAAAGGGCAAGAAGTTAGAGACAACAATACATCAATCAAAGCAGCCACAACTGTCAGTAAGAGTGTCCGTGATTGAGTCTTTGAATGAAGAGATTGAGATAAAACTGTCCAGTTTGAGTGTTTGTAGCAAACTGAAAAGATGAGCGACTCGGATGTGTTAGCTTTGGGGACCTTTAACAGGATGTGACTGGCGTTGCATGTGGAGGATGAGGGCTGCAGTAGATATCTCAGATAGGAGGGAGTGAGGACTAAGAGGGTTTTTATAAATAAGCATCAATCAGTGGGTCTTGCGATGAGTATACAGAGATGATCAGTTTACAGAGGAGTATAGAGTGCAGTGATGTGTCCTATAAGGAGCATTTGTGGCAAATCTGATGGTAAAGAACATCTAGCCGCTCAAGAGCACCCTTACCTGCCGATCTATAAATTACATCTCTGTAATCTAGCATGGGTAGGATGATCATCTGAATCAGGGTTAGTTTGGCAGCTGGGGTGAAAGAGGAGCGATTACGATAGAGGAAACCAAGTCTAGATTTAACTTTAGCCTGCAGCTTTTATATGTGCTGAGAGAAGGACCAAGGGTCTTTTGAAGTGTGTCCCCCTGTATGTAGCATTGTAAATTAGTACAGTTAAACTGGAGAACTCGATAAGAAGTGAGGCACCGAGCGTCTGAGAAAGCCAATGGAAGTCAGTTATTGGATGTTCTGTGAAAATCTAGAACTGATCTTATTTAGAAGTGTAATGACGGGGCCCTTGGACTGTTTCTGTCTTACTCAAATGGTCTGACCACTATACTCAGACTAACCAACTAGTTTGATAGCAAGTGTTTTTTATTTTTTACAAATATATATTTATGATGAGATCAAACTTATGATAGAATATCCTTGGTGCAAAGGCCCTTCTCCCCCGATTGTCCAGTTTGGCCGGGCGGCCAGCTCTAGGAAGAGCCTTGGTGGTTCCAAACTTCTTCCTTTTTAGAATGATGGAGGCCACTGTGTTCTTGGGGACCTTCAATGCTGCAGAAATGTTTTGGTACCCTTCACCAGATCTGTGCCTCGACACAATCCTGTCTCAGAGCTCTACGGACAATTATTTCGACCTCATGGCTTGGTTTTTGCTCTGACATACACTGTCAACTGTGGGACCTTATATAGACAGGTGTTTGCCTATCCAAATCATGTCCAATCAATTGAATTTACCACAGGTGGACTCCAAGTTGTAGAAACATCTCAAGGATGATCAATGGAAAGAGGATGCACCTGAGCTACATTTCAAGTCTCATAGCAAAGGGTCTGAATACTTATGTAAATAAGGTATCTGTTTTTATTTGTAATGCATTTGCAAAAATGTCAAACTGTTTTCGCTTAGTCATTATGGGGAATTGTGTGTCGATTGATAAGTAAAAATAATTTTGCTGTATCGTAACAAAGTGGAAAAAGTTGAGGGGTCTGAATACTTTCCGAATGCACTTTTTGCATACCAATGGCTTTTTTCCCAAGTGGTATCAGTTGTTGAAGGTCAAAACAAGGTACTATAAATCAAATCAATTTTTTTATTGGTGACATACACATGGTTAGCAGATGTTATACACATGGTTAGCAGATGTTAATGCGATTTGTAGCGAAATGCTTGTGCTTCTAGTTCCAACAGTGCAGTAATATCTAACAAGTAGTCTAACAATTCCCCAACAACTACCTAATACACACAAATCTAAAGGGGTGAATGAGAATATGTACATATAAGTATATGGATGAGCGATAGCCGAGCGGCATAGGCAAGGTGCAGTAGTATATACATGTGATATGAGTAATGTAAGATATGTAAACATTATTAAAGTGGCAATATTTAAAGTGGCATTGTTTAAAGTGACTAATGATCAATTTTATTTAAGTTTCCAGTGATTGGGTCTCAGTAAAGTATATACATGCGATATGAGTAATGTAAAATATGTAACATTATTGAAGTGATCCATTTATTAAAGTGACCAGTGATTGAGTCTCAGTGTAGGCAGCAGCCTCACTGAGTTAGTGATGGCTATTTAACCGTCTGATGGCTTTGAGATAGAAGCTGTTTTTCAATCTCTCAGTCCCTGCTTTGATGCACCTGTACTGACCTCGCCTTCTGGATGATAACGGTGTGAACAGGCAGTGGCTCGGGTGGTTGTTGTCCTTGAGGATCTTTTTTTATTTGTCAAGTTTTTTAAATGTCACCGTTATTTAACCAGGTAGGCCAGTTGAGAACACGTTCTCATTTACAACTGCGACCTGGCCAAGATAAAGCAAAGCAGTGTGACACAAACAACAACACAGAGTTACACATGGAATAAACAAACGTACAGTCAATAACACAATAGAAAAAGTCTATATACAGTGACTATACACATCTTTTTGGCCTTCCTGTGACATCCGGTGCTGTATGTATTCTGTACAGCACTTTGAGATATCAGCTGATGTACGAAGGGCTATATAAATAAATTTGATTTGATTTTATGTGTCATGGAGGGCAGGTAGTTTGCCCCTGGTGATGCATTGTGCAGACCGCACCACCCTCTGGAGAGCCTTGCGGTTGAGGGCGGTGCAGTTGCCATACCATGCTGTGATACAGCCTGACAGGATGCTCTCGATTGTGCATCTGTAAAAGTTTGTCAGGGTTTTACGCCTTCACCACACTGTCTGTGTGGGTGGACCATTGCAATTTGTCTGTGATGTGTACACCCAGGAAATTAAAACTTTACACCTTCTCCACTGCTGTCCCTTCGATGTGAATAGGGGTCTGCTCCCTCTGCTGTTTACTGAAGTCCATGATCATCTCCTTTGTTTTGTTGCGGTTGAGTGAGAGGTTGTTTTCCAGACACCACACTCCGAGTGCCCTCACCTCCTCCCTGTATGCTGTCTCGTCATGTTGTTGGTGGTCAAGCGCACTACTGTTGTGTCGTCTGCAAACTTGATGATAGAGTTGTAGGCGTGCATGGCCATGCAGGCGTGGGTGAACAGGGAGTACCGGAGAGGGCTGAGCACACACCTTCGTGGGGCCCCAGTGTTGAGGATCAGCGAAGTGGAGAGGTTGTTTCCTTCCTTAACCACCTGGGGGCGGCCCATCAAAGTCCAGAACCCAGTTGCACAGCGAGGGGTTGAGACCCAGGGGCCTCCAGCTTGATGATGAGCTTGGAGGGTACTATGGTGTTGAATGCTGAGCTGTAGTCAATGAACAGAATTCTTACATAGGTATTCTTTTTGTCCAGATGGGATAGGGCAGTGGGCAGTGTGATGGTGATTGTGCCCTCTGTGGACCTGTTGGGGCGGTATGCAAACTGAAGTGGGTCTAGGGTGGCCGGTAAGGTGGCGGTGATATGATCCTTGACTAGCCTCTCAAAGCATTTCATGATGACAGAAGTGAGTGCTACGGGGCGGTAGTCATTTAGATCAGTTATCTTTGCCTTCTTGGGTACAGGAACAATGGTAGCCATCGATAAGACTTAAGCTGCTAGAAGCACATTAGAAGTATTCCAGTGTAGGAGGTTTTTGATGAAAACTAATGTAATGTCAGTCATGCTAAACCTAATTTACCAATATTTCCGTAGAAACGCACTAGGTTTCCAATGTAATAGATCCAACAATGTAACTTTTGACATAATTATGTAACACTTTAGAAGTATAAATGTAATGATTGATTTCTTCAAATATTGAATAAATAAAATGGGATAATACTAAAATGATTCATCTTTATGTGTCATTTCAGAAGGACAGCTGAAGGTACAATTGCACAAGTGGAAATTAGTAACTGGGATTCATTGAGTTTTGGTCATCTACCATTTCAGATCAACCCCTGTTTTAGGCAAAGGTAATGTTGACCATGTAACTGATTTCTAAAGATTTGTTTTATTTGTGTTTTCATATTGTGCAATAAAAGCACAAGGTGTGTCAATCAATAAAGAACCCACCAGAAAGTACATGTTTGAATAGGTACTACTAGACCCTGTAAATAAACATACTTGTAGGCTACATTCTATGCCCATTCTGAGGAAAAATACATTGGAGTCAGTTGCAGTAATTGAATACAGTGGGGCACATTGACACCTGTCGATTAAAATGGCCACAGTCCATATTAATAGAGACCTGTCAATCTGTCATCGTCTATAAATTGAACTAAATTGAAAATGTAGGCCTTAGTGTCACATGGTTGTAATATTCCATTCCACTGTCAATGAAATGTAAGTATTTTTTTCTCCATTTACTAGCTCTCGAAAACCCTTCAAGGGTTTTCAGCGGGTACGGTTGGCTGGGTGTGAACTACAATTCCAACACTGTTTTAACATTTAGAAACATGCTGTGTGTGCCTCCAGTTGATGAACTCCACTTCATCCCCATGTAAAGGTGCGTTGTAATTGAACCTTTTTGTATTTAGAAAATTATTTCTAGCTGATATGAAAGATAAGGTCTTATGTTTTCAAATCCGTACCGCAAGCTATGAGTTTGTAACATTCAGAACGAGTGTCGTTGGGCTCTTACAAAACGTCCCCCTGCTAAATCAGCATCCATGAATGGGTTAGCCATTTACAGCAGTCATAGTGTCAATGCCAACCTTGATGATAATAGTAGTGTTTACTATCAATTGTACTTTTTTTTTTGTACAGAGAAAACAAAGAAAATATGTTATGAGGGTAACGTTACTTACACTGTTACTGCAGAGATTAGTGCATCTCAAACTTTGAGGTATAACGTTAATGGGCATGAATTAAATACACGTTTTGAATGTGTGTGTGTACATAGAGGGATCAGTCAAAATATGTGTAATGCAGTTTGTTTTCAGGCTAGGTTTATCAATTGACATTGAACATAAATACAACTGGAAATTGGGATCAGGCATTCAGTGAGACCACATTGCATTCTGTTGATAGGTGACTGGAGGCCTTGCAATCATAGCTAGATGAAGACAAGTGAAGATGGCGGACGTGTTGAGTGTTCTTCGCCTGTACAACATCCAGAAAAAAGAAATCGTCGCCAAAGGAGACGAAGTTATCTTTGGAGAGTTCTCTTGGCCTAAAAATGTCAAGACTAACTATGTCATTTGGGGGTATGTTAATTTTGCTTATAAATTGGTAAATAACTCTTCAATTGGCCTGTTGTAGCGAGCTAATGAGTAACGTTAGGTAGCTGCTAGCCACTGCTGTGTTGCCAAAACTTTTCTTGCTGTTTGTAAGGTGCGACTAATTGCACTGAAAGATCGCACATGCAGCTGGTTTTTACTGTTTGTTTTGGGGTTAAACTATTACGTTAGCTTGAAATTAGACGGTTAACTAACTTGCTTATTCAACTGTATACTGTTATGGTTCGTGTAGCTAGCTATGGTTAGCTTCCTAGCTAACAGAACCATGCCAGGCAACGTTGTCGTAAGCCAGCTGTCTCGCATACAATGCAAACCCACCTGGTTTAGTCAGTTAACAGTAGTTAGGTAACGTTAACTAGTAATCCAGAAGTAAAATTGTATTTGAGAATCTGTCCACGATCGATTAGCTAGCCAGGTAGCTACTATATTGCAGTTAGCTAGCTATTATTGATTTCTGCACGTGACCATAAATGTCACTGTTTGACATTTCTAGCCTGCCCAGGTAGACATTTACCTTGATGTTATGTGCAAGTCTTGTAACTAATTTGGCTAGTAGAGTTTGTGGCTAGATAACAATCTACTTTTGCTTGCAAGCTACCTACAGTATTTCCAGTTTTTTTGCAGAACCAACAGTCTTTCAGGCCTTAATAAATGTAATAGTTGGACCATCCCTTAATTAATCTCATGCACCTGAACCAAGCAAGTTGGACCAGTTGTTGGAAGTGTAATTGAAGAGCTGTGACATGGTTGCCCTGGTCACAATTTGTGTGTAATGTCATTAACAAAATACAGGATTTAGACCATTAAAAAAACAAAATAGCCATAGCTATTAATATATGCATTGTGCCTAAATTCCAGATTAGTTCCATAAGAGGGGGCCACGATCAGTTTTTTTTTTCTTTTTTTTTTTCTTTAACAACTGTGGACAAAACTGCTGGTCTAATCTGATGGTAATTTTCACCTCCCATTTTCAGAACTGGGAAGGAGGGTCAGCCAAAGGAGTACTATACTCTGGACTCCATCCTGTTCCTGCTCAACAATGTGCATCTCCCTCATCCATCCTATGTGCGAAGGGCTGCAGTAAGTACATTTATATCCTCATTCCAAAAGCTTCTTAGTTAGAATGTGTTGCCTGATGCTGAAATGAATGTCATTGTCTTCTAACCTGGTGTTGCCATTGGCCTATTGGCTGTTGTCGGAAGCTTTATAGTGACCTTTGTCAATTTTGTTCTATTTCATCGTGATTTACATGGTTTTATGATCACGCTAGACCGAGAACATTCCAGTTGTCAGAAGACCTGATCGAAAGGGCTTGCTTTCGTATCTCAATGGAGAAAGTTGTAAGTATGAATTGAGAATTATTTATGCAGATTTTAAAATGTTTGCATGATGATGTCTCCAATTAGATGGAAACCTAACTAGTAAAACGAATACACGTGTTGATTCCATTGAAGTCGTTGTACTAAAACATATTCCCCTTCACAGCTACTTCAACAAGTATCGACAGAAGTGCCCCCATAGAGATTGGTTTGCAAAGGCCAACACAAGGTACAGTTTAAGCATTTTGGATACTCTTCCATTGATTGACTGGATGATTTTAATCCATGTATATTAGGAAATATTTTCTCTTGCATCGGATATATCCACAGTCGGGGCGGCAGGGTAGCCTAGTGGTTGGAGCATTGGACTAGTAACCGAAAGGTTGCAAGTTCGAATCCCCGAGCTGTCAAGGTACAAATCTGTCGTTCTGCCCCTGAACAGGCAGTTAACCCACTGTTCCTAGGCCGTCATTGACAGTCCATGCTGTGAGGCCTAATATGCAATTTGTACACCATTGGCTTGTTGTACTTATGCAATTTGTGTGCAGTTTGGTGAGACACAGCGAAGTAGAAAGTCATTTGAGAGATATTGTAAAGGTATTGCGTAGTTGGCTAATTATTCATTTTTTTGCATCCTCAGTCAAACGAGCAGCAGACGAGGTGTCATCTGAAGCCAAAAAACCAAGGATAGAGGTGAATAATATTTTTTATTTGACCTGCAACGTTCTGACTCCTCAGCTCAATAGAAATCCTGTTTAACAAGAGTGCTTAAGTATTCACACCCCTTGACTTTTTCCTAATTTGGCTACAAAGTGGGATTTAATTGTCATTTTTGTCAACGATCTACACAGAATACTCTGTCAAAGTGGAAGAAAAATTCTAACATTTGTAAAAAAAAATGTTTTTTATATATATATATATATAATTTTACTTCCACTTTGACAGAGTATTTTATATATATATATCACAAAAATCTTAATTGGGTAAGTATTCAACCCCCTGAGTCAATACGTTAGTCACCTTCGGCAGAGACAACAGCTGTGAGTCTTTCTGAGTAAGTCTATGAGCTTTGCCCACTTTTGTACAGTTTTTGCGCATTATTCTAAAAATATTCTTCAAGTTCTGTCAAGTTGGTTGTTGATCATTGCTAGACAGCCATTTTGAAGTCTTGCCATAGAAAACGGAGCATTTTACCATTCTATAACATTTTGTCGTTCTCTAGGATGAGGAACGAGTGCGTCTGGACAAGGAGCGTTTGGCTGCTCGACTGGAGGGCCACAAAGAGGGCATTGTGCAAACTGACCAGATCAGGTATTTCGGTGCTTTTCCCATCCATCCATTTTTGTTATTTTTTTTTTGGAAGTGCAGAAATGTTTTAGTTTTTTTTACTGTTCTTCAACAACATTGTACAACTGGCACCAACAACCTGAATTGCTATTAAAATGTACATGGATAAAAAAGAGATGTAGGTCCTTAGCAATGGATGAAAGAAGTTGGGCCGTTGGCTTTAGCTGAGCAGTCTCACTTTCTTATGACTAGCATTAGGATAGGTTTGAAGACACTCATTGAGCTCCCTATTTACAAAAGGGGGCAATTGTCAATAAGCCACCATTGCTGCACACAGGTTTTAAGATACTAGCTAACAAATCCCAATGAGAGCGGTTAGCAGACATGAACACAAACCAGGAACCTTGCTTTATTCTCAAAACGGTGCATTATTTAATCGCATTGCTGCTCAATCAACCTCGGACATGAATCTCTACTCAATGACAACTTAGCTTTTCATAATTTTTGTAAAAAGCTAAATGATAACGTTCCTTTCAGCTCACCTAGTGAAATAAGTGTTAGCTGAAATAATCTCCCCCCCCCCCCCCCCCCCCCCCAGGTCACTGTCTGAGGCTATGTCAGTGGAGAAGATCGCCGCCATCAAAGCCAAGATCATGGCAAAGAAGCGCTCCACCATTAAGACAGACCTGGATGAGGACATCACCCTGAAGCAGAGGAGCTTTGTGGACGCTGAGGTGGACGTGACCAGGGACATTGTCAGCAGGGAGCGGGTGTGGAGGACCAGGACCACCATCCTACAGAGCACTGGAAAGGTCAGAGGTTAACCCCTAGACTAAACTGGCAATGACTGGGGGGAGGGGTCATTCTGTCATTTAGGGATGCTGTCATTTCATGACATTATGAGGAGGAAGCCTGCCACATGGAAGTCACACACTCCATGTAGGCGTTACCCTCGGGTAACCATAGCACAAAATTGGCCTTGAAGAGTGGGGGCGATGATCCTTATCCGTAGCTGATCAAAAACCTTTGGTTTAAAACTTGTGTTCTTTTATGCCTGCAGGTGGCAGCATCACCACAGGGGAAATGTGTTTTGATTTGGTGGTGAGATCTTCTGCTGTGTTATTAAGTGATGTCTGAGATTACACATTTTGCAGAAAACCTCCATGTATCAGAATCTAGGTATAACAAAAAAAAAACGTAACATTTCTGTGGACTAATCTCCCCAATTATTAATACCTCTTGATTTATATACATTTGAGTTTAGGACATTTTTGGGTAGAGGGAGCTCAATGGATTTGTTTATGGTGCTCGCTTTACACATGTCACTGTACAATGTGCACAGAACAGGGAGGGTTGTAGCTTTGATCTACACATCAAAGCTTTTTTTTTGGAGTGATGTCTCGCCTACTTTTTACACTGTGCTTATAAGTCTTTTGCTCATGCAGAACTTCTCCAAAAACATCTTTGCCATCCTGCAATCGGTGAAGGCCAGGGAGGAGGGGCGCGCCCCTGAGCAGAGGCCAGCACAGAACACCACTCTGGTGGTAAGGAACATGTTTAATTTAATGCATGCTGTAGACGTACCACCATAGATTTGATTTTGGATACGCACGTTTGCAACCGAAGAATCCAGCCAATGCATTATTGAGAATTAAATCCAGGGCCAGTAAATGCTCTTGCTGCGTAATTCCATAACATCTATGAGTACCTTACCTCCCTGTTGTCATTTCTAAAAGAAATGGAGCGTGAAATTAACTTGGTGCTTCTCCATAAAAATGTGTATGTAACTTGTCGAAGCAGGGTTGAGCGGAATATTACCACTTCATTATAATAGTCTCAATATGCGGATCATTAATTGAAAATGACCTGTGTTTTAAGTGTAACCTCTTGACTCCCCTCAAGGACCAGTCCATAAGGAACAAGCAACCTGTCCCAGCTGCCTATAACCGATACGATCAGGAGAGATTCAAAGGAAAAGAGGGTGAGTGGGACCAGGGCACATATTGTGATGTTGTTTCTTTGTAAATATGGCCATGAATAATAGTATTTTGTGTGTGTGTAAAGGAGGCTGGTGGGAGGAGCTAAAGGAGGACAGGCTCATTGTAATGGAATGGAGTTACGCGTTGTTGCTATGCGTTTGATATGTTTGGCACTAAGGGCGTGAATATTTCAATTAAGTTGGGATCCTTAAAGTTAAGAAAAATCCCTAACCAAAAAAACTGTTGTATTACATGCTGACAACACCGCTTGTCGCGTGCGCTCGCATTGCAAAATAAATGTTAACATGTTATTCAATTATTGCACCCACACTGCTCGTGCGTGCCAACGAGCGTCTGCGTTGCCAAGCGCTAAAATAGAAGCCAGTTCTATTTGTGAATCTGAACGCGGTGTAAGTCAAATCAAATCCAAGTTTATTTGTCACATGCGCCGAATACAACCGGTGTGTAGACCTTACAGTGAGATGCTTACTTACAGGCTCAAACCAATGTTGCGAGAATGTTGCAGCTGTAGAACCTTTTGAGGATCTCAGGACCCATGCCAAATCTTTTTAGTTTCCTGAGGGGGAATAGGCTTTGTCGTTCCCTCTTCACGACTGTCTTGGTGTGTTTGGACCAATCTAGTTTGTTGTTGTTGTGGTCCTGCCTCTCCCATCTCCTCATTGGTTTATAGAAGCTGATCGATGAACTGAGTTCGGTCGGTCATCATGGTAACTATGAAAGTTAGATGCCAATCACCATATAATGTCCAAAGAAGAAAAAGCCTGGAAGGAGGAGAGATGACTAGAAACAATTCGGTTGACCGTTTTTGTGTAGATTAATTGTCGGAGTAGAGGACCTTGTGCATTTCAGGTAAAATAACTCAAAGTTTATATCCTAGGACAAATTAGCTAGCAACACCAAGCTAGCTAAATAGGACAAATTAGCTAGCAACTGCACGCTAGCTAGCTAAATTGCCATAAATGTTTAATGCTTTTCGACCTGTCCCCAAATTAATATTTGGTAGAGTTTGTTTTGATATTTCAACATGCGTGTTGTGATCGCGTTTGGTGTTTGGGGACAATCTATCTGCGCACATACTCTGCCGCTTTGGGTACGGTGTTACCAAAATGTATGAACACGCTTCTGCCTGCCCCTCCCCTCTCTCCTTTGCGCTGCCTGCCTGCTCTGTCTCTTTGCTAATGATGCAAGTGTGCATTTTGTATTCAGTCAGTTGCGTGTAGGATACCCTAGCCTATTCATGGCACGATGTCGCTGGGCTACAGGGGTGTCTTCAGGCCAGTCTTGCAAGCACGGGGTACCCAACTATTTGTTTTTGTCTCATAATATGAAATTACAGTAGGCTACTGGTAGCCTTTATCGATTTAACCTTTTCACACACAATTGAATGTGTCGCCTTGAGCGCGCCTCGGCTACGACAGGTTTGTCTGTACAGGTAGGCAAACATTTTAATGTGGACACGAAACCTCTGAATATATGAACCAGCATTTTACTTGTCTGTAAAGGAATGAGGCTTCTCAAAGTGTTGTGAAATGCTTATGCTTCTAGATCCAACAGTGCAGCAGTATCTAACAGGTAATATCTAACAAGTTCCACAACAAAACCTAATACGATAATAGTAAAGGAATGGAATAAGAATATAAGCATAAAATATATGGATGAGCAGTGACAGAGCAGCTAAGATCCAATAGATGGTAAAGAATAGATAGTGATGGATGCAGTATATGCGTATGAGATATGGAAACATTAAAGTGACTAGTTTTCCATTTATTAAAGTGGCCAATGATATCAACTCTGTAGGTAGGCAGCTGCTTCTCTGTGCTAGTGGTGGCTGTTTAACAATCTGATGGCCTTGAGATAGAAGCTGTTTTTCACTCTATCTCAGCTTTGATTCACCTGTACTGACCTCGCCTTCTGGATGGAAGTGGGGTGAACAGGCAGTGTCTCGGTAGGTTATTGTCCTGGAGGGCAAGTAGTTTGCCCCCGGTGATGCGTTTTGTAGACCGCACCACCCTCTGGAGAGCCCTGCAGTTGTGGGCACTGCAGTTGCTGTACCAGGTGGTGATACAGCTCAACACGATGCTCTCAATTGTGCACCTGTAGAAGTTAGTGACGGTTTTCGGTGACAAGCCATTTTTTTTTCAGACTCCTGAGTTTGAAGAGGCGCTATTGTGCCTTTATCACACTGTCTGTGTGCATGACCATTTCAGTTTGTCGGTGATATGTACACAGAGGAACTTAACCTTCTACCTTCTCCACTGCTGTCTCATCGATGTGGATGAGGGGTGCTTACTTTGCTGTTTCCTGAAGTGTACGATCATCTCTTTTGTTTTGCTGACATTGAGTGTGAGGTTATTTTCCTGACACCACACTCCGAGGGCCCTTAGCTCCTCCCTGTAGGCCGTCTCGTCGTTGTTGGTAATCATGCCTACCGCTGTAGTGTTGTCTGCGAACTTGATGATTGAGTTGGAACCATGCATGGCCACGCAGTCATGGGTTAAAAGGGAGTACAGGAGGGGGCTGTGAACGTACCCTTGTGATCAGCGGGGTGAAGATGTTTCCTACCTTCACCACCTGGGGGTGGCCCGTCAAAGTCCAGGACCCAGTTGCACAGGGCGGGATCGAGACCTAGCGTCTCAAGCTTAATGACGAGTTTGGAGGGTACTATGGTGTTGAATGCAGAGCTGTAGTCAATGAACATAGGTAGTCCTCTTGTCCAGATGGGATAGGGCAGTATGATAGCGTTTGCATTGTCTGTGGACCTATTGGGGCGGTAAGCAAATTGGACGGGATCTAGGGTGACCGGTAGGGTGAATGTGATATGATCCTTGACTATTCTCTCAAAGCACTTCGTGATGACAGAAGTGAGTACTGCGGGGCGATAGTCATTTTGTTCCGTTACCTTATCTTTCTTGGGAACAGGAACAATGGTGACCATGTGGGGACAGCAGACTGGGATAGGGTTTGAAGGGGACTGAAGCAATACTAACATCCATCACTAGGCCGGAACTGTCAATCAAATAATCTTGAGCTGCTGCGCCCAGCCTGCCTGCTGCCTGCGTGCAGAACAATCTCCTAAAAGAAAAAGTACTTTCAAGTTTGTTAAATACCTTGACTTACCAAGACATTTAGCTCCCATACCATAAACAGAGCAGCACATCAATCAGTGATGACTATTGTTCTTCGAGGGAGAAAAAAAAAATGTTATGCTGCAGCAGAATTCTGTCTTTTTTTGGGGGGGGTCTGGAAAGTTACATTGTCGCAATCGACATGTTATTGCAGCTGTGTTCTGTCTGTAAAGGGTCACACGGCTAGCTACTGCGACTTGGCTAGCTACTGCGACTTGGTAAGCTAGAATTGCTAGCTTTCCTCGCTCGTTGAGTTCAACCCACATTCCCTTGTTTTGTGTTGACTAGACTGACGACTTATCTACACAGATGAAGTTGAAACTTAACAGTAGCAATGTGTAGCCTGTGTCTGAAACACCCTACCTAGTCTTGTCCATTGTTAGAGGTCTGAAGGCATTTGCTTTGTAGCTTACAGTTGTCAATGTAATGCATCTTGAGGCTAATGTATAGCTTTGTGGTCCGGCTTGACCGTAATGCAGTGTTACAGATTTCGTTGGGAACTCTGTCTTGACATTCTGTGTAGAGTTCTGGCAGACATGTTTTGCTGAAGTATTTACGGCTCGGGATCTTGGGTCTAGAGTTCGAATCACCTTTCTGAAACCGTCTTTCGCCACAGTTTGAACTGTCTTTCGCTATGTGATATGTAATTGCACTCGTTATCTCATCCCCTTTTTTCTTCAGTCATCCTCAATGCTTGCTTATACTTGCTCTTGATTTTCGGACACTGTTGCTAACAAAAGGACTTACCTTAACTAAATGTTAGCTTACTCTGTAGTTGCGCATGCTTGTTGACTTTGATTGGCAGGCAGATTACGTGTAATGTCCATGTTTTTAGTAAAATAAACCATTTGAACTAGCCCACTAAGGCTGTATCACTCAACTGAAATGTTGAACTAAACAAAAACGCCTTGTGTCATAAATTAGTCAAATGTATCATATGGCAAAATCCATATCATGTACAATCTATAACTTACCATGTGGTTGCCAGCTAGCTAACGCCTACACTAGCCCCACGGCTTTAGCATTTTCTTTTTCGATTAATTAAGAATGTAGGAGGGTAACAGTGGCATGACTGCGGCCCAACCTGACTCCCCAGTTTAACAAAGTATGGCCACTGCTACACTGCCTGAGGCAGGCATTCAAACCCCCTCGCTCTTGCGCTGGAGGCCCGTTGATACTGGGTTTTGTTGGCTAAACTGACCGGTTACACCTCACCGTGCTATTGTCAAGAGACTCAAGATCGAAGAAGCAACTCTATTCACATAGTTTTCTAAAGTGCTGTCTCGCTCTATTCGTCAAAGCTAATTCAGTCGACCTGCAAGGATGCTTATTTTCATAAACATTCGGCCAACACACAAGTTTCTCAGGCTTGCCTTTCAGGGAACAGCCTATGAATACCTCGCTGTTCCCTTCGGGCTAGCACTAGCTCCTCGATCTTTGTTCCTGGCACTCCCATAGGGGTAGTGTCAATGAGGAAGGTGGTCTTGACTACACTGCCTGAGGCAGGCATTCAAACCCCCTCGCTCTTGCGCTGGAGGCCCGTTGATACTGGGTTTTGTTGGCTAAACTGACCGGTTACACCTCACCGTGCTATTGTCAAGAGACTCAAGATCGAAGAAGCAACTCTATTCACATAGTTTTCTAAAGTGCTGTCTCGCTCTATTCGTCAAAGCTAATTCAGTCGACCTGCAAGGATGCTTATTTTCATAAACATTCGGCCAACACACAAGTTTCTCAGGCTTGCCTTTCAGGGAACAGCCTATGAATACCTCGCTGTTCCCTTCGGGCTAGCACTAGCTCCTCGATCTTTGTTCCTGGCACTCCCATAGGGGTAGTGTCAATGAGGAAGGTGGTCTTGACAGTGAAGAGATTTTCCACCCTCACCCAGAAACCATGCTCCTCTTGGCCTGGCCAGTGAGATGAGGAATCTGAACACCACAGGCTTGCCACTGAGTCATTGACTATCCAGTGCGCTAAAGCCCCTTCTACACTCACTGTATAGAAATAAGTGGTGCGTTTTTGAGAAGTGGTGTGAACCATGGGAATAGCGTCCTCCATTCGCTATTTAAGTGCATAGATAACTCATTGTACTTAGTCACATTGCTACGCTTATGTGAAGAAATAGCTTAGTTATTTTAAGCTAAACATTCTGATATGTTGCGCCAGCCACATTGCGTAAAAATGTTTTTTTTATGCTTGTGGTAGTGTTCATTTATGATCGATCACATCCCACAACTGTCCCAGACTATGTTTGGAATATATGTAGTTGCGTCCCCGATGTCTGTCTTCACTTGTAGCCTGTGAGAAAGACCCGGTCACGTGATGGAGAGCCATGTGAGTGAGAGGTGCTTTGGTGCGTGTAGCCAGGAGAAGGGAATGTATAATTATTATTTTCAGCCCAAGGGCACAACTGCCAATTCGAGGCATTAAGTGCTTGTCAAATTGTGAATGAGAATGAAGTGTATACACAGCCTGTGCAAAAAAAACAAAGTAAAGCTCATGCCTTTCATGCAACTTTTGTTAGTCTCATCATGCAGCTTTAGAATGTATTTAAAATCAAAACATCAAGTGCATTCGGAATGTATTCAGACCCTTAACTTTTTTTTTCTCCATCCATTTTAGAATATGGCTGTAATGTAATAAAATGTAGAAGAAAAATATTCAATCGACACACACTACCCCATAATGACAAAGCAAAACAGGTTTTAGAATTTTTTTGCATAAACTTCTATCACTTCTACATAATTATTCAGACCTTTACTCAGTACTTTGATGCACAGTTGGCAGCGATTACAGCCTCAAGTCTTCTTGGGTATGATGCTACAAGCTTGGCACACCTGTATTTGGGGAGTTTCTCCCATTCTTCTCTGCAGATCTTCTCGAGCTCTGTCCGGTTGGATGGGGAGCATACCTGCACAGCTATTTTCAGGTCTCTCCGGAGATGTTCGATCGGGTTCAAGTCCGGACTCTGGTTGGGCCACTCAAGGATATTCAGAGACTTGTCCAGAAGCCACTCCTGTGTTGTCTTGGCTGTGTGCTTAGGGTTTTCCTGTTGGAAGTTGAACCTTCACCTTAGTCTGAGGTCCTGAGCAGGTTTTCATCCAGCATCTCTCTGTACTTTGCTCTGTTCATCTTTCTCTCGTTCCTGACTAGTCTCCCAGTGCCTGCTGCTAAAAAACATCCCCACAGCAGGATGCTGGCAATCCCATGCTTCATCGTAGGGATGGTATTGGCCAGGTGATGAGCGGTGCCTGGTTTCCTCCAGTGCTGCAGAGATGGTTTTCCTCTTGGAAGGTTCTCCCATCTCCACAGAGAACCTCTAGAGCTCTGTCAGAGTGACCATTGGGTTCTTGGTCACCTCCCTGACCAAGGCCCTTTTCCCCCGATTGCTCAGTTTGGCCGGTCGGCCAGCTCTAGGAAGAGTCTTGGTGGTTCCAAACTTTTTCCTTTTTAGAATGATGGAGGCCACTGTGTTCTTGGGGACCTCCAATGCCGCAGACATTTTTTGGTACCCTTTCCCAGATCTGTGCCTCGACACAATCCTGTGCTCTGACATACACTGTCAACTGTGGGACCTTATATAGACAGGTGTGTGCCTTTCCAAATAATGTCCAATCAGTTGAATTTACCACAGGTGGACTCCAATGAAGTTGTAGAAACATGGAAACAGGATGTACCTGAGCTCAATTTAGTCTCATAGCAAAGGGTCTGAAATAGTTATGTAAGGTATTTCTAAATAAATACGTTTTATAAATACGTTTTCTTTTTTTTTCGTGTTCGCTTTGTCAATATTTTGTGTGTAGATTGTCGAGGGGGGTAAAAAATAATCGAATCAATTTTAGAATAAGGCTGTAACATAACAAAGTGGAAAAAATGAAGGGTTTTGAATACTTTCCGAATGCACTGTATACCCTAACTTTTGTATCACAACTAAAAGTTGGATAAATTAATTTAAAGTAAGCATATAGGAGTACCTTTTTCTTTGTTAGCCGCTCAACACAGAATGGTGCGCACTCCCTCACTCCCTGCGCACTCCCTCAAATCGTTTATTTTATTCAGCTATGTTCAATTGTATTCTTTATAATATTAAATAATGCCGTGTAATTCTAAGCAAATCTTGTCTGCTAAATGAACTAGTGTAGCCCACAGCCATATGGCATAGCCAGATCAAGGCCTAACATCAGGACATCTCAAAGTATTCTCTTCTTCTGAAATAGACTACATTTTCTTAACATGTTTCTTTAGACCTGTCTAAAATGAATAATTGATTTATTGTGATGGTGTAGGCTATATTACATGGATTTATTAGACTTTTTTAAAATGTAGATTTTCCTAAGGTTTGCATCAGTGGCTTGTAGGCTATGCGTGGAAGCCAGGAGATGCTGAATGTGTTTGTTAATTAACGGCCGTTATTTTATTGACTATCAACTGGCTGACACAATGTCATGACCGCCGCAGCCCTACCCTAAGCCACCTGAAAAGTATTGTGCATTACTGATTGATTGACTTGTTGTGTCCTTTTAGAAACGGAGGGATTCAAGATTGACACCATGGGCACCTACCACGGCATGACTCTGAAATCTGTAACGGTAAGACCATCTTTCTTCTTTTGGGGCGTCTACCAGAATGCTAACAAAATTGGCACAAGTAATAGCAAAGTCACATAGACACCATTAGCGAAATGTAATTGCAACGAATGGCAAATCGAGCTCAAAGCTATACAAGCATTACTAGTAGCTACCGAATGTCGTTTTTGGTGAGTGGACATTTATAAGTGAGAGAAATTGTGCAAATGAACAAAGTTGTTGTGCATGCTTTTCTGAGTGAAGAGCAGCAGGTGTACACGGAGCAGAGGGGATGTGGAAGAAACTAGTAGTAGGACTTCTCTAATACGGCAGAAAGCCATTGTAAGATATCTGATGGCAAACATTTAGTAGTGAATTGCATACAAGTGTAACTTCATCACCTCAAGTGCGCTGCACAACAGACTTGCTGATAGATATAGAACGCTATGGACTCACCACCTCCCACTTTCTCCCGTTATGCTATTTACAAACAAACGTGACTGGCTGAACTGTTCTGGGGAACTACAGTAAGCGTTATCCTCTAATGCATTTTACAAGTTAACTGCAGGTATTAATTTAAAGTATCTACAAATATTCACATTTATGGAAAACTACTTAGTTTTGACGGTATTGAAAAAAAAACATTTTGGTCTTTTCCAAATACCCCGGTATACAGTATATCACCCAAGCCTAATCTCCATTGACTATTAAGTAGCAGTCTACCTGTTGGCTCTTGGTCATATCCTTCTCAATTAAAGATGCAATATCTAACTAACTTTTTGGGTGACCTGACCAAATTGACATAGAAATATGAGTTATCTGTCATTCTCATTGAAAGTAGTCCAGAAGCAGTGTATTTGTTCTAAGTGTGCCATTTCAATGCTTCTGGTTTTAAAGGCTTGGTTTTGTACACCAGTTCCAAACAGCTGAAACTACAAATGTTGGGTTATTGAAAATATATTTCAGTGGTCTAGATGGTAAAATGATTCTCTGCACCAGGGGTATTCAACTCTTACTCTACGAGGTCTGGATGTTGCTTGGGTTCTGTTCTACCTGATTTTGAAAACAAGCAGTGGAACTGGCTTCGCGGTCCAGAGTTGAGTTTGAGGGCTCTGACAACATCTCAAAGATGATCAATGGAAACAGGATGCACCTGAGCTCAATTTCAAGTCTCATAGCAAAGGGTCTGAATACTTACGTAAATAAGGGATTTTTGTTTGCAAATAAATGTGCAAAACATTTAACCTGTTTTTGCTTTGTGACTGGGGTATTATGTAGACTGCTGAGGATTATTTTTTTAAATCCATTTATATAAGGCTACAACGTAATAAAATGTGGAAAAAGTCAGTGGGTCTGGATACTTTCCGAAGGCACTATTTCCATATCTTCCATTGATTGGATCATCTCAACTTGCTTTGTCACGAAACGGAGGCTCTATGATTATAGTGCCCTGTTTGATGATTTGTGATTAGCCAATGACAACAAGCTACATGCGCCAATCTGCGTAGGCTATTCTCGTTGAGCAGTGGCGCCATACTGTTATGGTTTTATCCACAACATTCGGTCCATCGTTGTTGTAATCTACTGTGAAGCCAAAATATTCCCAAACTAGGGATTTTAACAATCATGGAGGATCCTCCAATTCTGGTTTATCGACCACCCCCATCGTACAGAACTCCAGCGATTTTTTTGGGGGGACAATTATTTTTATTTTTGATGTATTCTTCCGCAGGCGGGTCAGAGGTTGCTGTATTGACCGTTTCGGTGCTGATACGTGTACCATTACACCTCTAGACCATTGCGACCATGTCTATGCAATTTTTTAAAAGTTGCATAATGTCCTTGATGAAAAGACCCTGTTCATGTAAATATCACAATACCCTGGCTGTTTTAAAGCAAAACTATTTATTATGGTGAACCTGAATCGAAGTAAATTCTGAATGTTTGAAAACTCTAAGCAGCAGTTGGATGTGGGTTGTCCTCTCTGTTAAAACGCCATTCTCTACAGTGCATTTGGTAACAATGACCCAGCAAATTACATTGGTTGTCACTTATAAAGCCTATGATTTGACAGTGTGAAAGCCACTTTTACAAGCATTTGAATGTTGAACGTGCTGTGCAGATGCACAAATAGCCTATTAGAACAGGGATAAGGCCCATCTCTCGTTGACATGAGCAACTGTCTTAAACTGTACACTTATCAGATAGTTATGCATGTAACTGCGTACAAACGTTTGATAGGCTACTGAACTGAAGGAGAGGACTCGTCAATTCAGCCACAACAGATAAGGTAATTTTGGAATATTTTTGAAAACATTTAGTAAACCGGCAATTCATAACGTTTTGGATCGGTTTTCAAATGCTCCCATGCACTATTATCTTATGCATCGGTCCACGGTTCAAATGTATATCTGTGAATCATTACATCCCTAATAGCTGGAGAGAATGCAATTAGCTTAATTTACACTGAACAAGAATATAAATGCAACATGTAAAGGGTTGGTTTCAAGAATTTTTTTTAAAATCCCCAAAATGTTCCATATATATGCACAAAGCATTCTCTTGTATTTTGTGCACAAATCTATTTATCCCTATTAGTGAGCATTTCTCCTTTGGCAAGGTAATCCATCCACCTGACAGGTGTGGCATATTAAGCTGGTGATTAAACAGCATGATCATTGCACAGGTGCACCTTGTGCTTGCTTCAATAGAAGGCCTCTCTAAAATGTGGTGTTTTGTCACACAATGCCACAGATGTCTCAAGTTCAGGGTGCATGCAATTGGCATGCTGACTGCAGGAATGTCCACCAGAGTTGTTGCCAGAGAATTTAATATCTACCATAAGGTGCCTTGTCTCAAGTTGTTTTAGAGAATTTGGCAGTATGTCCAACCGGCCTCAACAGTAGACCACGTGTAACCACGCCAGCCCAGGACCTCCACATCTGTCTTCTACACCTGCGGGATCGTCTGAGACCAGCCAACCAGAGAACTGATGAAACTGGTTTTGCACAACCAAAGTGTTTCTGCACAAACTGTCAAACCTTCTCAGGGAAGCTCATCTGCATGCTTGTCGTCCTCACCAGGGTCTTGACCTGACTGCAGTTCGGCATCATAACCGATTTCAGTGGGCAAATGCTCTTCATAGATGAATCCCGGTTTCAAATGTACTGGGCAGACGGTGTGTATGGTGTCCTGTGGGCGAGTGGTTTGCTGATGTCAACGTTGTGAACAGAGTGCCCCATGGTATGGGCAGTCATAAACTAAAGATAACGAACACATTACCATTTTATCAATGACAATTTGAATACACAGATGCCGTGATGAGATCTTGAGGCCCATTGTCATGCCATCACCTCATGTTTCAGTATGATAACGCAAGGCTCTTTACACAATAGCTGGAAATGTCAGTTCTTCCATGGCCTGCATACTCACCACACCTGTCACCCGTTGAGCATATTTGGGATGCTTTGGATAGACTGGAACATGTTGCCGTACACGTTCCCGCAAATATCCAGCAACTTCGCTCAGCCATTGAAGAGGAGTGGGACAACATTCCAACTCTATGCGAAGGAGATGTCATGCTGCATCAGGCAAATGGTGGTCACACCAGATACTGACTGGTTCTCTGATCCATGCTCCTAGCTTTTCTTTTTTAAGGCATCTGTGACCAACAGATGCATATCTGTATTCCCAGTCATGTGAAATCCATTGATCCATTGAAATCCGTGCTTCTACACCTGCATTGCTTGCTGTTTGGGGTTTTAGGCAGGGTTTCTGTACAGCACTTTGAGATATCAGCTGATGTACGAAGGGCTATATAAATACATTTGATTTGATTAGGGCCTAAATGAATTTGTTTGATTTTTCTTATGAACTGTAACTCAGTAAAATCTTTGAATTTGTTATTTTTGTTCAATATATGAAACATTTGGGGTATTGAAAATCCTACTGAAAAAGCAGATCTTCACATTGATCGTATTCTTATCAACGTTATATTTTGTTTGAACTATTACATACCTTGGACAATAACAGATGCAAACCAGTTGGAAGTCTAGTTCCTACTCTACTGTTGTAATAGGGAGTTCATGTTCCTCTGATCGGTTTCTGTGACTAATTTATTACCCAAAGCTTGAGGTATATTGTTGTGCTCTGGCCAGCTCATTGACGTGTTCTGTTAGCTTGCTGCACCTCCAGGTCTTTGGGGCCTGTGATCTGTGTCCAGAGGCTGCCCAGTCTATAATGAGATTGGGCTCCAGGTACTGATTGTAGGGAACCACCGAGTACAGGGAATGAGTCATGACTCGCCGACGTCTCTGCAAATGGGCAAACCTGGGAAGGTCAAGCTGCCTTTTGTCTTCCTCATCCACACACACTGCAGTGGTCTCATTTTAGTGTATCTATCATTCTGAAATTTTAATGCTGATTCTACTTTTGCCATTGCTGCTGTTTTAGTTCATCTCCAAGCTTCATTTTCATCAACGCTTCTGAAGACGGTTAATTCACAAAGCCGAATACAATTTCTCTGAGTTACTCTGAAGCATTCTTTGTGGGGTCTTATGCGTAGGAAGAACTCATGAATGTACATATCTCCTTCGTGCCGGAATTATGCTGAACTTTTTTTCGATCAAGGCTGAACACTATTTTGAGTGCATTCTATTACATTGTGTTACATTGTGTTTTCAGTTATTTGTTATGGTATGCGCAATATAGTTGTAGCTTTATCAATTAATAGTTACATGATTTGTTGTGTGTTAGTGTTCTGTTTCTTTACTATTCTACAGTACCAGTCAAAAGTTTGGACACCTAGTCATTCCAGGGTTTTTCTTATTAGTTTTTTTATTTGTACTATGTTCTACATCATCAAAACTATGAAATAACAAATGGAATCATGTAGTAACCAAAAATGTGTTACACAAATCAAAATATATTTGATATTCTTCAAAGTAGCCACCCTTTGCCTTTGACCGCTTGGCACACTCTTGGCATTCTCTCAACCAGCTTCATGAGGTACTCACCTGGAATGCATTTCAATTAAAAGTTCATTTGTGTTTTCTTTCCTTAATGCATTTTGAGCCAATCGGTTGTTGTGACAAGGTAGGGGTGGTATACAGAAGATAGCCCTATTTGGTAAAAGACCAAGTCCATATTATGGCAAGAACAGCTCAAATAAGCGAAGATAAATGACAGTCCATTACTTTAAAACATAAAGGTGTCAATCTCAATCAAGTTTCTTCAAGTGCAGTCGCAAAAAACATCAAGTGCAATGATGAAACTCGCTCTCATGAGGACTGCCACAAGAAAGGGAGACCCAGAGTTACCTCTGCTGCAGAGGATAAGTTAATTAGTTACCAGCCTATGATTGCAGCCCAAATAAATGCTTCAGAGTTAAAGTAACAGACATCAACATAAACTGCTCAGAGGAGACTGCGTGAATCAGGCCTTCATGGTCAAATTACAGCAAAGAAACCACTACTAAAGGACACCAATAATAAGAGACTTGCATGGACCAAGACACACGAGCAATGGACATTAGACCGGTGGAAATCTGTCCTTTTGGTCTGATGAGCCCAAATTTGAGATTTTTTGTTCCAACTGCCATGTCGTTGTGAGTAGGTGAGTAGGTGAACGGATTATCTCTGCGTGTGTGGTGGTGCTTTGCTGATGACACGAGTTATTTAGAATTCAAGGCACTATTAACCAGCATGGCTACCACAGCATTATGCAGTGATACGCCATCCCATCTGGTTTGCGCTTAGTGGGACGATAATTTGTTTTTCAACAGGACAATGACCCAACACACCTCCAGGCTGTGTAAAGGATATTTTACCAAGAAGGAGAGTGATGGAGTGCTGCATCAGATGACCTGGCCTCCACAATCACTCAACCTCAACCCAATTAGGATTAGTTGGATGAGTTGGAATTGCAGAGTGAAGGAAAAACAGCAAACAAGTGCTCCGCATATGTGGGAACTACTTCAAGACTGTTGGAAAAGCATTCCGGGTGTAGCTGGTTGAGAGAATGCAAAGAGTGTGCAAATCTGTCAAGGCGAAGGGTGGCTGCTTTGAAGAATATAAAATATATTTTGATTTGTCGAACACATTTTATTTTTGGTTACTACATGATTCCATGTGTTTCATAGTTTTGATGTCTTCACTATTATTCTGCAATGTAAAAAATAAATGAGAACCCTTCAATAAGTAGGTGTCTGAACTTTTGACTGGCACTGTAGATGGTAAGCTAGAAACATATTTAACACCAATGTTGGTTAAACCCTTGAAGTGACTACCATAGTACTGTAGATGCCTTTTTCATAAGAAGAAAGTCAAGTCAACAAACAGATCACTGACCATCTCGAATCCCACCGTACCATCTCCGCTGTGCAATCTGGTTTCCGAGCCGGTCACGGGTGCACCTCAGCCACGCTCAAGGTACTAAACGATATCATAACCGCCATCGATAAAAGACAGTACTGTGCAGCCGTCTTCATCGACCTTGCCAAGGCTTTCGACTCTGTCAATCTCCATATTCTTATCGGCAGACTCAGTAGCCTCCGTTTTTCGGATGACTGCCTTGCCTGGTTCACCAATTACTTTGCAGACAGAGTTCAGTGTGTCAAATCGGAGGGCATGCTGTCCGGTCCTCTGGCAGTCTCTATGGGGGTGCCACAGGGTTCAATCCTCGGGCCGACTCTTTTCTCTGTGTATATCAATGATGTTGCTCTTGCTGCGGGCGATTCCCTTATCCACCTCTATGCAGACGACACCATTCTATATACTTCCGGCCCGTCCTTGGACACTGTGCTATCTAACCTCCAAACGAGCTTCAATGCCATACAACACTCCTTCCGTGGCCTCCAACTGCTCTTAAACGCTAGTAAAACCAAATGCATGCTTTTCAACCGTTCGCTGCCTGACCAGCATCACCACCCTGGATGGTTCCGACCTTGAATATGTGGACATCTATAAGTACCTAGGTGTCTGGCTAGACTGCAAACTCTCCTTCCAGACTCATATCAAACATCTCCAATCGAAAATCAAATCAAGAGTCGGCTTTCTATTCCGCAAAAAAGCCTCCTTCACTCACGCCGCCAAACTTACCCTAGTAAAACTGACTATCCTACCGATCCTCGACTTTCTCATCTACAAAATTGCTTCCAACACTCTACTCAGCAAACTGGATGCAGTTTATCACAGTGCCATCCGTTTTGTCACTAAAGCACCTTATACCACCCACCACTGCGACTTGTATGCTCTAGTCGGCTGGCCCTCGCTACATATTCGTCGCCAGACCCACTGGCTCCAGGTAATCTACAAGTCCATGCTAGGTAAAGCTCCGCCTTATCTCAGTTCACTGGTCACGATGGCAACACCCATCCGTAGCATGCGCTCCAGCAGGTGTATCTCACTGATCATCCCTAAAGCAAACACCTCATTTGGCCGCCTTTCGTTCCAGTTCTCTGCTGCCTGTGACTGGAACGAATTGCAAAAATCGCTGAAGTTGGAGACTTATCTCCCTCACCAACTTCAAACATCTGCTATCTGAGCAGCTAACCGATCGCTGCAGCTGTACATAGTCTATCGGTAAACAGCCCACCCATTTTTACCTACCTCATCCCCATACTGTTTTTTATTTATTTACTTTTCTGCTCTTTTGCACACCAATATCTCTACCTGTACATGACCATCTGATCATTTATCACTCCAGTGTTAATCTGCAAAATTGTAATTATTCGCCTACCTCATGCCTTTTGCACACAATGTATATAGACTCCCCTTTTTTTTCCTACTGTTATTGACTTGTTAATTGTTTACTCCATGTTTAACTCTGTTGTCTGTTCACACTGCTATGCTTTATCTTGGCCAGGTAGCAGTTGCAAATGAGAACTTGTTCTCAACTAGCCTACCTGGTTAAATAAAAAAATAAATAAAAAAAAGACCCCCACAAAAGTAAGATAAGAATAACAAATAATTAAAGAACAGCTGTAAATAACAATAGCGGGGCTATATACAGGTGTTACCTGTTCGGAGGCACCGGTGTCGAGGTAATATGTACATGTAGTTATTAAAGTGACTATGCACAGATAACAGAGTAGCAGCAGTGTAGAAGAGGGGGATGGGGGCAATGCAAATAGTCTGGGTAGCCATTTGATTAGATGTTCAGGAGTCTAATTGCTTGAGGGTAGATGCTTTTTAGAAGCCTCTTGGACCTAGACTTGGCGCTCCGGTACCGCTTGCTGTGCGGTAGCAGAGAGAACAGTATGACACAGGTGGCTGGAGTGTTTGATCATTTTTAGGTTCTTCCTCTGACACAGTCTGGTATAGGGGTCCTGGATGGCAGGAAGCTTGGCCCCGGTGATTTACTGGGCCTTACGCACTACCCTCTGTGTAGTGCCTTGCGGTCGCAGGCTGAGCAGTTGCCATACCATGCAGTGATGCAACCCGTCAGGATGCTCTCAATGGTGTTGCTGTAAAACCTTTTGAGGATCTGAGGACCCATGGCAAATCTTTTCTTGATGGGGAAGGGGTTTGGTCGTGCTCTCTTCATGACTGCCTTGGTGTGCTTGGACCATGTTAGTTTGTTGATGTGGATGCCAAGGAACTTGAAGCTCTCAACCTGCTCCACTACAGCCTCGTTGTTGAAAATGGGTGTGTGCTCTGTCCTCCTTTTCCTGTAGTCCACAATCCTCTCCTTTTTATTGATCACGTTGAGAGGTTGTCCTTGTACCACACAGTCAGGTCTCTGAACTCCCTATAGGCTGTCTTTCGTTGTCGGTGATCAGGCCTACCACCGTGTCATCGGCAAACTTAATGATGGTGTTGGTGTCATGCCTGGCTGTGCAGTCATGAGTGAACAGGGGGTTCAGGAGGGGACTGCGCATGCACCCCTGAGAGTGTTGAGGAACAGCGTGAGGTATGTGTTGATACCTTACCACCTGGGGGTGGCTTGTCAGGAAGTCGAGGATCCAGTTGCAGAGGGAGGTGTTTTAGTCCCAGGGTCCTTAGCTTAGTGATGAGCTTTGAGGGTACTATGGTATTGAACGCTGAGCTGTAGTCAATGAATAGCATTCTCACACAGGTGTTCCTTTTGTCCAGGTGTGAAAGGGCATTGTGGCGTGCAATAGAGAGCATTATCTGTGGATCTGTTTTTGCGGTATGCAAATTGGAGGGAGTGTGTGGTTTCTGGGATAATGGTTTTGCGAGCCATGACTAGCCTTTCAAAATTTTTCATTGCTACAGCTGTGAGTGCTACGGTTCGGTTGTCATTTAGTCAGGTTACCTTTGTCCCTGTGCCCAAGAACACTATGATGGTCTGCTTGAAACATGTTGGTATTAGACTCAAACAGGGAGAGATTGAAAATGTCAGTGAAGACATTTGCCAGTTGGTCAGTGCATACACGTCCTGGTAATCCGTCTGGTCCTGCGACCTTGTGAATGTTGACATGTTTAAATGTTTTACTCATATCGGCTGCGGAGAGCGTGATCAGTCGTCCGGAGCAGCTGATGCTCTCATGCTTGTTTCATTGTTACATGTCTGAAAGCGAGCATAGAAGTTATTTAGCTCGTCTGGTAGGCTTGTCACTGAGCAGCTCTCGGCTGTGCTTCACTTTGTAGTCTGTAATAGTTTGCAAGCCTTAATACATTGAATTCTAAATAAATCACTGACAGTGTCACCAGCAAAGCACGATCACACAACCTCCATGCTTCACTGTGGGAGCCACATATGCAGAGAATTTGTTCTCCTACTCTGTGTCTGACAAAGACAGTGTTGGAATCAAAAATCTAAAATTTGGATAGGGCAGATTAACACTGGTCTAATGTCCATTGCTTGTGTTTCTTGGCCCAGGCACATCTCTTCTTATTGGTGTCCTTTAGTAGAGGATTCTTTGCAGAAATTTGACCATGAAGGCCTGATTCAGTCTCCTCGGAACTATTGATGTCTGTTACTTGAACTCTGAAGCATTTATTTGGGCTGCAATCATAGGCTATTAACTTCTTGCGTCGAGCAATCCCGTATCCGGGAGCGTAACCATAACCGTAACCATAACGCAACGTTAACTATTCATGAAAATCGCAAATGAAATGAAATAAATATATTGGCTCACAAGCTTAGCCTTTTGTTAACAACACTGTCATCTCAGATTTTCAAAATATGCTTTTCAACCATAGCTACACAAGCATTTGTGTAAGAGTATTGATAGCTAGCATAGCATTAAGCCTAGCATTCAGCAGGCAACATTTTCACAAAAACAAGAAAAGCATTCAAATAAAATAATTTACCTTTGAAGAACTTCAGATGTTTTCAATGAGGAGACTCTGTTAGATAGCAAATGTTCAGTTTTTCCAAAAATATTATTTGTGTAGGAGAAATCGCTCTGTTTTGTTCATCACGTTTGGCTAAGAAAAAAAAACATTCAGTCATTACAACGCCAAACTTTGTTTGAAATGAACTCCATAATATCGACAAACATTGCAAACGTTGTTTAGAATTAATCCTCAAGGTGTTTTTCACATATCTATTCGATGATAAATCATTCGTGGCAGTTTGGTTTCTCCTCCGAACCAAATGGTAAAATGAATGCAGCTGGAGATTACGCAATAATTTCGACGGAGGACACCAAGCGGGCACCTGGTAAATGTAGTCTCTTATGGTCAATCTTCCAATGATATGCCTACAAATACGTCACAATGCTGCAGACACCTTGGGGAAACGACAAAGTGTAGGCTCATTCCTGGCGCATTCACAGCCATATAAGGAGACATTGGAACACAGCGCATTCAAAATCTGGGGCACTTCCTGTATGAAATTTCATCTTGGTTTCGCCTATAGCATTAGTTCTGTGGCACTCACAGACGATATCTTTGCAGTTTTGGAAATGTCAGTGTTTTCTTTCCAAAGCTGTCAATTATATGCATAGTCGCATCTTTTCGTGACAAAATATCTTGTTTAAAACAGGAAAGTTTTTTTTATCCAAAAATTAAAAGAGCGCCCCCTATATCGAAGAAGTTAACTAATTAACTTATCCTCTGCAGCAGAGGTAACTCTGGGTCTTTCTTTCCTGAGGTGGTCCTCATGAGAGCCAGTTTCATCGTAGCGCTTGATGGTTTTTGCGACTGCACCTGAAGGAACTTTCTCAGTTCTTTATTTTCCGGATTGACGGACCTTCATCACTTAACTCTTACAGCTCCCCCCCTACTTTGTGCAATTTCCGCCTGAAGACATACCCAAATCTAACAGCCTGTAGCTCAGGCACAGAACCAAGGATATGCATATTCTTGGTACCATTTGAAAGAAAACACTCTGAAGTTTGTGTACATGTGAATTGAATGTAGGAGTATATAACACAATAGATCTGGTTTAGATAAAACAATAAAAAAAAACATACTTTTGTATCTTTAAAATTAACAAGATAAAACAAACATTCAGATAGGACGATGGGGACCATTTCAGTGAAACATATGAGGGTATGAGTACTTGTGAAAAGTTTCAGAATGATAACTTCCAAAATGAGTGTGCTACATGACATTTATCATGAATGGCCAAATTGGTGAAGGTATACATTTTGAAACCAATAACCTATATGCAAAATACCAAAATGGTATTCTAAAAATCTATGGCAAAAAATAAGAATTATTGCTGAAAAAATATGGGGGGAAAAAATCATATATATATATATATATATATATATATATATATATATATATATATATATATATATATATATATATATATATATATATATATATATATATCTATATATATATATCTATATATATATAAAATAACATGGGTAACTATTTACACAATATTTGGAAGACCCTCAGTCCTCTATCAAATCTATTTATATAGCCCCCGCCTAAAACCCCAGACAGCAAGCAATGCAGGTGTAGAAGCACGGTGGCTAGGAAAAACTCCCTAGAAAGGCAGAAACCTAGAGAGGAACCAGGCTATGAGGGGTGGCCAGTCCTCTTCTGGCTGTGCCGGGTGGAGATCACAGTGGTTGTAGAGGGTGCAACAGGACAGCACCTCAAGAGTAAAAATGAACAGTTTAGGGTTCCATAGCCGCAGGCAGAACAGTTGAAACTGGAACAGCGGCATGGCCAGGTGGACTGGGGACAGCAAGGAGTCATCATGCCAGGTAGTCCTGGCGCATGGTCCTAGGGCTCAGGTCCTCCGAGAGGGAGAAAGAGCGAATTAGAGAGAGCATACTTAAATTCACACAGGACACCGGATACGACTCCCATTTGGAGTCAGTGTCACTGTGAAAGAAAATGTTCAGTTAGAATAGTTTCACATATGAGCCCTGTATCAACAGGTATAATAAACAGATATATATAGAGAGTTGAAGGTTGAATATATTATTATTATGACATTTCAGCTAGATCTACTGTCTCTATATTACAACAGACCAGCTGAATCTACTGTCTCCATTTCACTTTGGCCATTGATGTGGTCCTGCCCTCTCCTCAACAGCCTCAAATAGGCAATTTCATGTGGGTTGGGGTGGGGCGGCAGACACGCATCTCACATTTCATGTCATTACATGTTTATATATTGCTTCTAAATAAATAAATAAATCACTTTTATATTATTAATTTCAAACAAGGGCATTAGCATGATAAGAACTTACCAGTCTAAAACAATGTCCTCTCCCGTTCAAAAAATATTCCTCCACAATCGCTAAATGAAGCATCCTATAACAATCTCTGTCTCACCTTCCCAATCAATTTATTCTAAAATTGTGTGTACATCTGTATATCTAGACTTAGATTTAGCTTTCCCTGACTTAATCGCCATAATATTGATATATATATATATATATATATATATATATATATATATAAAAAAATAAACAAACAGCTGAATCTGCGCGTTTACCAAACAATGCAGTGCGTAATATGCGTAGCTCCTTCCGGTATGAAACTTCAATAGCGAATGACTCACTTTACGCTGAAGCTTACTACATGGGTTGGTCTTGCAACACATATAAGCATGGCGTTTTGCCGTTTAGCTCAGCTCATTAGCTATCTACCCAGCTAGATTTCAAGATGATCAGTGGTCATTGGGTTAAAAGACAGTCAATCAACGAAACAGCGGGCAAATCATTGGTGCACAATGATGTCATGACTTGTTGTCTTCAAATCGGTTTCTTTCAGTCAATACGTCCCGCAAAATGGCCCATCAGGTTTGATTGTGTTACAAACAGTAGATTGTGTTACAAACAAACCAGTTGATTGCAGTGAAACCAAACATGACTAGAAAAGTCACATTCTGTGTGGGTTATTTACCTGGAATGTGTCGTCGAAAATGGAATGAGACGGAATTCACGACACAAGCGTTTCACAAAATGTTTCGTGTTAGGCTATAAAAACAGATTTTATCAAACAAAATATGAATTGTAACAATAAGCATTGGAATTGCAAACAGGCGAAGATCGTCAAAGGTAAACTATTTTAATGCATTTTGTGATTGTTACGCCTGTGCCGGTTAAATTTATTTTATTTTATGGGGCTCTATGCTCAGATAATCGCATCATATTCTTTCGCAGTAAATCCATTTTTTAAATCTGACAATGCAGTTTGATTAGCACGATTCTAGGCTTTCGATACATGTGAGACACTTGTATTTTCATGAATGTTTAATATGACTATTTAAGTAGCGATCCATGCGCAGAGAGATTAAAGTAATGATGGACTGTGTCTCTTTGCTTTTTTGAGCTATTTTACCAAATAGGGCCATTTTTTTGTATACCACCCCTACCTTGTCACAACACAACTGATTGGCTCAAATGCATTTGAAGGAATAAAATTCCACAAATTATCTTTTAACAAGGCACACCTGTTGAAATGCTTTCCATGTGACTGCCTCTTGAAGCTTGTTGAGAGAATGCCAAAAGTGTGCAAAGCGGTCATAAAGGCAAAGGGTGGCTACTTTGAAGAATCTCAAATATATTTTGATTTGTGTTACACTTTTTTGGTTACTACATGATTCCATATGTGTTATTTCATAGTTTTGATGTCTTCACTATTATAATGCAATGTAGAAAATAGTACAAATAAAGAAAACCCCTTGAATGAGTAGGTGTCCGATCTTGACGTGTGTGAAAGAAAAGCACCTTTTTTTGTTCATTTAAAATAACATCAAATTGATCAGAAATACAGTTTAGACTTTGTTGTAAATGACTTGTAGCTGGAAACGGCAGGTTATTTTGTGGAATATCTGCATAGGTATACAGAGGCCCGTTATCAGCAACCATCACTCCTGTGTTCCAATGGCACGTTGTTAGCTAATCCAAGTGTATCATTTTAAAAGGCTAATGGCCAGAAACTGGAAGTTACATTAAATAGTACCCGCAAAACACCAGTCTCAACGTCAACAGTGAAGAGGCGACTCCGGGATGCTGATCTTTTAGGCAGAGTTCCTCTGTACAATGTCGGTGTTCTTTTGCCAGATCTTCAGTTTCTTGGCAATTTCTTGCATGGAATAGCCTTCATTTCTCAGAACAAGAATAGACTGACAAGTTTCAGAAGGAAGTGCTTTGTTTCTGGCCATTTTGAGCCTGTAATCGAACCCACAAATGCTGATGCTCCAGATACTCAACTAGTCTAAAGAAGGCCAGTTTTATTGCTTCTTTAATCAGAACAACAGATGTTTAGCTGTGCTAACATAACCCTTTTGCAATTTTCTAATGATCAATTAGCCTTTTAAAATTATAACCTTGGATTAGCTAACACAACGTGCCATTGGAACACAGGAGTGATGGTGGCTGATAATGGTCCTCTGTACGCCTATGTGATCTACCGTTTCCAGCTACAATAGTAATTTACAAGATAATCAATGTCTACACTGTATTTCTGATCAATTTGGTGTTATTTTAATGAACAAAAATTGTGCTTCTAAGTGACCCCAAACTTGAACGGTAGTGTTATGTATATGAGAACAAAACATACAAACGCGACATGCAACAATTTGTAATATTTGACTTAGTTAAGGAAATCGGTCAATTTAAATGAATTCATTAGGCCATAATCTATGGATTTCACAGGACTAGGCAGGGGTGGGCTTTATTGCAAACAGAAATACTCAAAATGAGAGAAATAAGCATTTTGTGCATATGGAAAATTCCTAGTATTTTTTTAAATTTAATTTCAGCTCATGAAACATGGGGACAACAACCTGGGGAAATACGTTGTGTTTTTTATATTTTGTTCAGTGTACTTCCATAAATTTCTTTCAACTGGTACCAGGGGACGTTCAGACGAGTCTGAGGCCTATGGGCGTCTTAGAGCAAAACAACCGACATGTTCGTGTCAGTGAGGGTCATCTTTGCACAGAGGGCAGTCCCTCCAGGATTCTGTGTTTCTGTGATTCATTGCAAAATCAACGCATATGATGCAGTAGTTCGCAATTTTGACCAATTCCCACACTTTTTGCGCGTAAAAGGGTCCAATCAAAAGCGGGTTTGTAATTCTTTACCAATTACTGCACTGTTACTGTGGAAAATGGCCCAATCCAACCACACGTCAACAGGTTTTTTTTCGTATTTTTTTCCCTCCTCCCTGGCCTGTCAGCATATTCGCGTGCCAAGATGGGTGATTGTTGATGGCTGACGGGCAGTATAATGAACAGAAATCAATCTCATTTGCCAACAAAAATAACAGCTAACGACCATGCGAAACAATTTCCAAATGTTTTTGGAAACTAGAGAATGTCGACGATCAAGTCACTTCGAATCAGCAGAGCATATGAGAATGTCAGAACAGTTCCCACAGCAGCGGCAGATCACCATGACTGAAGTGGTAGCAGGGAAGACTGTGGCAAGCGCTGAAAGAATCAAGTTGAGTGGCGTTTTACTCAAACTTTTACTCCGCTAACCTTGGCTTTAGTGGGAGGGTCAACACTCTCTCCCCAGTCTGTCTATGGAGAGTGCTCAAAGCACTGAGTGCAATTTGTCAGCTTTGCTGTTTTAAACTCTCTAAAACTTAATACTTATCATGAAAGCACAATCTTTCTGGATTTTTTAAATAAATGGAATAGTAAATATCAACCACAATTCTCTTTTTTATGTTTTCTCTTCATCTCCCTTACTACCCTTTCAGAAAAAGTCTTCAAAATTCTTGCTTGTGATAACTTATTAGAAAGAAATACTGATCCTCAAATTGAAAGAGATTGATCAGCTTTGAATCTGTTAAGAGATGCATCCTGTGTTGATGGCAAGCCAGATGGAGAGGTGTGAATGGATTATGACAGATGTTAAAAGGAAAATAACCCAAATTGAGCACTTTAGATGTTCTAATTGTTTTTCTATTATGTATTCTGCTTAAAGTCATCCTCAAACTGAGCACATGACTTTTATTGCTTTATATGAAATGAATATGAAATGTTTAGCAGAGTTTCAGAGAAGTTTATGCTTTTTTTGGCTGTAGAAATCACAAATGTTGCTAAATCTTGGAGGGATACGGGTCATATTAGTGTGTAGCTCATACTGTTCGGATGCTGCATACAGAAGTTGGCAGATCAGGTGTACCAACTTCAGATGAATCCCAAGTTGTGGTGGTCGTAGAGCAAAATGGAGAACACTCTCGTTTGCGTGAGTCATCTTTCCATAGAGGGGTTATAAAAGTTTGTAGTCAAACTGTTTGGATGATGTGAGACCGATTTTTGGGATGTCTCATTGTCTGACAAACTGCTCTAGCTCTTTCAACTTTCACCACAGATGCGGAAGTGTGACATGTGGATCCAATGCAAAAAAAAAACATCTCTAGCTGAAACTTACAGATCTTTTTTTATTATGATTCTTCGATTCAACCTTAGGGGGTTAAAAGGAAAAGTATTTAAACTCAAGTTGAACAAAATGGATACTAGACGGTGACAGTCCACCAATAGTCTTAAGATATATCCTCATAATAAACAGCACCCACATTTCACATAAGTGATGTCTTCCTCTGTACCCCAATGCATATATTCTTTCAATCAATGAATGTATTAAACTCAAATATAAACTGTAGTAAAAAAAAAAAAAAGGTCTTCAAGCATTAGTTTGTCCAAAAACATGCTTGACTCTGTCATCTCTTGCCCAGTGACTCCTGCACAGGCAATGACCTAACATCACACTCAACCCTCTGTCACCAAATAGGCTGTACACCCTGCAGTTTCCTCTGGTGAAACCTGCCCACCTTGTCTTTGGACGTGTTGATGCAGGCATTGTGCTTGTTGCTCTGCAGGTGGTGCCAGTACTTGAGCAGTTCGTTGGGGTGAAACTGGTGGGAGGTTATGAGGTGGCTATACTTGCAGCTGGAGTAGGACACCCGCCAGTGGTTGAACAGGAACTCATTAGGCGGCGGCGTGGGTTCGATCCGCAGCTTGGCCAGGCAGATGCCCACGTAAACGTCCTCCAGATGCAGCCTGCGGATACCCAGGGAGGCCCTGTAGATCTTTCCAGCCAGGTCCCCTGAGAACACATAGCCCGTTCCTGAGCAGAAAGTAGGGTACACCTCGCTGGGGTACACCTCGGGGGGCATGTACCACTTGCTATTCTTGTTCCTGTTGGGTGCATAGCCCCTCATCAGGTAGCCTGTAATATAGTCCCGTTTGGGGTGCATCTCTGGCTGGAGCAGCTTGTGCACGAGATACTCTGTGTTGACAAACATGTCACTGTCTGTCTTCATGACATAGTTGGTGCCCGGGCAGTGTGTGGACACCCAGTGCATGCCCATCAGGGTTTTTATAGTCAGGTTGTTGTAAGTGTCCATGTAATCCTGCTGGATGATGTCATGGTGCCTCCGGCTCTCGGCCTCCAGGCTGCTCTGCTGCAGGCGGCCTACCCTGCCCTCCTTTACGCCTAACAGGAAGAGCCTAACAAAGCTTAGGCCTGGGACCATGCTCTCGTTCCCCCAGGTCTGCCGAATGGTCGCCCTGGCTTCCACCTGATTGCCCTCCGTGGCTATCAGCAGCACCAGGAAGGGCTCTGGGTTGCCCTCCCGGCACTTGTCGGGCTCATTGATGATGTAAGGGTATGGCTCTGAGGTCAGCAGGCCCCTTAGCCCGACTTCCCCTCTCAAGCTAGCATTAGCCGCCACTGAGTTCTCCAGTCCCGTAATCCCCTGTGGAAAGGAGGAGTCCTGAGGGGAACTGAGGTTGGCATTTCTTTCCGGAGGCGAAGGGGGAACCAGTGCGTCCCTCCATAGAGTCTGTGATGAGCTGTGATTCCCTTTTTCTTTGGTAGAGTGTAGTCCTCTTTCGGTGTAAGCCACTAGGTGCTCCCTCTGCCATGTTGGCCCCCTGAGGCCCGGCAGCCAGTCTTGATGGCCCAGGATGATCAGGAGCGAGAGGAGAGCCAGTAGGCCAGCGACATGCGTGTAGCAGTGGCGCCTCCTCCACTGCATGGTGTCTGTGTACCACCTCCGGGCAGCCGTAACACACTCGGTCAGGTCAGGCGTATGCTGTGTGCGATATTGTTGATGAACCAAGTAATTAGTCGGGAGGTGGTGCATGTATTGAACCGTAACATTCAAGTCACTTTGAATTGTTGGTCAGTTGTCAAACCTGCCCATATGTTTCAACCAGGTTCATGCGGTCTTCAGCAGAGGCCAACATTTTTATCTAGGAGAAAAACAACAGTGATAATGTTAGCACAAGTTAAAACCATCAAACGCTTTGTCTAGGGTGACTGAGTGATTGTAGTGGTGTGATAACATACAGTGCATTGGGAAAGTATTCAGACACGTTGACTTTTTCTACATTTTGTTACGTTAAAGCCTTGTTCTAAAATGGATTGATTAGGGAAAAAACGATTTAATCTACACTACCCCACAATGACAAAGCAAAAACATTTTTTTGTGAATTTAATGTAAATACAAAAAAAAGCTACATTTTAAAAATAGCATTCAGACCCTTTACTCAGTACTTTGTTGAAGCACCTTTTGGCATCGATTACAGCCTCGAGTCTTCTTGGGTATGATGCTGGAAGTTTGGCTTGGTCAGGCTCCGGAGACGGGCACATCGCGCACCGCTCACGAGCATACTACTCGCCAATGTCCAGTCCCTTGAGTACAAGGTTGATGAAATCCGAGCACGGGTAGCATTCCAGAGAGACATAAGAGACTAACGTTCTTTGCTTCAAGGAAACATGGCTCACTCGAGACACACTATCGGAGTCGGTACAGCCACCTGGTTTCTTCATGCATCTCGCCGACAGAAAGGAGCATCTTTCTGGTAAGAAGAGGGACGGGGGTGCATGCCTTATGATTAACGAGACATGGTGTGATCATAACAACATACAGGAACTCAAGTCCTTCTGTTAACCTGATTTAGGATTCCTCACAATCAAATGTCGACCGCATTATCTACCAAGAGAATCCTCTTTGATTATAATACAGCCGCATATATTCCACCCCCCCCAAGCAGGCACATCGATGGCCCTAAACAAACTTTATTTGACTATGTAAACTGGAAACCACATATCCTGAGGCTGCATTGATTGTAGCTGGGGATTTTAACAAGCCTAATCTGAAAACAAGACTCCCTAAATTCTATCAGCATATCAATTGTGCTACGGGTGCTGGTAAAACCCTGGATCATTGTTATTCTAACTTCCGCAATGCATATAAGGCCCTCCCCCGCCCTCCTTTTGGAAAAGCTGACCACGACTCCATTTTGTTGCTCCCTGCCTATAGACAGAGACTAAAACAGGAAGTTCCCGCGCTCAGGTCTGTTCAATGCTGGTCCGACCAATCTGATTCCACGCTTCAAGATTGCTTCGATCACGTGGATTGGGATATGTGCATTGCGTCAAACAACAACATTGATGAATACGCGGATTCGGTGAGCGAGTTTATTAGCAAGTGCATCGGCGACGTCGTACCCACAGCAACTATTAAAACATTCCCAAACCAGAAACCGTGGATTGATGGCAGCATTTGCGCGAAACTGAAAGCGCGAACCACTGCTTTTAACCAGGGCAAGGTGACTGGAAACATGACCGAATACAAACAGTGTAGCTATTCCCTCTGTAAGGCAATCAAACAAGCTAAGCATCCGTGTAGAGACAAAGTAGAGTCGCAATTCAACGGCTCAGACACAGGAGGTATGTGGCAGGGTCTCAGTCAATCACAGATTACAAAAAGAAAACCAGCCCCGTCGCGGACCAGGATGTCTTGCTCCCAGACAGACTAAAACTTCTTTGCTCGCTTTGAGGACAATACAGTGCCACTGACACGGCCCGCTACCAAAACCTGCGGACTCTCCTTCACTGCAGCCGATGTGAGTAAAACATTTAAACGTGTTAATGTTGTAAATGACTATTGAAGCTAGAAACGGCTGATTTTGTTTTAATGGAATATCTACATAGGCCCATTATCAGCCACCATCACTCCTGTGTTCCAATGGCACGTTATGCTAGCTAATCCAAGTTTATAATTTTTAAAAGGCTAATTGATATTTAGAAAGCCCTTTTTGCAATTATGTTAGCACAGCTGAAAACTGTTCTGATTAAAGAAGCAAGAAAACTGTCCGCCTTTAGACTAGTTGAGTATCTGGAGCATCAGCATTTGTGGGTTCGATTACAGGCTCAAAATGGCCAGAAACAAAGTACTTTCTTCTGAACCTCGTCAGTCTATTCTTGTTCTGAGAAATGAAGGCTTTTCCATGCGAGAAATTGCCAAGAAACTGAAGATCTCGTACAACGCTGTGTTACTACTCCCTTCACAGAACAGCGCAAACTGGCCCTAACCAGAATAGGAGTGGGAGGCCCCGGTGCACAACTGAGCAAGAGGACAAGTACAATAGTGTCTAGTTTGAGAAACAGACGCCTCACAAGTCCTCAACTGGCAGCTTCATTAAATAGTACCCGCAAAACACCAGTCTCAACGTCAACAATGAAGAGCCGACTCTGGGATGCTGGCCTTCTAGGCAGAGTTGCAAAGAAACAGCTATATCTCAGACTGGCCAATAAGAAGAAAAGCTAGGCAAAAGAACAGACACTGGACAGAGGAACTCTGCCTAGAAGGCCAGCGTCCCGTTATACAATAGTTAGTGGCACCCTTCTCTTTTAGCGCCTTTCTCCCTAATATTGACACCCACTTTCGACTGGTACTGTGTTACAATTTACATTAAAAAAGGACTACTAATGCTGCTTTGCATGTGAGTCATGCAAGTCTAACTGGAGCCAGTTACTTTTGAGAGAAAATAAACCAAATTACTCTTAATGACTTGCCACAGGATCTATTATTATACTTGTATTTACATTTTGTATCAGTTATTTAAACCCTCACTTTTAGATGTGTTATGAAGAGGAAACCAACATCCTGTTAGTGACTTCATAGCAAATCTTCTTTCTTAAATTGAGGGCTATTTGTGACTTTCCTTGTAAGGAACCGCCCTTGTGCATGATTAAGGTTACTATCTAATATATGGGTGGACTAAATAAGTTAACTATGAAGATCTATGTCCTCAATCGCTCCTTTAGACAATTGGAGGAATTGATACTTGGATAAAGGTGTAAGCAAGAAGTGGGCACATTTGGCATAGCAACCCAAGCGAACTGAAAAAGTATGTTTAATTTAGATTGCTGTGAAAGCACTGCACTGTTTTCAAATTTTTGGGCAACTAGTCCCCTGGAGTGGTGTGGGTTCTCTCACATTCGACTGGATTACATGCCGCTCTCTTAAAATACCCCCCCCCAGACAAAGGGTTGTTTGTGAGAGCGCACAAAAGGTGCTAAAAAGCCAAATCCCTCATGTAGGCATCCTCTGGAATGCAAAGAAACATTAAACACACACACACCCCAATGTGTTCTCAGGTTCTAAACAAAAACGAGCTCTCTAAGCTATATATTCCTTCCTAGCAGCCAGCACCTGTGCATCAGTGTGTACATGGCAGCTTTTACTACCAATACGCTCTTGTAAGAGCATGTGTGTGTTTTTGAGCTGTAATTGAGCACGCCGGACCAGAAGACATACCTGTTCCCCGAGTTCAAGTCGTTTCAGGGCAGGGTGGAGGGCTTGCTCCCCTCATCTCTCTACTAGGGCACAACAACCTGCCCATGACTCTACCCAGTGCTGCTGCCAGCTTCAATGGTTTATCTATTTCTTCCTGTCCACCACACACCTTGGCTCACCTCTCAGCTCCATCTCACGGTTACTGTTTTATCGCTGCTTTTCTCTGTGTGGGGTGGCCCAATCACGGTGTGACTGCTTCTATGGATCCCGCTTTGGCCGGTGTCGTTCCTTCTCTGCCATGTTTTTCAATGCCTTTTGCTGCGAACGCACCCACACGCGCAGAGCGATCCCTCCTTTGGTTTTAAATATGACTCATTGTCAAATTCACTCGGGCACACTGGCTCTTGGTGCCTGTGTGTGTGTAGAGCACCCGAGCTATATTCTCTTCATCCACGGTGCTCTCTGTGTCGCTTGTGTCTCTTCTGCCCCCACACGCTTCCCCTCTATCAAGCTCCCTCGCTCCCTATCTCTCTTGCTGTGCTATCGCTCTGTCGCATCTGCTCTAGCTGGTGGGGGCTACTGAGGGGGGCAGGGCTGTTTTCTCTATATGGTCTGATGGATAGTTGCAGGCTTGGTGACAGTATGCTAGTGTTGTCACGATACCAGATTTTAGTGTTGCACGGTATACCGGTACCACTGTAATGTCACGGTACCAAAACGCCAGGTTTACTTGTAATACCAACATTTTAGAATACCGTAGTACCGTGTCTTATATACTACTGGTAGGACTGAAAAAGTCAATCTAAAAAATCTGCTGGCGCCTGTTTATAAAATGTTTATCAAGTCTGTTTTGTTTCAATTCAGTTGAATTTAATAAGCAACAGCCACTAGTCTCTTATATGCACAGGTCCAATATCCACTTCACTTTCATGCGCATATCATGTGTGGCAGCTAATCAGCCAGCTGCGTCACCTACATGCCCTTACCTGCTTTTCTCCGTCCTCTCTTCACGTGCGTCTATTCCTCCGTCAGTTTTAGAAATATATAATTTAGCCGTGATGGCGAGCAGGGATGCAGTCCCTGATGAGTCTTCTGTTAGATTTGTACATTTGTTACATTGTATCATTATCACTTGTTATAACCAAGAGTACAGACTAGTCTGAGTAGACTTTGAAAGTTCACTGTCATGCAGCCTCAGCTGCAGTGTCAGCGAGGGAACATAGAGCACCACTTCGTGACAGGCATGCTTACAGCAAAGAGACATGTTTTTTGTCTCTAGCCTAAACGGTTAAAAGAAATATGACCCATTTTTACTGGATGTGCCTTTTTTCTCTCCTTTTTAATCGGGATTCAAAAGCATTTTTATATACGGGCCATTTTTTAAACTAGTCCCGTGTCGCTATTTATTGGTTTGATTACAAATGTTATGTAAATATGGAAAATATTTTGGCTGGTAAAAAATAATCTCAGTGGCTGGTAGAATTTTTTTTTCTTTTTCTGCCACAGTGGCTGGGGGACCAAAAAGGTAATTTTAGGCCCTTTTAGGCCCAATTTTTTAAATGTACCGAAGAAAAATAAAGTATCCCTTTACATTTCTCGTTGAGAGCATGGCTCTTCTGTGGCTTGTTGTGCAGGCCTATGACTGGCATTCCAGTCAGGCCAGTGTTGATGTAGTTTAAGCAGCTTGACTTCCACAGACTATCCCAGCAAAGCTGCTGATTCACTAATCTGTCTGTGAGGCCAGTATATCATGAATAGGAAAGAGAAGACAGTGGGAAAGAAACTAGATGCGAGGGAGATTAAGGGACAACCGCTCTAGAGGGATAGACCAAAAACCTTTGCAGGTTTACTAACTTTTTGACTGGACTGGAGGACTATTGGCCTAGTATTGACTGATTTTGAGAGTTAGGGTGACCAATGTCATTAAGAATTGGCACCAAAGAAGTACAGGCCTACATAGAAATGGTTACTTATATTTTCCACATACTTGGAGAATCATACTTGAATACTCCTCGCATCCTTCCTCATCCTCAAACCCCATTGGATGACAAAGTCACACGTCCCTCCACTCTGACCACCTCCAATGGATTTTGGCGAGAGAGGACGCAAGGAATTTGAAATTGAAATTCTCCCTTGGACTAGATGGACAAAATTTGTAATAAACCGCCATTCTAACTCAATCCTTTATTGGTGGACGATGTGCGCTATCTGGACAGCTAAATTAATCTGATAAAATATTCACAGTTCATTATTTTGACAATACAAAACAGGCTTGCATAATTTATTGCATAAGAACTTTAATGTACCGCAATAATACATTTAAAAAACAGCCCATGGGCCCGGGATTTTCATTGCATTCTCTTGACTCTGCCATGAACTATTGAATCATATCTGTCATCTACAACTCACAAGTCTGTGCTGCTGCTCATGGAGTTAACTGACAAATCTGCAGGAAGCCGACGTATTATGAGTTCTGAGTAAAATGATATGAAAACATATCTATCTATATAACTCCGAACTCTGCGTCTCTGAACAGATGGCTCTGGTCACAGCAGTTTTCCCTACCATTCAATCTGCCACCTACCTGTGTTGGAAAATAATCTATGGGAAACACTGGGTCAACTGGTGACTCTTCATGAAGTTCTGTGGACCGTGTGCCATACATCTCCAATAAAATAAGAGACTAAAGAATTATTCAACCTACTAGTAGAAATCCAACAGGAACCAATGTGTCAAAGCAACATTGGCAGTATTTCAGGAAGTGCTTCCGGGTGGAGTTTCTCCTAGGTTCTAATCTAGGATCAGCTTCCCTTCCCCCAATCCTAACCTGAACCATTAGGGGGAAATGCAAAACTGACCCAAGATCAACGTCTAGAGGCAACTTCATCGCGTTCCTAAATTAATATGTATGCCACCAAGGTTCTGGAAAATGGTTCCTCTTTTTTTCTGTACTGAGCAAATTTCAGGTCTTCTGAGTGCAAACTTGAACTTTGAAAATTCTGTGGAACTTCCAGCATGTGTTTACTGTGAAAGCTGTACCCGCTTTGAGTTTCAGACTGTGGTCAAATAGGCTTCTGTGGATGATCATAATGTAGACCTACCAGAGTGGCCTACCATCAAAAACAAAATGCATCCCATAACATTTGAACATGGAAATGGCTGTTCTATCATGCAGTGTAAAATGTATGTAGGAGTGAAGTTCATTCGCAGGCTTATTTCTAATGCGCTCAACTTAGAGGGAATATTGGGTCTGGGTTAGTGATACAACCACTGGTTTGAGTCCCAGGCTCTGGCCGGATCGACAGTATTGAGAGCTCTGACAGTATCGACACTTAACAACCCCCCGTAGATGTTTCTACAGCTCTTCTTTGAAGCCGAGCTCTGGGACTGTCATTAGATGATGAATTACCACTAGACCTTAGAGAGGGTGTGACCCTTGATACACTCCCATCAGACTAGATGCACAACCCTTCCAAGGGGAATCGGCCTGAGGGAGCAACAGTCATCATACCCAACACTGAGGCTCTTGATATGGACAATATATACAGTGCAATCGGAAAGTATTCAGATCCCTTCTCTTGTTCCAACATTTTGTTACGTTACAGCCTTATTCTAAGTCTACACACTAACCCATGATGACAAAGCAAAAATGGGTTTTTAGAGATGTTTGCAAATTTAGTAAAAATGATAAACCGATATTTTATTTACTTAAGTATTCAGGCCCTTTGCTATGAGACTTGAAATTGAGCTCCGGTGCATCCTGATCATATTTGGGATGTTTCTACAACTTGATTGGAGTCCACCTATGGTCAATTTAAACGGATTAAACATGATTTGGAAAGGCACACACACCTGTCTATATAATGCCCAACAATTGACAGTGCATGTCAGAGCAAAAACCAAGCCATGAGGTCAAAGGGATTGTCTGTAGAGCGCCAAGACAGGCAGCGATTCATTTCTTGATGCACCCATCCCGTTAGCGGGATCATTTACGTCAACATCAGCTGGAATGCAGCGCGCCTAATTCAAATGTAATTTTCATGAACTCACAAGTGCAATATAGCAAAACACAGCGTAGCTTGTTGTTAATCCACCTGGCGTGTCAGATTTCAATAAAGCTTTTCGGCGAAAGCTATCCAAGCGCTTATGTAAGAACATCTCTCTCAGTAGACAAAATACACTGCTCAAAAAAATAAAGGGAACACTTAAACAACACAATGTAACTCCAAGTCAATCACACTTCTGTGAAATCAAACTGTCCACTTAGGAAGCAACACTGATTGACAATAAATTTCACATGCTGTTGTGCAAATGGAATAGACAACAGGTGGAAATGATAGGCAATTAGCAAGACACTCCCAATAAAGGAGTCGTTCTGCAGGTGATAACCACAGACCACTTCTCAGTTCCTATGCTTCCTGGCTGATGTTTTGGTCACTTTTGAATGCTGGCGGTGCTTTCACTCTAGTGGTAGCATGAGACGGAGTCTACAACCCACACAAGTGGCTCAGGTATTGCAGCTCATCCAGGATGGAACATCAATGCGAGCTGTGGCAAGAAGGTTTGCTGTGTCTGTCAGCATAGTGTCCAGAGCATGGAGGCGCTACCAGGAGACAGGCCAGTACATCAGGAGACGTGGAGGAGGCCGTAGGAGGGCAACAACCCAGCAGCAGGACCGCTACCTCCGCCTTTGTGCAAGGAGGAGCACTGCCATAGCCCTGCAAAATGACCTCCAGCAGGCCACAAATGTGCATGTGTCTGCTCAAACGGTCAGAAACAGACTCCCATGAGGGTGGTATGAGGGCCCGACGTCCACAGGTGGGAGTTGTGCTTACAGCCCAACACCGTGCAGGACGTTTGGCATTTGCCAGAGATCACCAATATTGGCAAATTCGCCACTGGCGCCCTGTGCTCTTCACAGATGAAAGCAGGTTCACACTGAGCACATGTGAGAGTCTGGAGACGCCGTGGAGAACGTTCTGCTGCCTCCAGCATGACCGGTTTGGTGGTGGGTCAGTCATGGTGGCATTTCTTTGGGGGGCCGCACAGCCCTCCATGTGCTCGCCAGAGGTAGCTTGACTGCCATTAGGTAACGAGATGAGATCCTCAGACCCCTTGTGAGACCATATGCTGGTGCGGTTGGCCCTGGGTTCATCCTAATGCAAGACCATGCTAGACCTCATGTGGCTGGAGTGTGTCAGCAATTCCTGCAAGAGGAAGGCATTGATGCTATGGACTGGCCCGCCTGTTCCCTAGACCTGAATCCAATTGAGCATATCTGGGACATCATGTCTCGCTCCATCCACCAAAGCCATGTTGCACCACAGACTGTCCAGGAGTTGGCGGATGCTTTAGTCCAGGTCTGGGAGGAGATCCCTCAGGAGACCATCCGCCACCTTATCAGGAGCATGCCCAGCCGTTGTAGGGAGGTCATACAGGCACGTGGAGGCTACACACACTACTGAGCCTCATTTTGACTTGTTTTAAGGACATTACATCAGTTGGATCAGCCTGTAGTGTGGTTTTACACTTTTTAATTTTGAGTGTCACTCCAAATCCAGACCTCCATGGGTTGATAAATTTGATTTCCATTGATTTTTGTGATTTTTGTTGTCAGCACATTCAACTATGTAAAGAAAAAAGTATTTAATAAGAATATTTCATTCAGATCTAGGATGTTATTTTAGAGCAGTGTATTACAAACAGCTAGCCGCCAAGTAGATTGGTCACGAAAGTCAGAAAAGCAATAAATGAAATCGCTTACCTTTGATGATCTTCGGATGTTTGCACTCACGAGACTCCCAGTTACACAATAAATGTTCCTTTAGTTCCATAAAGATTATTTTTATATCCAAAATACCTCCATTTGTTTGGCGCGTTCTGTTCAGAAATCCACAGGCTTGAGCGGTCACGACATCGCAGACAAAAATTCCAAATACACAGCCAAAAACTCTGGGGACACCCAGCTATACACTGACGCGATGTGATCTTTCTCGCTCATTTTTCAAAATAAAAGCCTGAAACTATGTCTAAAGACTGTTCACAACATGGGTAAGCCATAGGAAAAGGAATATGGTTGATATCCCTTTAAATGAAGGGAAGGCATTCAAAGGAACATGGAGCTTTCAAAATAGAGGCCGCTTCCTGGTTGAATGTTCCTAAGGTTTTTGTCTGCAATATCAGTTCTGTTATACTCAGACTATTTTAACAGTTTTGGAAACTTTAGAGTTTTCTATCCTAATCTGACAATTATATGCATATTCTAGATTCTGGGCCTGAGAAATAGGCAGTTAAATTTGATACGTTTTTCATCCAAAAATCGAAATACTGCCGCCTACACTCAACAGGTTAAAGGTGTTTCAACAAAGTACTGAGTAAAGGGTCTGAATACTTATGTGATATTAAATTTGCTAACATTTCTAAACATGTTTTTGCTTTGTCATTATGGGGTATTGTGTGTAGATTTAATGAGGGGGAAAACTATTTAATCCATTTAGAATAAGGCTGTAACAAAATATGGAAAAAGACTAGGTCTGAATACTTTCCAAATACATTGTAAATATGTTGTAGACGAGTCTGAGTTGGATGGAACTTGCTTACCCTATGCCAATATGTAGGGTTGGCTTTTCATTCATTAGGCTGTAGGTTGACCGTTGTGTTTTTGTTTGTGTTTCAGGAGGGAGCATCTGCCAGGAAGGCCCAGACACCAGCGCTGCAGCCCGTCCCCAGACCAGGTCTGTAAATCTGTCACCACCAAAGCAGGTGACATGAAAACATTGTGTTAATGTAGGCCTTTTGTAGACACAGCTTTCCCAGTCATTCAAAACCCCTGTATCAGCAGTCACCACCAACCCTGGCCCAAAAGGTAACTTTTAGAGCTGGGTTGGAATAAAACCCTGCACGTCATGTTGACCCCCCCCCCCCCCCCCCCGCGGTGTGCATGGTTTCATTACAGTACTCAAACACCTGATTCAAGACCTTTATTGGTTGAATGTCATGTGTTTTTAATGGGCAGGCCTGCAGACCGTGTTACTCTCAAGGACTAGAATTAGTGGTTGACTCTACAGTCGTGGCCAAAAGTTGAGAATGACACATTAATTTTCACAAAGTCTGCTGCCTCAGTTTGTAGGATGGCAATTTGCATATACTCGAATGTTATGAAGAGTGATCAGATGAATTGCAAAGTCCCTCTTTGCCATGCAAATGAACTGAATCCCCCCAAAAACATTTCCACTGCATTTCAGCCCTGCCACAAAAAGACCAGCTGACATGTCAGTGATTCTCTCGTTAACACAGGTGTGAGTGTTGACGAGGACAAGGCTGGAGATCACTCTGTCATGCTGATTGAGTTCGAATAAGACTGGAAGCTTCAAAATCATTGTTCTTCCTCTGTCAACCATGTTTACCTGGAAGGAAACACGTGCCGTCATCATTACTTTGCACAAAAAGGGCTTCACAGGCAAGGATATTGCTGCCAGTAAGATTGCACCTAAATCAACCATTTATTGGATCATCAAGAACTTCAAGGAGAGCAGTTCAATTGTTGTGAAGAAGGCTTCAGGGCGCCCAAAAAAGGCCAGCAAGCGCCAGGACTGTCTCCTAAAGTTGATTCAGCTGCGGGATCGGGGCACCACCAGTACAGAGCTTGCTCAGGAATGCAGCAGGCAGCTGTGCATGCAGCAGGCATCTGCATGCACAGTGAGGCAAAGACTTTTTGAGGAGGGCCTGGTGTCAAGAAGGGCAGCAAAGAAGCCACTTCTCTCCAGGAAAAATATCAGGGACAGACTGATATTCTGCAAAAGGTACAGGGATTGGACTGCTGAGGACTGGGGTAAAGTAATTTTCTCTGAATCCCCTTTCCGATTGTTTGGGGCATCCGGAAAAAAGCTTGCCAGAAGAAAAGGTGAGCACTACCATCAGTCCTGTGTCATGCCAACAGTAAAGCATCCTGAGACCATTCATGTGTGGGTTTGCTTCGCAGCCAAGGGAGTGGGCTCACTCACAATTCTGCCTAAGAACACAGCCATGAATAAAGAATGGTACCAACACATCCTCCGAGAGCAACTTCTCGCAACCAACAGTTTGGTGACGAACAATGCCTTTTCCAGCATGATGGAGCACCTTACCATAAGGCAAAAGTGATAATTAAGTTCCTCGGGGAACAAAACATCGATATTTTGGGTCCAAGGCCAGGAAACTCCCCAGACCTTAATCCCATTGACAATTTGTGGGCAATCCTCCAGAGGCAGGTGGACAAACAAAAACCCACAAATTCTGAAAAACTCCAAGCATTGATTATGCAAGAATGGGCTGCCATCAGTCAGGATGTGGCCCAGAAGTTAATTGACAGCATGCCAGGGCAGATTGCAGAGGTCTTGGAAAAAGATGGGTCAACACTGCAAATATTGACTCTTTGCATCAACTTCATGTAATTGTCAATAAAAGCCTTTGACACTTATGAAATGCTTGTAATTATACTTCAGTATTCCATAGTAACATCTGACAAAAATATCTAAAGACACCGAGGCAGCAGGCTTTGTGAAAATTAATATTTGTGTCATTCTCAACTTTTGGCCACGACTGTACATGTAGACAGCTTTCTATGTACTACAACATGTTCCTGCCGTTTTAAACACTTTCTAAGTCTTTCTCGGGACAACTGATGTTGCTTCAAGGTTGTGACCTAAGCCAAACTTAAGGGATGGTAAGATTCACAGATAAGCATCCGTCCAAATAAGCATCTGTCCTGGGTGCCCAAACCGATGCATATTAAACATGCATCAGTAATGGGAAATAAAATTAACACCTGCCAAATGCGGGTCAATTTAGGTATTGGCGGGTAAAGACTGCCTATTTCACCAGCCACGTTGGCGGGTGGTCAATTTGCAAGGCTCTACAGTGCGAGCATTACATTTGTGAATAAAAATAATCAAAAGTCAAATATGAGCACATGTGAGTTAGAAAAATGCTGCAGTATCTCTTTACAAAGTATTTGTGGTTTTGTTTCATAGCAGCTAATTGCACAAAGAAATACGAATCTTATATCCCACCTCACGCAGCAACACTGCCTGGCAGGGGAGCTGTGTGCAATAAGTGAAGTTCATTCATAGATTATTTTTGGGGGGGCATAAATTAGTATTATTTACTTGAATATCTACAAAGTGAGCCACTATACCATATTACTACTTAACAATATATTTCTTATTTTACACTGAACAACAATTTTAAAACAATTTAAAAGATTTTAGAGTTACAATTCATATTATAGTGCATACAGACCCCTTGACTTTTTCACATTTTGTTACGTTACAGCCTTATTCTAAAATGGATTAAATCGTTTCCCCCCTAATAAATACACCCACTCCCTGTAATGACAATGCAAAAACACGTTTTTAGAAATGTTTGCAAATGTATTAATAAAAAACTTAAATTGCATTTACAGAAGTATCCAGACCCTTTAATCAGTAATTTGTTGAAGCACCTTTGGCAGCGATAAGTCTTCTTCGGTATGAAGCTACAAGCTTGGCACACCTGTATTTGGGGAGTTTCTCCCATTCTTCTCTGTAGATCCTCTCAAGCTATATCAGGTTGGATGGGGAGCATCGCTGCACAGCTATTTTCAGGTTTCCAGAGATTTTTATCGGGCTCTGGCTGGGCCACTCAAGGACATTCAGAGACTTGTCCAGAAGCCATTCCTGTGTTGTCTTGGCTGTGTTCTTCGCCCCAGCTCTGGTGCAGGTTATCAAGGTTCTCTCTGTACTTTGCTCCATTCAGCTTTGCCTCGATCCTGACTAGTCGCCCAGTCCCTGCCGTTGAATAACAACCACAGCATGACGCTGCCACCGCCAAGCTTCACCGACGGGATGGTTCCAGGTTTCCTCCACATGTGGCGCTTGGCATTCAGTTCAAAGAGTTCAATCTTGGTTATATCAGACCAGAGAATCTTCTGTCATGGTCTGCGAGTCCTTTAGGTGCCTTTTGGCAAACTCCAAGCGAGCTGTCATGTGCCTTTTACTGAGGAGAGGCTTCCATCCGACCACCCTACCATAAAGGCCTGATTGGTGGAGTGCTGCAGTGATGGTTGTCCTTTTAGGTAGGTTCTCACATTTCCACAGAGGAACTCTGGAGCTCTGCCAGAGTGACCATGGGTTCTTGGTCACCTACTTGACCAAGGCCCTTCTCCCCCAATTGTTCAGTTTTGCCAGGCGGCCAGCTCTAGGAGAAGAGTCTTGGTGGTTCCAAACTTCTTCTACATAAAAATGGAGGCCACTGTGTTATTGGGGATCTTCAATGCACCAGAAATTGTTGGTACCCTTCCCCAAATCTGTGCCTCGACACAATCCTGTCTCTGAGCTCTACGGACAATTCCTTTGACCTCATGGCTTGGTTTTTGCTCTGACATACACTGTGGGACCTTTTATATAGACAGGTGTGTACCTTTCCAGATAATGTCCAATCAATTGAATTTACCACAGGTTCCTACAACTTGATTGGAGCCAACATCTCAAGTATGATCAATTGAAACAGGATGCACATGAGCTAAATTGAGTCTCATAGCCAAGGGTCTGAATACTTATGTAAATAGGGTATTTCTGTTTTTAAACATATTTGCGGAAATTTCTAAACTGTTTTCGGGTATTGTGTGTAAAAAAATGTATATATTTGACTTCACTAGGGTATGCGGAACGTTAGTGTCCCAACTCAACAACAGCCAGTGAAACTGCAGGGCGCCAAATTCAAAACAGAAATCCCATAATTAAAATTCCTCAAACACACAAGTATTTTACACCATTTTAAAGATACACTTGTAAATCCAGCTAGTGTCCGATTTCAAAAAGGCTTTGACGAAAGCACATCAAACGATTATTAGGTCAGAGCCAAGTCACACAAAAACACAGCCATTTTTCCAGCCAAAGAGGAGTCAGAAATGGAGAGAGAATTAAACACTTAGCTTTGATCTTCATCAGATGACACTCATAGGACTTCATGTTACACAATACATGTACGTTTTGTTCGGTAAAGTTCATTTATATCAAAATCTGAGTTTACATTGGCACATTATGTTCAGTAGTTCCAAAACATCTGGTGATTTTTGCAGAGCCACATCAATTTACAGAAATATTCATAATAAACATTGCTAAAAGATACAACTGCTATGCATGGCATTTGATGCAACTGCTGTGTCAGATTTCAAATAAACTTTACGGAAAAAGCACACCATGCAATAATCTGAGTACAGTGCTCAGACCAAAACAACCCAAACAGATATCCGCCATGTTGTGTAGTCAACAGAAGTCAGAAATAGCATTATAAATATTCACTTACCTTTGATCTTCATCAGAATGCACTCCCAGGAATCCCAGGTCCACAATAAATGTTTGATTTGTTCGATAAAGTCCATTTATGTCCAAATACCCCCCCCCCCCCCTTTTTTGGGGGGTTTGCGCGTTTAGCCCAGTCATCAAAATTCATGAGGCGCGATCACTAGGTGCAGACAAAGTCAAAAAGTTCCGTTACAGTCCGTAGAAGCATGTCAAACGATGTATAGAATCAATCTTTAGGATGTTTTTAACATAAATCTCCAATAATGTTCCAATCTGAGAATTCCTTCATCTTTAGAATTGCAATGGAACGCAAGCTAACTCACGTCAGCTCATGACACTCTGGGAGAGACCTTACTCAATCCCCTCTCATTCGCCCCAACTTCACAGTAGAAGCATCAAACAAGGTTGACATCTAGTGGAAGCCTTAGCAAGTGCAATATGACCCCATAGACACTGTATATTCGATAGGCAATGAGTTGTAAAACTACAAACCTCAGATTTCTCACTTCCTGGTTGGATTTTTTTCTCAGGTTTTTGCCTGCCATATGAGTTCTGTTATACTCGCATACATCATTCAAACAGTTTTAGAAACTGCAGTGTTTTCTAATCCAAATCTACTAAATATATGCATATTCTGGCTTTTATGGCTGAGTAGTAGTTTAATTTGGGCATGCTTTTCATCCAAAATTCCCAATGCTGCCCCCTACCCTAGAGAAGTTAACTAAATCAATTTTAGAACAATGCTGTAATGTAACAAAATGTGGAAAGAGTCAAGGTGTCTGAATACTTTGACCACCATTTGCCTCAGGCAGTGCAAAATCTCCTTTGCATAGAGTTGCTGGATATTGGCGGGAACTGGAACACATCGCTCCAGAGTGTCCCAAATATGCTCAATGGGAGACATGTCGGAGTATGCAGGCCATGGAAGAAGTTGCACATTTTCGGCTTTCAGAAATAGTGTACAGTTTCTTGCGACATGGGGTCGTGTTTTATAATGCTGAAACATAAGGAAATGGCGGTTGGATGAATTGTACGACAATTGGCCTCAGGATCTCGTCACGGTATCTCTGTGCATTCAAATTGCCATCGATAAAATGCAATTGTGTATGTTGTCCGTAGCTTATGCCTGCCCATACTATAACCCCACTGCCACCATGAGGCATTCTGTTCACAACGTTGATAACAGAAAACTGCTCGCTCACACAACACCATCTGCCTGGTACATGCCTGGTGGACTTCCTGAAGTCATCATGCCAATTGCACGCTCCCTCAAAACTTGACATTTGTGGCATAACTGAGCATTTTAGTGGCCTCCTATTGTCCCCCGCACAAGGTGCACCTGTGTAATGATCATGGTGTTTAATCAGCTTCTTAATATGCAACACCTGTCAGATGGATGGATTATCTTGACAAAGGAGAAATGCTCACTAACAGTGATGTAAACTCATTTGTGGAGAGAAACAGGTTTTTGTGCATGGAACATTTCTGGTGTCTTATTTCAGCTCATGAAATTTGGGACCAGGCATGTTGTGCTTTATGTTTTTGTTGAATAAAATCTGGGCGGCTGGTAGATTTTGATTTTCTACCTGCACCAGTGGCTGGTAGACCAAAAAAAAAAAATACTTGGGAAAAGATATCCAAAATGTTAATCACTTGGTGCTGATTTATTGATTCTCAGTCTTGTGTCCAACAATTTTAAAAAGTATATGCAAAAAAATTGTGGGTGCAAATAGTTGGGGATTCCTAAACTAGAGATGCACGATATATCGGTGAACATGTCGGAATCGGCTAATATTAGCTAAAAATGCCAACATCGGTATCGGCCGATATCTAGTTTAACGGCGATGTTAAAAACTGATGTCAAAGCTAACGTGCATACCTATAGAACGTGGGTACATGACGTAATAATGGCAAGAAAGATTTTGCGCTTCACGTGCAACACGGCATTCCTAACCAAGCCCACAATGTCATCTGTGTGGATCAAGCAGTCATTTGAAAGAGTAAGAACATTTTAGCGAGAACTCAAAGGTGGATGGAATTCATTGCCCTTAACAATCAACCATTCTCTGTCGTGTGTGATGTTGGCTTTCGCCGACTGGTCAAGCACAAGTAAACACTACCAAGAGCGCTATTTTTTCAGATGTTGCCCTACCGGAGTTACACAGTAATAGCGTCACTATTATTAGCTTCACGACATACATACTACGGAACGCCGTTTGGCTCATTGCGTGTCAAAAAAGATACAGTAGCACTGTCAGTGGTGCAAACACACGCCATGAATTGTGTGTTTACAATACCGTGTTAGTAATAAAGCATTGTTTGTTTGACTGCAACTTCTGGGGTAGCTAGCTTTAGCTTGGTACCAAGCAAGCACTAATACAACCAGCCTGAAAACAATGACCAGTAGAAACTGCAGTCATTTTCATTATTCTTAGCAATGATTTAGGAATCCTTGTGATTAAGTATTAGCTAGGTTGCCACTTGTTGTTCGCCTATTGAAATTGAATATCAGTTCATGAAAATAAATGGCTAGCCAGCTGCTTAACCCTGTTGCCCAAAGCTAACATGTTGCCAGCTAGCTTCATCTGGCTAGTGAGGCTCGACCGGACCAGGTTATGTGTTGTGAAGCTAGCCACTGTTGGCCCTCTTTTCTTGGGCTTCTATTTAATAATGAATACTCAAAATGTGCACTTGTAAATCATATCAGTTTTAATCAATACAGCTGTAGACAGAAGTCAAAGATCAAACATACAACTGATGTCTCTCCCGAGTTCTGCAAAATAGGAAAAGTCCAAGTTGCTTTTTATTATGCTTGCCCATAGTGATGTAACTGCCTACATCAACACCTACTCATGAGACCAAGCCCATGCATATACAGTTATACAAACTTGCAGGAGCGAAATATAGTTCCAGTGTTTTCTAAGGGCTCAGCAGTAATTTTCCACTCCCCAAGTTGCTTTATAGTGGTATGTCTGACTTGTTTCTTATCTCTTTCACTCCCCTGCAGAGTTCTGTCTATGAATCTCTTTAAGCCTTGAGGTGTATTCTCACACACCCTGTTTTGAGTGCAATAATTCGAAGCTCAAATATATACATTGGCTAAATGCCATGCTAATTTCTAAATATTAATATTGACAGTAGTAGCTCAACATTTGAACTGCAAAAATGACAAGTTAATCAGTGGGTGATGGCGGTTTCAGATAAGTGGGTGGAATAAAAGTATAAATTGCCCCCACCCCTAATGCCTACACACTCGATCTACTTTGAGAAGTCATCTCATCAGCAGCAGATAGTAATAAACCAAATCTCATGAATTCGTTCCCCAAATCAAATCGCACTAAAACGTATCGGAGGCTATGGATCTAGATGCGTATATGGAATTGTTCATGAAAGGAGAGCTGCCAAACGTCAACGTTATAAACGTCCTGTCAATTCTGTGATCGGCATCCTACACGGAACGCGGTCAGACAAGTGTTTGGCAGCTGCCATCAAGCGTCCGTCATTGTTCCCACACATGGCAGTTATCGTGGAAATGAAAAGAACATGAGGTCCAGAGCTGAAGGTCACCCCTTCCCCGGTCTTTGTGCAGCGTGATGAATCACATGTCTGTTTTGCTATCCCCTTCTGTTATTCGGCATCTCTATGGCTGTGTAGAGAAGTCACATTCTCTGTGTGTGTGTGTGTGTGTGTTTAGGGGTGTGTTTTTGTGTGACATGCACTAAATATACAAAAGTATGTGGACACCCCTTCAAATTCGTGGATTCGTTGCTGGCAAGTGTTTTAAAATCGAGCACACAGTCTGCAATCTCCATAGACACACATTGGCAGTAGAATGGCCTTACTGAAGAGCTCAGTGACTGTCAACGTGGCACCATCATAGGATGCCACCTTTCCGCATATCAGTTCGTCAAATTTCTGCCCTGCTAGCACTGCCCTGGGCAACTAAGTGCTGTTGTTGCTTGTAGACGTTTCCACTTCACTAACTGCTCAGCCGCGACGTGGTAGGTAACACAAGCTCACAGAACTGGACCGGCGAGTGCTGAAGCGCGCAGTACGCAAAAATGATGTCCTTGGTTGCAACACTCACTACCGAGTTCCAAACTGCCTCTGGAAGCAACTTCATTACAATAACTGTTTGTCAGGAGCTTCATGAAATGGGTTGCTATGGCCAAGCAGCCACACACAAGCCTAAGATCACCATGCGCAATGCCAACTGTCGGCTAGAGTGGTGTCATTCTCGCCACCATTGGACCCTGGAGCAGTGGAAACGCGTTCTTTTGAAGTGATGAATCACGCTTCACCATCTTGCAGTCCGACGGACAAATCTGTGTTTTGAGGATGCCGGGAGAACGGTACCTGCCCCAATGCATACTACCAACTGTGAAGTTTAGTGGAGAAGGAATAATGGTCTGGGCTGTTTTTCATGCTTTGGGCTAGGCCCCATAGTTCCAGTGAAGGGGAATCTGAATGCTACTGCATACTATGGCATTCCAAACGATTCTGTGCTTCCAACTTTGTGGCAACAGTTTGTGGAAGGCCCTTTCCTGTTTCAGCATGACAATGCCCTGTGCATGTAGTGTGCGTCCACGTTGTGAGCGATAGTGAAAGAGCGAATCTCCGTTTGGGCTGATCTGTGACCAACTAGCACCTCCCCCAGTTAGAGGTGAATAAGGCAACCTCAGTTACACAGGCAAGGGTACTTTGACACACACACACAGATTAAATGTACATGGAAAGGTAGTGTTTCTGAAACAAAAGAAACAGAGGTAATGAATGCACCGAACACAATACAGTAACTGATAGCACAAGTAGAGCAACAAGGCTATTAACAAAGGAAGGACAGATTTTGAATATTGATATGCTACCTGCACATACAGGTATTATTAAATAGCTCTACACAAAGGCATCATACACCAATGGTAACAGCTAACTACGAAGAACAATATACAAATGTCACAACTCACTTTGCACACACACAATTCCACAAGTCCAGAGATATGAGTCTAACTGTTGCTCTGTGACTGCTTGAAAGAGGCAGGAATTGTGGAGTCGGGAATTGCCTGTGATTGGCTGAGCCCACGGTGTGATAAGGCCCCAGGCAACCAATCTGTTTGGCTAGGGCCAGAGATGTGAAGGGTCAGTTTACGACCTATAGCCTAGCCTGCTAAGCTCCTGAGGGGGGGGCTACTGCAAGAGTTAGAAAGTTGCAGAGTTTGTATCCCTAAGAGAAAGCTGCGAGATGGTGTGCTAAGGGTCTCCAGCAGGGATTTCGTAACAGATAGCCTGACAGGCAGAATGTTACACATTTCCACTACTCTGCTTGTGTGGATTAATAGATGAGCCTGGTTTGATAAACTAGCAGACATCACAAATGCTGGCCTGGAGAAATGAACACTGAAACTCAACTTTAAAAAAATATGTATTTTTAATTTGACTAGGCTAGTCAGTTAAGATCCAATTCTTATTTACAATGATGGGCCTACCCCAGCCACACCCTAGCCCGGACGACGCCTGGCCAATTGTGCGCCACCCTATGGGACTCCCAATCACAGCCGGTTGTGATACAGCCTGGAATCAAACCAGGGTCTATAGTGACGCCTATAGCACTGAGATGCAGTGCCTTAGACCGCTGCGCCACTCGAGATTTTAAAGTAGTGTTCATTTTTGCAGCTTTTTTTTGTTTAGTTTTAGTCTTAACACCATTTAGTCTTAAGTCACATTTTTAGTCATTTCATCCTTTTACTTTATCAGTCGACAAACTCTAGACAATTCTAGTCTAGTTTTTGTCACAGCCGTTTTAGTCAGGTAGTCAGTGCTTTTTTTTCTATTAAATAATGAATGTTTAGGCTACCTCTAACCTCCATTGTACACATTCAGATAGCCTTGTCCAACTAGGCCTACTAGGCCTACTATCTCCTGGTATGCCTTGGCTGGCAACATTGGTATTGTGGCAGATTGTAACCAATGCCAGCCATAATTAACCATATTGGCTATAAAGCCTTGGTTACAGGTTAAACCATTTACAGCTCTGATTTTCTGATTTTCCCATCATAACCATCAAGGGGGTAATTTGAGCTTTCCAAAAAATGTAATGTATTACTGTACTCCTAATATTCATCAAATAGCATCCCCTCCCCCATTAGGAAATAAGCAACCGCAAGATTATGTTTAAAACTGTTTATGCATCGAATATCTATGATGAGTACTCATCTGTGTCTGTGGGACTGAGTTAGGCCTCTGGGGCTTGAGCTGACAATTTACCTACAGCTGGCATTCCGTAGATGTGATGTGTGTGACCCGAGATAGACAGAGCCTGGCGGAGTAGAACAATCCCATATTGTGTCCAATCATTCTTGCATCTGGGAAATGGCACCGGGTGCAGGTGACCACAGGATGAACCCAGGATGGTGCCCCCGATCTGCATGTTGAGGTGGAAGCAGCCATGACTACGCATTTTTGGGTCCCCTATATAAGATCTATATAAGGTTAAGCTCTCGGCAACACCTTTTAGTGTGTGGCCGACCAACTGCATTATTGTAATAATTAATCAATATTAAATAAAGGTGATTGTATGAAGAAATGAGTCTCTCTCAGTATTATATCAATTTCCACAATCGGTGCAAGAGCGGCAACACAGTTGAATGAAACAGTGCATATGGGAAACTAGAGCTTCTGATGTGATCAAAACAAAAATACCCTACATGAAAAGGAGAGCGTAAACATTGTTTTTAGGTTAGTTACGAGACAAGTGTTCTGGCTTCGCATCAGTTCAAAAAGATTGACAAGTGACTGCCTGGGAGCTGTGTGGGAGAGCCGGGCAGACCAGCTCCATCAGACCGCGCAACTGAAAGATGTTAATTCTGCCAATGAGAGGACTGCAAACGGCTAAAAAAAGGTGACCCAGCTGCCTCCAATCCCCCCAAAAATGGAAAAGATAAGCACAGCAAATCTGGAAGTTACATGGTGCCTATTATTCCATTCCTTTTGAATTGTGGGATATAGCTGCATCTTTAATGGCCTGGTTTGTGGACTCCGATGACCACTTGAGTTATGACAATATCTGACACATTTCGATTTTGGAGTGTTATGTCTATTTAATGACACCGTGTTTCTTCTCTTTGATTTGTGAACCGCAAATTTCAATGTCTTTTGCTTATTCTTTGTTTTTGCATTAATGCAACACGGTGTCTCATCTCTCGTGTCAAGTAAGCTCTTAATAATCAAAGTAGGATCAATTCTGTTTTGTGTCCTGGTGGAAAAACGGTTGAAAAGAGATGTGAGCGTTAAAAACAAAACAGCAAATCTATTTTTGGAAGTCTCACTAGGCCTGCAACTACTGTAGCTCGCAAGGCTCTTCATATCAAACACATTGCTCTGTTAGATAAGATCTGGGTAGGAGTGCTCATATAGGATCAGATTTGCCTTTTTAGATTATAATGAATAAGATTATATTGATGGGGTGACCTGATTTCGGGACAGATGCTTTGTGGATATCCGTGTTTTAACTACAATAAAGACAGGCGCTTTGCTTCTGTGAAACATACAAAACATATCAAGAGTAGCTGCTCCACTACTCATTGGATCCCATGGCTAAAGCTTGTCTTGGAACCAGACAAACTGACATCGTTACAGCTGTGCGTGTCTGAGGTAAACTAACTCCTTGAAGATTTTTTAGTTTTTTTTTATGGTCAGAAAATGAGTGCATTAGCTTTACCTGGTTTATGCCTGTCCGTTTCACTTAATTCAGGACACAAGCCAGAGCTGTCATTTCCTCTGTTCAGTGTGTCTCATCTGTTGTCAAATTTGATACTTTTTGCAGCACATGGCTCATAATGGGATATCGGTTCTTTCTGTCACTTTCTTTTTCTCCTCCAGTTTCCCAAGCCAGACCCCCACCAAATCAAAAGAAGGGTATGTACTGCTACGACAGTGTGTGTGTGCGAGTATTTATTGATGAATGGTGATAAATGGTAATAGATTAACTAAACATATACATTGTGTTCGTTTCATTAAAGGCTCTCGGACTCCCATCGTAATCATCCCAGCGGCCACCACATCCCTCATCACCATGCTCAATGCAAAGGACCTACTGCAGGACCTCAAGTAAGTAGACTGTGTGTGCATGCGCCAGGATTTCCTTTAGTTGCTGAGCATTTGTTGGCTGCTTTTCCTTCACTCTGCGGTCCAACTCATCCCAAACCATCTCAATTGGGTTGAGGGCAGGTGATTTGTGAAGGCCAGGTCATCGATGCAGCTTTCATCACTCTCCTTGGTCAAATAGCCTTTGCACAGCCTGGAGGTGTGTTGGGTCATAGTCCTGTTGGAAAAACAAATGATAGTCCCACTAAGCGCAAACCAGATGGGATGGCGTATCGCTGCAGAATGCTGTGGTAGCCATGCTGGTTAAGTGTGCCTTGAATTCTAAATAAATCACTGACTGTGTCACTAGCAAAGCACCATCACACCTCCATGCTTCACGGTGGGAACCACACATGCAGAGATCATCCGTTCACCTACTCTGCATCTCACAAAGGCACAGCGGTTGGAACCAAAAATCTCAAATTTGGACTCATCATACCGAAGGACAGATTTCCACCGGTCTAAAATCATTGCAGAGTTTCTTGGCCCAAGCAAGTCTCTACTTCTTATTGATGTCCTTTAGTCTTTAGTGGACGTTTCTTTACAGCAGTTTGACCATGAAGGCCTGATTCACACAGTCTCCTCTGAACAGTTAATGTTGATGTCTGTTACTTGAATCTTGTGAAGCATTTATTTGGGCTGCAATTTATGAGTCTGGTAACTCTAATGAAATTACCTCTGCTGCAGAGAATAACTTTGGGTCTTTTCCTGTGGCGGTCCTCATGAGAGCCAGTTTTAATATAGTGCTTGGTTTTTGCGACTGCACTTGAAGAAACTTGACATTTTCCGGATTGACTGACCATGTCTTAAAGTAATGATGGACTGTCGTTTCTCTTTGCTTATTTGAGCTGTTCTTGCCATAATATGGAATTTTACCAAATAGGGCCATCTTCAGTATACCACCCCTACCTTGTCACAACACAACTGATTGGCTCAAATGCATTAAGAAGGAAAAAAATTCAAAAAATTTACTTTTAACAAGGCACACCTGTTAATGCATTCTAGGTGACTACCTCATGAAGCTGGTTTAGAGAATGCCAAGAGTGTTGAAAGCTATCCAACGCAAAGGGCGGCTACTTTGAAGAATCTCAAATATATAATATATTTTGATTTGTTTAACAATTTTTTTATGATTCCATATGTGTCATTTCAAAGTTGAGGTCTTCTCTATTGTTCTACAATGTAGAAAATAATACAAATAAAGAGAAACCCTTGTAGGTGTCAACTTTTGACTGGTACTGTGTATACAGTGTGTTCTAAAAGTATTGAGACCCCTGGACTTTTTCCACATTTTGTTAGCCTTATTCTAAAATTGATTAAATTGTATGTTTTTATCAATCTACACAAAATACCCCATAATGACAAAGCATACAGGTTTTTAGAAATGTATGCTAGTGTATTAAAAATAAAACGTATAACATTTACATAAGTATTCAGACCCTTTACTCAGTACTTTGTTGAAGCACCTTTGGCAGCAATTACAGTCTTGGGTGTGACGCTACAAGCTTGGCACACCTGTATTTGGGGAGTTCTCCCATTCTTCTCTGCAGATCCTCTCAAGCTGTCAGGTTGGATGGGGAGTGTCACAGCTATTTTCAGATCTCTCCAGAGATGTTCGATCGGGTTCAAGTCTGGGCTCTGGCTGGGCCACTCAAGGACATTCAGAGACTTGTCCCGAAGCCACACATGCTCTGTCTTGACTGTGTGCTTTGTGTCATTGTCCTGTTGGAAGGTGAACCACCGCCCCAGTCTGAGGTCCTGAGCGCTCTTGAGCAGGTTTTCACCAAGGATCTCTTTGTACTTTGCTCAGTTCATCTTTCTCTCAATCCTGACTAGTCTCCTAGTCCCTGCTGATGAAAAACACCCACACAGCACAATGCTGCCACCACCATACTTCACCGTAGGGATGGTGCCAGGTTTCCTCCAGATGTGACGCTTGGCATTCAGGCCAAATAGTTCGATCTTGGATTCATCAGACCAGAGAATCTTGTTTCTCATGGTCAGAGTCCTTTAGGTGCCTTTTGGCAAACTCCAAGCGGGTGGTCATCTGTTTTTATATTATGTAATGGCTTCCATCTGGCCAGTCTACCATAAAGGTCGGATTGGTGAAGTGCTGCAGAGATGGGAGAACCTTCCAGAAGGAAAACCATCTCCACAGACTAACACAGAGGAACTCTGGAGCTCTGTCAGAGTGACCATTGGGTTATTAGGGTTATTGGCTTTTTTCCCCCGATTACTCTGTTTGGCCGGGTGGCCAGCTCTAGGATGAGTCTTGGTGATTCCAAATTTCTTCCATTTAAGAATGTTTTATTGGACATTCAATGCTGCAGACATTTGTTCGCACCCTTTCCCAGATCTGTGCATGCCTTTTCCAAATCATGTCCAATCAATTGAATTTACCACAGGTGGACTCCAAGTTGTAGAAACATCAAGGATGATCATTGGAAACAGGATGCACCCGAGTCTCATAGCTAAGGGTCTGAATACTTATTTGCATATATTTTTTTTTAAATTACATTTGATACATTTGCAAAAAAAATCTTAGCCTGTTTTCGCTTTGTAATTATGTGGTATTGTGTGTGGATTGAGGATTTTTATTTGATCAATTTTAGAATAAGGCTGTAACGTAACACATTTTGGGAAAAGGGAAGGGGTCTGAATACTTTCCAAATCACATTAAGACAATGGCACAAATCTAGGTAGACTGTGCCTTTTTTTAGATTTGGAAAAACTAAAGACTTTTTCACTTCTCCCATTGACTTTCCAAACCCTAGTCTGGTATGTTGAGTATACTTTGTGAGTGATTCCCAGAAGTGTTTTAAAACTTAGCGTTTTATTATTGGCTTAAGTCCAGGAAGTTCCTCCCTGTTTCACTGAGTTTCTGGTTTAGTGCCAAATGAATATGACCCTTAGCTACCAACCCAGTCTACTGCCCGACTCTGTGTAGAGTTGCATTTGTAAACAGACCAAATAAAGCGTGAAAAACGGGGGATGCTCACTTTTTTGTTGTTGTTGTTATGTCGTCTATACATATACTCGGCTATACTGTACAGTGAATGTGATAGGGGGAGTACAGTAGGTCTTGTATTGTGTGTGGAGAGGCTAGCATGCTCGCAGTTACCAAGTTTTAAAACGGGCAACAACAAGCTATGGGGATGTCATTTGTTTTGTTATGTAGGCTATAGTTAGTTTCATGGGTAGAAGAAGATTGTAGGACTTGTTTTGTATGCTAGCATGCTAGAAAGGAAATGGAGGGAAGGAGTGACAGCCAAGTGGGAACAATTCAGACTGGGCTAAAATAGCTGTGCTGGAAATGAATAATAACACGTCATTAATTAGGACACTTAAGATGAAGTTACTATCACACACAAGACTGCAACATTTATCCACATGTACCAATAAACGTTTCATTAAAAAACAAGCTTCACATGTGTTGGACTTATAAATTTTGCCTTGCTAACAGTAATGCTTTCTTGACAGAGGTTTTGTATCGTATGCATTAGCCATTACTCTTCTCCCTCCCCTCTCCGTGAGGTTTGTGACGCCAGAGGAGAAGAAGAAGCAGGGCATCCAGCGGGACAACGAGGTGCTGCTCCAGAGACGCAAGGACCAGATCCAGCCCGGGGGGGCCACGCTCAGTGTCACCGTGCCCTACAGGGTCATCGACCAGCCCCTCAAACTAGCTCCGCAGGACTGGTGAGTCACCACCACCGTACATGGCCATTTGGCATCTTCGATACATACATTCCACTCCGTATCATTGACCAGCCAATGTGTCACCAGGACCGTACATGACCCTACTCCATAACCATTTATGATCTTCAATACATACACTGGTGAGTCTCCAGGACCATACATGAACACATTATGAACATTCATGATCTTCCATAAATACAGTGCTTTCAGAAAGTATTCACACCCCTTGACTTTTTCCACATTTTTTTACAGCTGGAATTTTTTCCCACTGCACTGGCCTACTCAATTCCACTTTGTCATTATGGGGTATTATGTTTTACAAATTAATAGCTGAAGTGTCTTGTCAATAAGTATTCATTCTTTGTTATGGCAAGTTTAAATTGTGCTTAACTAGTTGCATGGACTCTGTGCAATAGTATTTAACATGTTTTTGAATGACTACCTCATCTCAGTACCCCACACATACAATTATCTGCAAGGTCCCTCATTGGAGCAGTGAATTTCAAACACAGATTCAACCACAAAGACCAGGGAGGTTTTCCAATGCCTCGCAAAGAAGGGCACCTATTAGTAGATAAAAAAAAGACATTGAATATCCCTTTGAGCATTGTAACATTATTAATTATACTTTGGAAGGCGTATTTATACACCCAGTCACTACAAAGATACAGATAGCCTTGCTAACTGTTGCTGTAGAGGAGGACACGGCTCAGGGATTTCACCATGAAGCCAACTGTGACGAGGTACATGGCTGGGATAGGAGAAAACTGAGGATGGATAAACAACCTTGTAGTTACTTCACAATACTAACCTAATTGACAGTGAAAGGGAAGCCTGTACAGAATTTGAAAAAACATGCATCCTGTTTGCAACAATGCACTAAAGTAATATTGCAAAAAATGTGGCAAATCAGTAACTTTTTGTCCTGAATACATAGTGTTATGTTTGGGGAAACCCAATAAAACATACTACTGAGCACCACTCTCCATATGTTCAAGCATAGTGGTGGCTGCATCATGTTATGGGTATGTTATGAGTTTTTCAGGATGAAAAATAAATGAAATGGAGCTAAGCACAGGTAAGATCCTAAAGAAAAACCTGGTCTCCTTTCCACCAGACACTGGGAGAAAAATTCACCTTTCAGCAGGACAATAACCTAAAACACAAGGCCAAATGTACATTGGAGTTGCTTAACAAGAAGACAGTGAATGTTCCCTAGAGGCCAAGTTAGTTTTGACTTTAATCTACTTGAAAATGTATGGCAAGACTTGAAAATGCTTGTCTAGCAATGATCAACAACCAATTTGACTGAACTTGAAGAATTTTGAAATGAGTAATGGGCAAATGTTGCACAATCCTGGTGTGGAATGCTCTTAAAGAGCAATATGTTTCTTGTACATGTGTGTGTAGACACAACAGTACTACAGGATCGACAGTACCTCACAATATTGTGGTAATGGTCGGCTGTAAATGAAAGTACTTGATCCACATACCGCTACACCACTTGGCAACCAGCCCCTCAACTTACCCATGGCCACAAATGACTATACATCCTCTCGACATCTGGCTTACAATGTGAAGATTGTGCAAAACTTACTCCCATTTTACTGTGCCACACATGAAAAACGGTCTCATTTTGTATGAATTGTTTTCACACTAGAGGTTGATGTTGACTGTTTGTGCAGGGATCGCGTGGTGGCCGTGTTCGTGCAAGGCCCTGCCTGGCAGTTCAAGGGCTGGCCTTGGCTGCTACCTGACGGATCTCCTGTGGATATTTTCGCTAAAAGTGAGATTCCTCCCACTTGCTCTTATACATACAGGGGTAGCACTTTACTTTCGACAAGGTATGTATGTCTTTCTTGTTACAAGTAAATGGTTACCCAGTTATTTCAAACTGTAAAGTGCTACCATACAGTTCTTTGGCTACTAACCTGTGATCCCTTTAGATGGACTTAAGTTAATGTATTTGAGCTAACCTGTCCAACCCATGTCTCGAAATGAGTTTTGGTACTATCTAATTGACTGTGTGTGGTTGTGGTAACCCTGCAGTCCGAGCCTTCCATCTGAAGTATGACGAGCAGAAGATGGACCCCAATGTGCAGAAATGGGACGTGACCGTGCTGGAGCTGAGCCACCACAAGCGCCATCTCGACCGGCCCATGTTCCTGAAGTTCTGGGAGACCCTCGACAGGTGTGTTTTGATAGCACATTGTGCACATGTATGTTCATGACGCAATGGGGTTGATACCAAACCCACCTATACCTTGTTATGAAAACCCTTCTCCCTTCCCTCTTTCTATACTGGTCTATCCTTTCAATGAAATTACTTAAAATATTTCTGAAAAAATGTATTATTTAAAATTTATTCTGGAAGTGCACTGAATTCCAATTCTCTTCAATTGGGAAAATCTGGTGTTGGAATTTGATTTACTTTCTCATTTGAAATGGAATTGACCCTAACCCTGGAAGATATGTTTCCATGTAAATGTTAGCACTCTTGTACATTGAGTTAAATAATATTCTCTGTAAAAGTTTAAACTTAATATACTCTGGGGTTATAGAAATATTTGGGATTTATATTTGAATGGGATGACAGTAGAATGCATGAGCTCCTTCTGACCACATGCCAACTTCTCTTCCGGTTCTCTCTACAGATACATGGTGAAACACAAGTCGCACCTGAGGTTCTGAGCCTAGACCGTGGCCTCCTTCCTCCACAGGTCCCGTCAAGGCATTTATAAGCTCCCGCCCCAAACCTAGCCCTCCTCCTCCCCACCAGGACTACCACTAGAAGAGAAAGGAGACACACGGGCCCACAACACCCCCCCACCAGCACTTTGGGGATCCAGAATAGACCCACGTGTTCAGATTGTCATTCAGGAAAATACTTTCTACCTGGTCTTCATGGTTTCCATAGATAGAAGCAGCAGATACAGTATGTCTGGACATTGGGAAGGGGAGGTTGGAGCGTCCCATGTTTTTCAAGTTCCTATGTACAATATAAAACAATATACCAAAACTATATATTTTCTAACAGTATAGCGTTTTACTGTGGAGAAAGATTGAAGAGCGAGAGAAAGCGAAAGGGGGATGGATAGATGGAGGTGGGGAAAACAACTTCCCATACTATTTCCTTTGTAAAATGGATCTTGTAAATTCCATGTGAAACATGAGCTGGATAAGAAGCCCTTTGGATCACTGCTGGCAATAAGGGATACGAGACCTCTGTCAGTTTCATTTTCTGATGTTTTTAGTTCCTTACGATAGGAACATTTGTCTCTACTTTTTTACTAAGTGCTTCCAAAATGGCACCCTATTTCCTAAATGGTGCACTACAGTGCTCTATGAAGGGAATAGAGTGCAATTTGGGACAGAATCCTAGTTTGAAAGCGCATAGGTATGCAGTCTTATAGCCAAGGAGCATCTGAGTGACGTGCCATGCGATCCAAATGTATATATGATGATATATGAGCCAGACTTTGAAGATCAAAGAAGCTAGGTATCTTATTCTTGATGCATAACAAAGCTAATGATTCAGTGATAGATGGGTTCAAATGTTCGACAGTAAATTCCAATATTTGCGGCTTTTTTTTTTTTTGCAACTGCGCACCACTTTGGTCACTACATGACGATGTAAAGATTTTTAGTTATTTTTAGTTGGTGTTGTGCAAATGAAAGGAATGATGGACATTGCTTTATTTGATGTGTTCACAATGCAAATGGTTAATAAAAGTTGGTAGACGGAAAGTGTATCGTCTGTGTTGCAGTTTAAATCTCCTTTGGCTTTCTTTACCATGCAGAGTTGGGTTTCTGTTTGGACTTGGAAGTTTTTTCTGCCCTCATGATCTGAGCAGGAAAAAATCTGGGTACTAGATAGATAGATGGGAAAACTACTTGTAAAGGCATACGGTTTTTGATTGAGCTGATTTTTTCTTCCGTTAAGTCAGATGATGATTGTACACTTTCAGTTATAAAAAGGACCATCTTTTCGTATTTTTGATCAAGTTAATTATAGGTGTAACTGTTGCTTCATGCGTTGTATGCGTGTACTTACTTTCACTCTGGGTAGGTACTTTCCATGCCGTTACCGTTACTTTCCAAGCAGGAGTAAAGGGCACTGTTCCGGTTGTTGCCGTAGTAGACTATGTATTACAGTCTAGATTGTTATAAATATGAGTTATTTATTGTGTAGGCTTCTAACCTACTTGAAATAAAGTAATGCTAGAGAAAATGGCCACGTAGTTACCACCGCACCGGCGACACGACCATCAATTATACACAGTACGAAGAACTTTGAGTCGGCAGGCACAAAACTAGAACATTGAGCACTGACCGCCGGGTTATTCACTAGTCCATCTGCCACGCAAAACGGTCTTGAGTGCCAACAAATCGGACCGATTCGCTTTCCATACACCCACTTATTTCGACACACCCGGTCGCCATATTGGGATGCAGCTCTACCCCCTTCACGAAGATAGTCTAGCTAGCTAGGGTTAATTAAGGCTGCAGTGCATTCGCTTTCTCATTCTACAGTTACAAATAACTCCATTCGAGAATATTAAAAAGGAGCCTACCTGTTGGCTCGGGGTCGTTGTAGCCTATCATTCTCCCTTAATTTACAGTTGTCATTTTCATTCCATTTTACATTGATTTAGATATCTAATTTTTGCCACACACTGACATGCTGACCAGACCGCGGGTGCTTCTGCCAACGCGCGCGCATGTTGATTTTATCCCCCACACCAAACACAATTTGGACACGCAGGATGAAATATCAAAACGAACTCTGAACCAAATATATGAATTTGGGGACAGGTCGATAAGCAAACATTTATGGCAATTTATCTAGCTAGCTTGCTGTTGCTAGCTAATTTGTCCTGGGATATAAACATTGGGGTGTTTTACTGAAATGCTCAAGGTCCTCTACTCTGACAATGAATCCACAGATAAAAGGGTAACACGTTTTCTAGTAATCTCTCCTCCCTTGGGCTTTATTTGGCGGTTGGCAACCAATTTTAAGGTGCATTACCCACTATCGACGAGTTTGGACCTCAGTTCATCTTTCTATCACCAACGTGGGTATATGCTCCCAGGGGCGAAAATCTGATATCAACTTTGGAGGGGACAATTACAGGAAATTTTTTCAAGAGCAATTCCTGAGGGGGACACCAAAAGTAGTGCTGTAACACAGCCTACGTTGTAATATGTAAAATGTATATTGAGGAACCATAATTACTACTACTGGATAGTTGATAGGTACAGTAGTTAACTGAAGGGTTGTCCCAACTTGTTAAAATGTTTAAATCATTATAATACTATTACTAATAATGGTTATAGCAGCGTTCCTTATCAATCCAGTATGTATGCAGGTATTTGTATTTACAACCAGCAATAGCAAGAAAGGCCAGTAGGTTAGGGTGACCAGACGTCTCCGTTTTCCAGGGACCGTCCCCGTTTTTGGTGGCCTGTCCCCGGCTGGAGCTGTCCCCGGAAATGTGCCTTAAAAAAAAGACCGGGCAGCAGAGCCTACCGGTTGACGTCTCAATCACGTTGTGCTTGTTTAGGCCAACAGAGGGGCCTGCTCGCTATAGCAGCTTCATTCACTCTTCTACTAACTATTTGCTCGCGATAGTTTTAGAGAGAACTGCTGTGGAAAACTCGGCCAGAAGCTAGCAAGTGTCAAGTGAATCCACAACATCACCACAAACGTCTTTTCAAGCCAGGTAAATTACAATCGTTTGAGATACTAGCTAGTGATGTTATATCACAATTTATTATATAGGTAGATAGATCTGCCCTATAAGGTTTTAAATAGGTTATGCTAGCTAACGTTAGCTATGTAGACTAACGTTAAGTTAGCTAGCTACTGTTATGGTAGCTAGGTTAAAGTTCACATGTAAACATGCAGTGGACGGGCTATTTTGAAAATGTGATTATATTAAATGAATGCACAATTAATTCTGAGAATATTTTTGTATATTACAATTTTAATGGTTTGGCATTATAAGTAGTGTGAAAATATATTTAGAAATGTTCATGGATAACATTAGTAGTGGAGAGGAAGGAGAGGAGGAAGAAGAGTGAAGGAGACAGAGGAGGAAAGGTAAAGATATGGTATCAAAGATATGGTAACAGAGCCTGACAATTTATTATTCCAAACAATGTTTTTGATATAAAATACAAATCTGATTGCCCGTGTTGAAATGCCCTCTGTCACCACATTCTTCAAGAAGGTAGAGCCTTCCCAAGAAGAATATGGTTTAACTGTGCAGGAGGGTGTCTTTGCATACTACACTATGTGACACAATCATAGTTACAGATCTATGGACTGCACAGCACAACTGACACAGAAGGTTTGTGAGCCAAAGTTTACATGTCCTAGGACAAAATGTGACGCCATAATGAGTAACTTGTTAGCAACATGGGCAACTACTTTGCTAACACAGGACTTAAGACCAGGTTGAATTTGTGTCCCTGTCCATTGATGCGTCCAATCATGGACATTTAAAGCTGCTGCCAATAGTAGTCAGATATGTAAGATATATGATGGCAGCGCATCTATGGAAACAAATCTGGTTGATTTTGTTGAATTGAATGGAGAAACAACAGAGGGAATTGCAACTGAGGTCCTGGTGGTCATCCAAAAATGTAACCTGGAAAACATTCTCTGCCGACAACAAATACCAACTTTGGAGGACTGAATAGGCTGAGGAGGGTCAATGTCCATACCAAAGTTAAAAATGCTCTGCAGCGGGAGGTGATTGGCTCCTGCCCACATCATAACACAGCCAGAACAGCTTTGAATATGATGTTGAGTACCTGCTCACAAAAATATTTGGATATGTTCATATTTTCACCGTCAGAGTAGAAAGACTGAAGGGCTTTTGTGAGTTTGTTGGCCAGGAGTACCATAACATTTTAGGACACAGCAATGTTCGCTGGATGTCCATGCTCCCTGCTCTAGAAAGAGTGCTGAAAATGTATGTGCCATTGAAATCCTTTTTTATTTCTGAAGACAAATGCCCTGTTGTCCTGTGAACAATGTTCGAAGATCCACTGACTGAACTTTGGCTGGCCTTTTGTCCATGGAAACTTGACCGTATTCAGTGACACGATCAAGATGCTTGGAAGCCAGGACCACTGTGCTGTGGAGTCCGCTGCAATTCTGAGAAACATTGAGGCAAAATTCACTGCAAGACGTGATGACAACTTCATTCCAGTTTTGACTTCTGAGAGAGCTAGAGGAAAATGGAGCCATGTCTAAAGAGAGCTTTCTCAAAACATCACAATCATCCTTCACTATGGCTGTGAAATACTTGCAAGTGTAACAGTATAACTTTAGTCCGTCCCCTCGCCCCTACCCCGGCTCGAACCAGGGACCCTTTGCACACAGACAAGTCACCCATGAAGCATCGTTACCCATCGCTCCACAAAAGCCGCGGCCCTTACAGAGCAAGGGGAACCACTACTTCAAGGTCTCAAAGCGAGTGACGTCACCGATTGAAACGCTATTAGCGCGCACCACCGCTAACTAGCAAGCCATTTCGCATCGGTTACACAAGCATGGGGAAAGCACACAGATAATCTAAAAGATTTACATTGTCTCCTTTTAAAAAGGCAATCTCTGCGTGAAGAGATCCAGAAGGCAGCAGGCACACTGCAGGAAAAATGCCCCAATGTGACCATCAATGAGGATGTATTGTGTGACGAGGTTACTGGTCTGCAAGAGTTCCTAAAGGGGGATCGCTTGAAGAATGGAAAATATCTGAGACACCGCTTAGTCAGAGATGGAGCACGGTGGTTACCCACTTCAAAGAGAACGACATCCCACACACTAACCTGGCTAGATTAGCGTCTGTTGTCATGTGCTTACCTGGAAGTAATGCACCAGTCGAGAGAGTGTTCTCCCAAATTAATGATCTATGGACAGCAGCAAGAAATAGGTTCACTGTTCCTACCATCAAGGCCATGCTTATTGTGAAGATAAACTTCAACCTCCCCTGCTAGGAGTTCATTGAGAAGCTGGCCAAAGACAGAGCAATCCTGATGAAGATACATTCTTCTGAGAAATATACAGATTAGGTTGGTATAAGTATATTATGTAGTTACCAATCTCATCAGCATCTTATTTCTTTATTATGTTAAGTATTTCACATATACTATTGTCTGTTTTTTTCAATTTGACTTATGTTCTCTTCTGCTCTTAGTCTACCAGGACCACTGAATGGCTGTTCAGATCGGACAGTTCTGTCTTGTCTGTAGTGTTTCTGTAATATAGTTGTCTTCTCTGTATCACAGTGTGCCTGTTAGACTATATACATGAAACTGGAATTGTCACCCTTTTTTATTTCATAGATAATATAACATTGGCTATTTTAATTATATATTGACCACCGAACTGGAAATGTCCCCGGTTTTCATTTCAGAAATCTGGTCACCTTACAGTAGGTGGTAATGGTACTGTACACTGTATGGGTGCAGGTTTCATAAATACAATGAACATGGTGTGATCTCATCTCAAAGAATCTCCATTGAGAACCATCACAAAGTTGGTCTCCGCACTGAACTGACCTTTTTATTGAACTTTTTCTGATTCATTTATATAGTCATTAAATATGTGCCACTGGTTTGAGTCTATTACAACATCTTTACAAGAACAAAACGCTCAGAATAAGTACAGTTCTAAAAGCAAAATAACTACTTCAATGAAAAACCCAAACAAATCAACCAAAATATTCTTCAGAAATACTTAGTTATTGTTCATTGTCAGTGGCTCAACTCTTCAAACAACAGCTATGGACAAGTATGTCACACAAAGTATGCAATTTTAAATTAAATTAAATAAATAATTAGTAAGTGTACTGTCATGTACTAAAAACTACTAAACAAAATAAATATCATACTATACACCAGGGGTTCTCAAACAGGGTAGGTGGACCCCTAGGGGTCCCTGGTGTAATGGCAAGGGGTCCATGAAATGGTGCAGCTGGCAACAAGTTTGACAACTGGTCCTGCCGTGGCTGTGCCACTGTCCCCTATACTGGTGCTGCTGGCAACAAGGTTGACACCTGGTCCTGCCGTGGCTGTGACACTGTCCTCTGAAGTCTCTCTCCCTGGCTCTTTCCCTTTCACCACCTTCACTGACTCAGTCTGTCTCCTAGAAAAGAAATAAGTTGTTTGCCGTACTCCTAACTACCAGTACCCAAAACTACACAATAGCAATACCATTGCCTTAAACTGGTGACTGAACTAAGATTTGTTTAAGTTGAGAGTGGGACTTACCTCCATCGTGACCCCCCCCCCCCCCCAAAGGCTAACTTTCTAGCCCCTGCTATCTGCTTGATTGCTAACCCGGTCTGCTAACTGCTAAACTGCCGGGCCCTGGTCTGCTAACTGTTAGCTTGCCTGCCCGGTCTGCTAACTGCTAGCTCTTGCTAACCGCTTGCTTGCTAACCAGATCTGCTAACTGCTAGCCCTTGCTAACTGCTTGCTTGCTAACCCGGTCTGCTAACTGCTAGCTTGCCCTGGTCTACTAACTGCTAGCCCAAGCTAACTGCTTGCTTGCTAACCCGGCCTGCTAACTGCTAGCTTGCCCTGGTCTACTAGCTGCTAGCTTGTTTAGCTCCGGCCTACTAACTGTTAGCTTGTTAGCCTGCTAACTGTCTGAATCGCCATGTCCCCAGCCAGCCCAACCACTCACTGGACTCATATGTTCACTTGGCTACGAATGCCTCTCTCTAATATCAATATGCCTTGTCCATTACTGTCCTGGTTAGTGATTTACTGTCTTATTTCACTGTAGAGCCTCTAGCCCTGCTCAATATGCCTTAACCAACCATGTTGTTCCACCTCCTACATATGCAATGACATCACCTGGTTTAAACATCTCTAGAGACTATATCTCTCTCTTCATTACTCAATGCCTAGGTTTACCTCCAATGTACTCACATCCTACCTTACCTTTGTCTGTACACTATGCCTTGAATCTATGCTATCGTGCCCAGAAACCTGCTCCTTTTACTCTCTGTTCTGAACGTGCTAGACGGCCAGTTCGTATAGTCTTTAGCCGTACCCTTATCCTACTCCTCTGTTCCTCTGGTGATGTGGAGGTTAATCCAGGTCCTGCAGTGCCTAGCTCCACTCCCACTGCCCAGGTGCTCTCATTTGTTGACTTCTGTAAACGTAAAAGCCTTGGTTTCATGCATGTTAACATTAGAAGCCTACTCCTAAGTTTGTTTTACTCACTGCTTTAGCACACTCTGCCAACCCAGATGTCTTAGCCGTGTCTGAATCCTGGCTTAGGAAAACCACCAAAAATCCTGAAATCTCCATTGCTAACTATAAAGTTTTCCACCAAGATAGAACTGCCAATGGGGGCGGTGTTGCAATCTACTGCAAAGATAGAAAGTAATACAGAACTCTGCAGGCTAAGTCTGTACCCAAACAATTTGAGCTTCTACTTCTAAAAATGTACCTTTCCAGAAACAAGTCCCTCACTGTTGCCGCTTGCTATAGACCTCCCTCTGCCCCCAGCTGTGCCCTCGATACTATATGTGAACTGATTGCCCCCCCATCTATCTTCTGAGCTCGGGGACCTAAACTGGGACATGCTTTTAACACCCCGGCCATCCTACAAACTAAGCTTGATGCCCTCAATCTCACACAAATTATCAATGAACCTACCAGGTACAACCCCAAATCAGTAAACACGGGCACCCTCATAGATGTCATCCTAACTAATTCGCCCTCCAAATACACCTCTGCTGTTTTCAATCAAGATCTCAGCGATCACTGCCCCATTGCCTGCATCCGTAATGGGTCTGCGACCAAACGACCACCCCTCATCACTGTCAAACACTCCCTGAAACACTTCTGCGAGCAGGCCTTTCTAATCGACCTGGCCGATTTGCACTCACTCATTTGCACTCACTGTGTATAGACTTTTTGTTTTATTTTGTTCTACTGTATTATTGACTATATGTTTTGTTTATTCCATGTGTAACTCTGTGTTGTTGTATGTGTCGAATTGCTACACTTTATCTTGGCCAGGTCGAAGTTGCAAATGAGAACTTGTTCACAACTAGCTTACCTGGTTAAATAAAGGTGAAATAAATAAAATAAATCCATGGTATTTTCCAATTATGTCCCTATTTTACAAGTCAAAAAAATGTAGAACCTTTCATAATGTTGCCAAACAAAGACTCAACAAACTTACCTGAGACTCCCTGTCTCTGCCAGTCTGTCCCTGAGCATCTGTTGCCTGATCTGCCTAATGACATCATTGTGAAACATTTCCATTAGCATTTCACTTCTTTCTAATGAACATTTTATCAACTAGTCTTAGGCTACTAGGGTTCTTGCTTTGCGTTTTGGTGTACTGAAAAATACTCTGATGTCTGTCTTTTTACCTTTTTTTTTTTTACCTGGCAGGCTGGCTAGCTACACACACACACACACACACAGAGTGTGTAGGTTATTTACAGTAGGAGATGGGCTTCTATCATCTTATATTCTATCATTCTATATGGGCTTCGATCTAAAAGGTAGCTAGCAAATGTGAAACGGATTGCAGTGACGAGATGACAGCTGTATGAGTTCACCATTTACACAACATATGCTGCAACCTTTTGTAATTTTAATATAGTTTGTTTCATATTGGCTGGTTTCCAACAATAGCTCAATTTGCAAAGCTAGCGAGCACCAATTCCATTTCTGTGGTCTTTGCTATAATCTTTGCTATCGTCAGTTTACTCCAAGATCGGCACACAGGTGCTTCAAAGTCCCATAGCGACAATTTAGCTTTTGCAACGAGACCATTAAAGATATTTAAGACAATAGTAGAAGAGAGTGTAGTTCTGTTCAGTTGGGAGTTCAGTTTATCGCTAACCTTATCACAGGGACTTTGAAGCACTACAGCTGCATGCTGATCTTGGAATAAACTGACAATGGCAAAGATTCCATCTTTGACGACGCCACATAAATGGAATAGGTACAAGCTAGCTTAATAGTTAATGTCTGCCTGCTAGCTCTGCAAATTCAGCTAGTGTGTGTGTAAACCCTGCCAACATAAAAATAAAAAAAAACATTGCTATGGCGCGATTGCCTGGATTAACCTCACGTCAGTTACGTGCATTGAGTGCCTTTCAGACAGTAGATACGAACCCTCTGTTACCTACCAGATAAGGAACTGGCAGTGGATCAAACCATTGCGATCCCCGCCCTTTGCCTCACAATCTTTTGAAACTTAAAAACACACTATTAAGTGTCTATAATCAGCACAAGTGCTTTCATTGCATATTATTCATATTATTGAAATTACATAGTTGTGTTTACAGTGATATATTGGGGGTGACAAATCATATTTTTCCCAGGATGGGGGGGTCGTGTCCCCCCCATCCCCCCTGGGATTTCCGCCTATGTATGCTCCTAAAAACCAATGAGAACCGTATAAAGGCAAGTCAGTTAAGAACAAATTCTTATTTACAATGACGGCCAAACTCTGACAATGCTGGGCCAAATGTGCGCCACCCTATGGGACTCCCAATCACGGCCAGAAGTGATACAACCTGGAATCTAACCAGGGTTGGTAGTGACACCTCTAGCACTGAGATGCAGTGCCTTAGAGCGCTGTGCCACTCAGGAGCCCACTCGGGATTTGCAGTGCATCGAGCGTCACAAATATAACTAGGGTTGCAAAGGGTCGGAAACTTTCCAATAATTTTCCATGGGAAGTTAAGCCCGGGAATTTGGGGAATCTTTCCTTAAATTCATAACAGTGCACTTTTTTTGTGGGATACACATAAGGCAAGTCTAGGTCTTGTGGCATAAGTTGATTAAACTATCCCCAATTCAATGGAATTGCAACCTTCTGCATGCACAGTGCATTCTTCCATCACATATGCAGTGCACTCTTCCACCACATGTACTGCTGATTCTCAAGATCTTGCACACTTATGAGATGCTATTGAGCCCACACTACTACACTGTCTGCGACAAGAACTACATGCTTTCAGATAAGTTTTCATTGCAATACTGGGTGGGGTGAATATATTTTATATGACAATTTTTTTGTTAACTAGTATATAGTAGCCTACAGCAAAGTGTGATTAAAACATTTCACGTAACAGGCTGACCAATACAAGGGTTGAAAAATTGGTAGCCATCCAGGTAAATTTGAGGCTTTTTGAGCCTGACAACGAGCCATCCTCAACAAGGTTGGAAAGTGACAGTGAAGATGAGGCCTCAGAGTCTGATGTTCAAGAGGTGGACATGGAGGAGGTCCAGGGAGAAGACATGGAAGCCTGAGAGGAAGACAACCAAAGCTTTAGTTTCTAGACTTTCATTTTACAGATTTCCGTTGAAAATGTTTTTGGGAGATGCGATGGATCATTGGGGATCATTCAATATTCCCTTTCTTTTGTTGTTCTGTGAAATCATCCCATGCGAAGAGTCAACTCATTTAATTAAAGTTCGATTCGTTTTTTACATTTCTATTGGAAGGATTTAATCATTTGCAATTGTCTACTTATGATAAGGTAAAAGGTTTATGTTTCTGTCTCCATATGATATGGTAAATATATCCAATGCAAAAAACATCCACATTTAAAAGGTATTAATATTAGATTGCATATATTCTCGTTAATTCCCACGGAAAGTTTCCACCTCTGAATATTCCCCAAAATGTGCAACCCTACTGGTAGCCCCTGTTTCTAGCCTCGTTATTGTTATTTTGTGTTACTTTTTTTCTTACTTTATTTTATTATTAAATTTTTTGGGGCAAATATTTTCTTACTTGCTTTTTAAAATATTCTACATTGTTGGTTAATTGCTTGTAACTAAGCATTTCATGGTAAGGTCTACTCTACACCTGTTGTATTCGGCACATGTGACACATACAATTATATTCGATTTGAAAACAGGGTGAACACCCTGAAATATTCATTAACAAAAAAGGACAACTACATACACTGGGATTAGCATGTCTTCCCAAATGTATCATGATGTTTTGACCCGTAGGTCAATGTTTCAACCTTTTATCATCTTTTTAGCTGATTGCCACATATTTGGGGGAGATTGTAATGATTTGTGACCGACCACCTCTATTCGGTCTTATGAAGCAACATTTGAAATGCTGTTTTTTATATTGGATAAAGGTAGAGACTCAGCGCTACAAAATGGTATATCATACACTGCAGTTAAGGAACAATGGGAAAGTAATTCTGCTTTGAAAGTTGATAAATATTTAATTATTATAATTATTAATTTACTGAGTTACAGTTCATATAAGGAAACCAGTCAATTGAATGCATTAGGCCCTAATCAATGGATTTGACATGACTGAGAATACAGATATGCATGTTGGTCACAGATGCCTTTAAAAGAACGGTAGGGGCGTGTATCAGAGAACCAGTCAGTATCTGGTGTGACCACCATTTGCCTCATGTAGGGCGACATCTCCTTCGCATATAGTTGATCAGGCTGTTGATTGTGACCTGTGGAATGATGTGCCACTCTTCAATGGCTGGATATTGGCGGGAACTGGAACACGCTGTTGTACATGTCGATCCAGAGCATCCCACACATGCTCAATTGGTGACATATCTGGTGAGTATGCAGGCCATGTAAGAACTGGCACATTTTCAGCTTGAAGGAATTGTGTAAAGATCCTTGCGACATGGGGTTGTGTATTATCATGCTGAAACATGAGATGATGGCGGCGGATGAATGGCACAACAATGGGCTTCAGGATCTCGTGACGGTATCTCTGTGCATTCAAATTGCCTTTGATAAAAATGCAACTGTGTCCGTTGTCTGTAGCTTATACCTACCCACACCACAACCCCACCGCCACCATGGGGCACTCTGCAACAAACGCTCGGCCACACAACGCCATACACGTGGTCTGCAGTTGTAAGGCCTGTTGGAAGTACTGCCAAATTCTCTAAAACAACGTTGGAAGTGGCTTATGGTCGAGAAATGAACATTCAATTATCTCGCAACAACTGTGGTTGACATTCCTGCAGTCAGCATGCCAATTGCACGCTCCCTCAAAGCTTGACACGTCAGTGGCATTGTGTTGTGTGACAAAACTGAACATTTTAGAGTGGCCTTTTATTGTCCACAGCACAAGGTGCACCTGTGTAATGCAGCGGGATAGCCGTGACCTACCCAGTTTGATCTCACCCCCAAAAAGTATCAGAAATTATTCAATATACATATTTATCTGTATTTCTTTTATTACATTTTTAAAAGAAACGCATGCGAGATTTATTTTCCAAGGGTAATTTTAATATAATGCAACAAAGAAATAGTCTGCGACAATCATTTTGGCTTCCGACTATTGGTTAAAAAAAGTTTTTAATCCTACAGTGGTTTACCTGAATAACCTGGCAACATCACGTGGCTGAACTTTGTAGCGCATAAACTAGCAAGCTCTACCACACTAGCTTGCCCGAATTGACTCACCAGCTAAGGTAATTTAGTAGTTCTAGCAATGGCAAACCAAATTTCGATTGCTAGGTTTAAAAAAAAATGTTTTAAAGACGTCTGGAGGAAAAGGAGTGTGTGCCAGAAAATAATTTGGATCAATCTACCGATAGCTCCCAGAATGAGACATTAACAGGTGGCGCCAGGATAGAAGCAACCGCAATTGCCATCACAACCGCCAATGCCACGCTGAGCCAGGCATGCTTGCCTACCCCACCGTCTCCTACTGTTCTTGATGCTGCGGGCGGGGGTGAACCTGCAGTAGGTCCACCGACAGATTTGTCTACTGTTGATGAACCAGCCTGTCAACAAAAGCAAAATTCCCTTCAAGTATGATAAATGGCAAATCACGCTGCTTCTCTTGAAGGTGGTATGACCAGTTCGTGTGGATTCAGTATAGTAAAGCAAAAGATGCAATATATTGTACATTTTGTAGGCACTTTCCTGGGGCAAATGTCGAATTCAAATTTGTACGAGATGAATTTAAAAACTGGAAACTCACAAGAAATGCTTGTTGCAAACAAGAGAATAGCAAATTACATGCTAGTGCTAGTATGCTCTCTCTAATTCTTTCTCATCTGTTTGTCTGGACCTGAGCCCTAGGACCATGCCTCGGGACTACCTGGCCTGGTGACTCCTTGCTGTCCCCAGTCCACCTGGCCGTGCTGCTGCTCCAGTTTCAACTGTTCTGCCTGCGGCTATGGAACCCTGACCTGTTCACCGGATGTGCTACCTGTCCCAGACCTGCTGTTTTCAACTCTCTAGAGACAGCAGGAGAGGTAGAGATACTCTGAATGTGATCGGCTACGAAAAGCCAACTGACATTTACTCCTGAAATGCTGTTGCACCCTCGACAATCACTGTGATTATTATTATTATATGACCCTGTTGGTCATCTATGAAAATTTGAACATCTTGGCCATGTTCTGTTATAATCTCCACCCTGCACTGCCAGAAGAGGACTGGCCACCCCTCATAGCCTGGGTCCTCTCTAGGTTTCTTCCTAGGTTCTGGCCTTTCTAGGGAGTTTTTCCTAGCCACCGTGCTTCTACACATGCATTGCTTGCTGTTTGGGGTTTTAGGCTGGGTTTCTGTACAGCACTTTGAGATATCAGCTGATGTAAGAAGGGCTTTATAAATCGATTTGATTTGTAGTCACAACTTCATTAGGGAAAGCATCAAGAGTGACAGTGACCTGAGGCAACTTTGGAAGAGTATTCTAGACAGACAGATTACTGAGTTAAACTCAGAATTTCAAGAAGACACATGGGATCATGCAAGCGGAAGCCTCCTTTTCCAAAGAATCCTAAACCTGCGGCTTTAAATAGCAGCTGAAGACCTCGTGCGATCATTATGCAATATCAATTGAGGATGCTGAATTCACAGTTTTTACTCAGCAGTTGAATTGCAAAATGAACATGGGGAAAGATGGACTTTTCCTCCATAATGAGTGTACTTGACAGCTGCCCTGATGATATTTTCCCTTATATAAACTCTCTGTTAAGGATCACTGTCACACTTCCAATGACATCATGCAGTGTGGAGAGACTTTTTTCAAAAACAACTAGGATATTAAAAAAAAAATTGTCTTCGCACATCAATGACAAGCGCCCGGCTGAACCACTTCAGTTTGCTGTCTTTGTGCGTGAACTGACAGATACATTGGATTATGATGAAATCATCCCCATATTCAACTCAAAGCCTCGCCGTCTGCGCATTGTGATGTAGGTCACGCCTTATGATGCATCTACTAAAGGTAAGGTACCTTTTTATAGTACTACTGCCCGCCGTGGTATAAATTGTAACATCGAATATATTGTTTACCCATCGAGATTAAAGTGCGACTGAAGATGAGTTTTATGTTGTTGGCAACTGGTCTAAAGTTACTGTCTTATTTTAATATGCTGGGATTGGTAATCATTTGTGTAACGAGGTTGCTCCAAGTACTATGCACTAGTATAAAACCATTGTGTTACAAAATAATATACGGTGCACATCGCAAAATAAATGTAACAAGTAAGTAGAAAAAATGCCTATCCAAATTTTTCTAGGCCTATCCAAAACAAATTCATCTGGCTACGCCCCTGGTGTAATGATCATGCTGTTTAACCAGCTTCTTGATATGCCACACCTGTCACGTGGATGGATTGTCTTGGCAAAGGAGAAATGCTCACTAACAAGGATGTAAACAAATTTGTGCAAAACATTTGAGAGAAATAAGCTGGAACATTTTTGATCTTTTATTTCAGTTTATGAAACATGGGACCAACACTTTACGTGTTGCGTTTTATATTTTTGTTTAGTGTGTAGGTGATGCTAACCCAGACACACCTGTCTAAATGTATGTGAAATAAATGCTACAACCACCCTCCAGCCACATCTAGCTAAGTGGATGTGTCACTAATGTCTAGACATGTACACATGTTCATGAAATACAATGGATGGCCGTAATCACCATCAGACACACCTGGCTAATTTGATGGGTCATGTAATCATCTGGCGATGTGGAGTCTGTTGTTTGGACATGTAGCCAGCTAAACAATGAACCATAATCCCAACCCATACAATACTAGCAATACAAACAGATAGTCATAGCTAGCCACCACACATAAAATGCAGTAGTATGAATTTGCAAGTAGCTAAAGCTAACCAACTAGGTTCAATGTTAGCTAGCTAGCTAACATTAGGCTACAACTAGCTATGGAAATGGATTTGAAATATGAATATTATTACTACTAAGAACGTACACGTAACGTTAGCTAGCCAGCAATCAAGTTAAAGTTCGCTAGCTAGCTAACAATACTCTTTAACTTGTAATGAAAACAACTTTCTGCCTAAATTAGAAACGTATGATATCTGAAAATGTAGCTAGACTCTTACCCATTTACATGGAGGAACACTTCATGGCAACACCCCTTTAACGAAGTAAGACGTCCTGTGTCTTTTTGTTTGTACAGCTTGTTTGGCCCGTTGTGACAAGTCACTCCGGTTCACACTGACCGTGTGCAGAAAGTAGTCCATCACAACTTTTTCCCACTGATCCTTGTCGATAGTGCCTGCTAAATTCAGGGTAGCAATGTTGTCGAGAGCAGTAGCAACACTTTTTCAGTTCTCCAAGTCTAACATTATATCTTTCAAAAGAGCTGCAGTAGCAAGGATTATCTACATACTGAGCAGCTCATGTTATAGACAGAAGCATGCTACATGGCAGACCAATCCGAACTCATCTCTCGGCATGTCCAGCCCATCCATTATCTCAGCCAATCATGGCTAGCGTGAAGGTTCCTGTATTTTTCTGTGGCTGAACCAACTAGGCTTGTAATTTAACAATTGTAAGGCACATGAAAGTTCACATGTTCCCGAAGGCATTTCTGCATTTTGATGGAGATAGTTTTTCAAATGCCTCTGTCTCATTAGGGACGTGCGACATACTCATACATATCTCTTTCACATTCTTCTTTTCTCTGTGTGCATGCGTGTGTGCGTGCGTGCATGTATACTCCCTGATGAGAATGTGTTGGGAGAATGACCCAGAGAACAGGATCCAGTTCAAAGGCCTGATCACAGAGCTGAAGACGCTGCTGGACGAGAGGCACAGAGGAGACAGACTGGCTGTCTGAACTGATAGAGCTCACACATAGATGGATATATATAATAATTCATATTACAATAATATAAAATACATTGAGTAAACCAAAACATTACAGCCGGTAAACAAGTTGAGCGTGAAAAACCCAGCAGCATTGCTAAACCAGGCACTTACATTTACGCTTAGAACGCTGCGCCACTCAGGAGCCCACTCGGGATTTGCAGCGCATCGAGTGTCACAAATATAACTAGGTTTGCAAAGGGTCGGAAACTTTCCGATAATTTTCCATGGGAAGTTAAGCCCGGGAATTTGGGGAATCTTTCCTTAAATTCAAAAGTGCACTTTTTTTGTGGGATAGGCAAGTCTAGGTCTTGTGGCATAAGTTGATTTAACTATCCCCAATTCAATGGAATTGCAACCTTCTGCATGCACAGTGCATTCTTCCATCACATATACAGTGCACTCTTGTAGCCTACAGCAAAGTGTGATTAAAACATTTGTAACTCGTTAACAATTTCTGCTAGTTAGTTTTTGCTACCTTGTGGGTTTTAGCTTTCTTGAGCCTGCTGACAGTGTTAATTCACCTGTTTCCATACATGTTTCATTATAAAACATGTATCTTACAAAGTTGTTTAATCTAACTGCTTAACTATTTATCTGTACATGGAATTGTATTTGGGGTTTTTTAACACATTTTTCCCTAATCTTTATAGGAAAATTCCACGGGCACTATCTGATGTGTGGAGATATTTCACTGCAGCTAATGTAGAAGGAAAAGCTGTGTACATTGGCAAATACTGTGCCAAATCATATGTGAATAATGCAACAAAGATGCAGAATCATCTGGTCAAGTGCATAAAGTTCCCTCAGCGCTCACAACAAGCAACTTCTGACAAAAGTTCCTCTACTTCTATTCGAGGTGAAAATGGTGAATCAGACACCTTATTGATAGCAACAGCTCATGGTCCTCCTGGAATCAGAAGTTTTTTTTGACTCAATGGAGGAACGGAGTCAGTGAAATCTGATGAATGTCTTGCTTGAGCTGTTCACATCTGATGCTCACATGAAATGTGTATTGGAAGTGATTTCTGAATGTACTTCGCCCAGCATACACCCCTCCAACCAGACATGCTTTATCTAGTCATTTGCTGGATACAGAGTTCAACAGAGTTCAAGTGAAGGTCAAGCAAATTATAGAGAAAGCAGACTGTATTGCAATCATATCTGATGGTTGGTGAATGTTCGTGGGCAAGGAATAATTAACTACATAATCTCCACCCCTCAACCAGTATTCTACAAGCGCACAGACACAAGGGACAACAGACACACCGATCTCTACATTGCAGATGAGCTGAAGGCAGTCATCAATGACCTTGGACCACAGAAGGTATTTGCACTGGTGATAGATGGTCACTTTAGATGCTTGGTCTAAAGTGGAGGAGTCCTACCCTCACATCACACCCATTGGCTGTGCTGCTCATGCATTGAATCTGCTCCTCAAGGACATCATTGCACTGAAAACAATGGATACACTCTACAAGAGAGCCAAGGAAATTGTTAGGTATGTGAAGGATCATCAAGTTATAGCAGCAATCTACCTCACCAAGCAAAGTGAGAGGAATAAGAGCACTACATTGAAGCTGCTCAGCAACACCCATTGGGGTGGTGTTGTCATCATGTTTGACAGTCTCCTGGAGGGGAAGGAGTCTCTCCAAGAATTGGCCATATCACAGTCTGCCGATATGGACAGCCCCATCAAGAGGATCCTCATGGATGATGTATTTTGGGAGAGAGTGGTAAGCAGCCTGAAACTCCTGAAACCTATAGCAGTAGCCATTGCACGGATTAAGGGAGACAATGCCATCCTGTCTGATGTTCAGAATCTGCTTCCAGATGTAAGAGAAGAAATCCGTACTGCTCTGCCCACTTCACTGTTGCTCCAAGCAGAGGAAACTGCAGTTCAGCGTACATGTTGGACCCCAAGTATGCTGGCAAGAGCATCCTGTCTGGTGCAGAGATCAACAAGGCCTATGGTGTTATAACTGCCATGTCTCGCCACCTTGGCCTGGATGAGGGCAAGGTTCTTGGCAGTCTGGCAAAGTACACTTCCAAGCAAGGGCTTTGGGATGGACATGCAATATGGCAGTTGTGCCAACATATCTCATCAGCCACCTGGTGGAAGAGACTTTGTGGATCTGAGGCTCTTTCCCCTGTTGCCTCCATCATCATCCTCCAAATCCCACCAACATCAGCCGCCTCAGAGCAGAATTGGTCCTTGTTTGGGAACACACACACCAAATCACGCAACAGGCTGACTAATACAAGGGTTGAAAAATTGGTGGCCATCCAGGTAAATTTAATACTTTTTGAGCCTGACAACGAGCCATCCTAAACAAGGTTGGAAAGTGACAGTGAAGATGAGGCCTCAAGAGTCTGATGTTTAAGAGGTGGACATGGAGGAGGTCCAGGGAGAAGACATGGAAGCCCGAGAGGAAGACAACCAAAGCTTTAGTTTCTAGACTTTCATTTTACAGATTTATGTTAAATGTTTTTGGGAGATGCTATGGATCATTGGGGATCATTCAATATTCCCTTTTGTTCTGTGAAATCATCCCATGCGAAGAGTCAACTCATTTAATCAAAGTTCAATTAGTTTTTTACATTTCTATTGGAAGGATTTAATCATTTGCGATTGTCTACTTATGATAAGGTAAAAGGTTTATGTTTCTGTCTCCATATGATATGGTAAATATATCCAATGCAAAAAACATCCACATTTAAAAGGTATTAATATTAGATTGCATATATTCTTGTTAATTCCCACGGAAAGTTTCCACCTGAATATTCCCTAAAATGTGCAACCCTACTGGTAGCCCCTGTTTCTAGCCTCGTTATTGTTATTTTGTGTTACTTTTTTTCTTATTTTATTTTATTATTAAATTATTTGGGGCAAATATTTTCTTACTTGTTCTTAAAAATATTCTACATTGTTGGTTAATTGCTTGTAACTAAGCATTTCATGGTAAGGTCTACTCTACGCCTGTTGTATTCGGCACATGTGACACATACAATTATATTCGATTTGAAAACAGGGTGAACACCCTGAAATATTCATTAACAAAAAAGGACAACTGCATACACTGGGATTAGCATGTCTTCCCAAATGTATCATGATGTTTTGACCCGTAGGTCAATGTTTCAACCTTTTATCATCTTTTTAGCTGATTGCCACATTTTTGGGGGAGATTGTAATGATTTGTGACCGACCACCTCTATTCGGTCTTATGAAGCAACATTTGAAATGCTGTTTTTTATATTGGATAAAGGTAGAGACTCAGCGCTACAAAATGGTATATCATACACTGCAGTTAAGGAACAATGGGAAAGTAATTCTGCTTTGAAAGTTGATAAACTTGTAACCCCACTTTTGAGAAAAGGACCCTTGAATGTTTTGGTACACCTACTAGAGAGCTCTTATTTGTCGACACTTATTCAGCATTGTTCACACCCTCTGAAGCCTTAGCCCCACCCATCTCTTTAAGAATTCACTTGTGAGGCCATGTGCTAAACAGAGTAAGTTAGTGTACTGTAGTAAACAACCAAAGATTTCAAGACTAAAAGTGGTCAAAGTTCAATAAGGAAAAAACATCAAGTAAAAATACACTTTATCAAGCCTTTGGCACGTCACCTAATCTGACTTTGGTGCAGGTCAATTCTTCACATTTCCGTCTCTGGTAAGCACACACTATTTCAAAACAAATTAAACTTTATTTGTCACATGCACAGGATACAGAAGGTGTAAACGGTACAGTGAAATGGTTACTTGCATAGTAGCAATATCAAAAATAGAAAGTGCTGAGAATAAATATTTCATTATTATTATTATTAATTTACTGAGTTACAGTTCATATAAGGAAACCAGTCAATTGAATGCATTAGGCCCTAATCAATGGATTTGACATGACTGAGAATACAGATATGCATGTTGGTCACAGATGCCTTTAAAATAAAGGTAGGGGCGTGTATCAGAGAACCAGTCAGTATCTGGTGTGACCACCATTTGCCTCATGTAGGGTGACATCTCCTTCGCATATAGTTGATCAGGCTGTTGATTGTGACCTGTGGAATGATGTGCCACTCTTCAATGGCTGGATATTGGCGGGAACTGGAACACGCTGTTGTACATGTCGATCCAGAGCATCCCACACATGCTCAATTGGTGACATATCTGGTGAGTATGCAGGCCATGTAAGAACTGGCACATTTTCAGCTTGAAGGAATTGTGTAAAGATCCTTGCGACATGGGGTTGTGTATTATCATGCTGAAACATGAGATGATGGCGGCGGATGAATGGCACAACAATGGGCTTCAGGATCTCGTGACGGTATCTCTGTGCATTCAAATTGCCTTTGATAAAAATGCAACTGTGTCCGTTGTCTGTAGCTTATACCTACCCACACCACAACCCCACCGCCACCATGGGGCACTCTGCAACAAACGCTCGGCCACACAACGCCATACACGTGGTCTGCAGTTGTAAGGCCTGTTGGAAGTACTGCCAAATTCTCTAAAACAACGTTGGAAGTGGCTTATGGTCGAGAAATTAACATTCAATTATCTCGCAACAACTGTGGTTGACATTCCTGCAGTCAGCATGCCAATTGCACGCTCCCTCAAAGCTTGACACGTCAGTGGCATTGTGTTGTGTGACAAAACTGAACATTTTAGAGTGGCCTTTTATTGTCCACAGCACAAGGTGCACCTGTGTAATGCAGCGGGATAGCCGTGACCTACCCAGTTTGATCTCACCCCCAAAAAGTATCAGAAATTATTCAATATACATATTTATCTGTATTTCTTTTATTACATTTTTAAAAGAAACGCATGCGAGATTTATTTTCCAAGGGTAATTTTAATATAATGCAACAAAGAAATAGTCTGCGACAATCATTTTGGCTTCCGACTATTGGTTAAAAAAAGTTTTTAATCCTACAGTGGTTTACCTGAATAACCTGGCAACATCACGTGGCTGAACTTTGTAGCGCATAAACTAGCAAGCTCTACCACACTAGCTTGCCCGAATTGACTCACCAGCTAAGGTAATTTAGTAGTTCTAGCAATGGCAAACCAAATTTCGATTGCTAGGTTTAAAAAAAAATGTTTTAAAGACGTCTGGAGGAAAAGGAGTGTGTGCCAGAAAATAATTTGGATCAATCTACCGATAGCTCCCAGAATGAGACATTAACAGGTGGCGCCAGGATAGAAGCAACCGCAATTGCCATCACAACCGCCAATGCCACGCTGAGCCAGGCATGCTTGCCTACCCCACCGTCTCCTACTGTTCTTGATGCTGCGGGCGGGGGTGAACCTGCAGTAGGTCCACCGACAGATTTGTCTACTGTTGATGAACCAGCCTGTCAACAAAAGCAAAATTCCCTTCAAGTATGATAAATGGCAAATCACGCTGCTTCTCTTGAAGGTGGTATGACCAGTTCGTGTGGATTCAGTATAGTAAAGCAAAAGATGCAATATATTGTACATTTTGTAGGCACTTTCCTGGGGCAAATGTCGAATTCAAATTTGTACGAGATGAATTTAAAAACTGGAAACTCACAAGAAATGCTTGTTGCAAACAAGAGAATAGCAAATTACATGCTAGTGCTAGTATGCTCTCTCTAATTCTTTCTCATCTGTTTGTCTGGACCTGAGCCCTAGGACCATGCCTCGGGACTACCTGGCCTGGTGACTCCTTGCTGTCCCCAGTCCACCTGGCCGTGCTGCTGCTCCAGTTTCAACTGTTCTGCCTGCGGCTATTGAACCCTGACCTGTTCACCGGATGTGCTACCTGTCCCAGACCTGCTGTTTTCAACTCTCTAGAGACAGCAGGAGCGGTAGAGATACTCTGAATGTGATCGGCTACGAAAAGCCAACTGACATTTACTCCTGAAATGCTGACCTGTTGCACCCTCGACAATCACTGTGATTATTATTATATGACCCTGTTGGTCATCTATGAAAATTTGAACATCTTGGCCATGTTCTGTTATAATCTCCACCCTGCACAGCCAGAAGAGGACTGGCCACCCCTCATAGCCTGGGTCCTCTCTAGGTTTCTTCCTAGGTTCTGGCCTTTCTAGAGAGTTTTTCCTAGCCACCGTGCTTCTACACATGCATTGCTTGCTGTTTGGGGTTTTAGGCTGGGTTTCTGTACAGCGATATCAGCTGATGTAAGAAGGGCTTTATAAATCGATTTGATTTGATTTGTAGTCACAACTTCATTAGGGAAAGCATCAAGAGTGACAGTGACCTGAGGCAACTTTGGAAAAGTATTCTAGACAGACATATTAATGAGTTAAACTCAAGATTTCAAGAAGACACATGGGATCATGCAAGCGGAAGCCTCCTTTTTCAAAGAATCCCAAACCTGCGGCCTTAAAGAGCAGCTGAAGACCTCATGCGATCATTATGCAATATCAATTGAGGATGCTGAATTCACAGTTTTTACTCAGCAGTTGAATTGCAAAATGAACATGGGGAAAGATGGACTTTTCCTCCATAATGAGTGTACTTGACAGCTGCCCTGATGATATTTTCCCTTATATAAACTCTCTGTTAAGGATCACTGTCACACTTCCAATGACATCATGCAGTGTGGAGAGACTTTTTTCAAAAACAACTAGGATATTTAAAAAAAAATTGTCTTCGCACATCAATGACAAGCGCCCGGCTGAACCACTTCAGTTTGCTGTCTTTGTGCGTGAACTGACAGATACATTGGATTATGATGAAATCATCCCCATATTCAACTCAAAGCCTCGCCATCTGCGCATTGTGATGTAGGTCACGCCTTATGATGCATCTACTAAAGGTAAGGTACCTTTTTATAGTACTACTGCCCGCCGTGGTATAAATTGTAACATCGAATATATTGTTTACCCATCGAGATTAAAGTGCGACTGAAGATGAGTTTTATGTTGTTGGCAACTGGTCTAAAGTTACTGTCTTATTTTAATATGCTGGGATTGGTAATCATTTGTGTAACGAGGTTGCTCCAAGTACTATGCACTAGTATAAAACCATTGTGTTACAAAATAATATACGGTGCACATCGCAAAATAAATGTAATAAGTAAGTTAAAAAAATTCCTATCCAAATTTTTCTAGGCCTATCCAAAACAAATACATCTGGCTACGCCCCTGGTGTAATGATCATGCTGTTTAACCAGCTTCTTGATATGCCACACCTGTCACGTGGATGGATTGTCTTGGCAAAGGAGAAATGCTCACTAACAAGGATGTAAACAAATTTGTGCAAAACATTTGAGAGAAATAAGCTGGAACATTTTTGTGATCTTTTATTTCAGTTTATGAAACATGGGACCAACACTTTACGTGTTGCGTTTATATTTTTGTTTAGTGTGTAGGTGATGCTAACCCAGACACACCTGTCTAAATGTATGTGAAATAAATGCTACAACCACCCTCCAGCCACATCTAGCTAAGTGGATGTGTCACTAATGTCTAGACATGTACACATGTTCATGAAATACAATGGATGGCCGTAATCACCATCTGACACACCTGGCTAACTTGGTGGGTCATGTAATCATCTGGCGATGTAGCCAGCTAAACAATGAACCATAATCCCAACCCATACAATACTAGCAATACAAACAGATAGCTAGCCACCACGCATAAAATGCAGTAGTATGAATTTGCAAGTAGTTAAGCAAACCAACTAGGTTCAATGTTAGCTAGCTAGCTAACATTAGGCTACAGCTAGCAATGGAAATGGATTTGAGATATGAATAATATTACTACTAAGAATGTACACGTAACGTTAGCTAGCGAGCAATCAAGTTAAAGTTCGCCAGCTAGCTAACAATACTCTTTAACTTGTAATGAAAGCAACTTTCTGCCTAAATTAGAAACGTATGATATCTGAAAATGTAGCTAGACTCTTACCCATATACATGGAGGAACACTTCATGGCAACACCCCTTTAACGAAGTAAGACGTCCTGTGTCTTTTTGTTTGTACAGCTTGTTTGGCCCGTTGTGACAAGTCACTCCGGTTCACACTGACCGTGTGCAGAAAGTAGTCCATCACAACTTTTTCCCACTGATCCTTGTCGATAGTGCCATCTAAATTCAGGGCAGCAATGTTGTAGAGAGCAGTAGCAACGCTTTTTCAGTTCTCCAAGGCTAACATTATATCTTTCAAAAGAGCTGCAGTAGCAAGGATTATCTACATACTGAGCAGCTCATGTTATAGACAGAAGCTTGCTACATGGCAGACCAATCTGAACTCATCTCTCGACATGTCCAGCCCATCCATTATATCAGCCAATCGTGGCTAGCGTGAAGGTTCCTGTATTTTTCTGTGGCTGAACCAACTAGGCTTGTAATTTAACAATTGTATTATTATTTACAGATGGCATACAAGTTTGTTATTAAGGCACATGAAAGTTCACATGTTCCCGAAGGCATTTCTGTCAAACGCATTTTGATGGAGATAATTGTTTTTCAAATGCCTCTCTCTCATTAGTGACGTGCGACATACTCATACATATCTCTTTCACTTTCTTATTTTCTCTGTGTGCATGCGTGTGTGCGTGCGTGCATGTATACTCCCTGATGAGAAGGTGTTGGGAGAATGACCCGGAGAACAGGATCCAGTTCAAAGGCCTGATCACAGAGCTGAAGACGCTGCTGGACGAAAGGCACAGAGGAGACAGACTGGCTCTCTGAACTGATAGAGCTCACACCTAGATGGATATATATAATAATTCATATTACAATAATATAAAATACATTGAGTATACCAAAACATCAGGAACACCTTCCTGCTATTGAGTTGCTCCCCCCACCCCTTTTTGCCCTCAGAACAGCATCAATTTGTCAGTGCATGGACCCTGCAAGGTGTCGAAAGTGTTCCACAGGGATGCTGGCCCATGTTGACACCAATGCTTCCCACAGTTGTGTGAAGTTGTCTGGATGTCCTTTGGGTGGTGGATCATTCTTGATACAGCCGGTAAACAAGTTGAGCGTGAAAAACCCAGCAGCATTGCTAAACCGGTGCGCCTGGCACCTAGAGTGCCTTGCGAAAGTATTCGGCCCCCTTGAACTTTGCGACCTTTTGCCACATTTCAGGCTTCAAACATAAAGATATAAAACTGTATTTTTTTGTGAAGAATCAACAACAAGTGGGACACAATCATGAAGTGGAACGACATTTATTGGATATTTCAAACTTTTAAAAACAAATCAAAAACTGAAATATTGGGCGTGCAAAATTATTCAGCCCCCATAAGTTACTACTTTGTAGCGCCACCTTTTGCTGCGATTACAGCTGTAAGTCGCTTGGGGTATGTCTCTATCAGTTTTGCACATCGAGAGACTGAAATCTTTTCCCATTCCTCCTTGCAAAACAGCTCGAGCTCAGTGAGGTTGGATGGAGAGCATTTGTGAACAGCAGTTTTCAGTTCTTTCCACAGATTCTCGATTGGATTCAGGTCTGGACTTTGACTTGGCCATTCTAACACCTGGATATGTTTATTTTTGAACCATTCCATTGTAGATTTTGCTTTATGTTTTGGATCATTGTCTTGTTGGAAGACAAATCTCCGTCCCAGTCTCAGGTTTTTTGCAGACTCCATCAGGTTTTCTTCCAGAATGGTCCTGTATTTGGCTCCATCCATCTTCCCATCAATTTTAACCATCTTCCCTGTCCCTGCTGAAGAAAAGCAGGCCCAAACCATGATGCTGCCACCACCATGTTTGACAGTGGGGATGGTGTGTTCAGGGTGATGAGCTGTGTTGCTTTTACGCCAAACATAACGTTTTTGTACTACCATACACCACTCAAAGGTACTTAAATGTTTTTTTCTTTCACCATCATCCTCTGAATGGCACAAAAACTCAATCCATGTCTCAAGGCTTAAAAATCAAAGTCTCCTTCCCTTCATCTACAATGTTTGAAGGGTATTTAACAAGTGACATCAATAAGGGATCATAAGCAAATGCTTAAATCCAAATAGACGGATGGATGGATGAAAACGCTGACAGACAGACAAATGTCAGTTAGCAGAAACAGACAGACTGACAGACTGACATAAAAATAGACGTAATCTAGCACAGACAGACCAACACACAAAGACAGACAGACAGACGTCAACCATCACAGAGACAGAAGGACAAAAGCTGCATTTTTTACCATACAGAAACAAATTGCCCAGATGTGGGCTTGATTTATATACTTTTCCACATATTGTACATATACAGTAACTCAAAAGGATTCTGACCATCAAATGCATGTTGCTGTCATTCACTATGTTCTTAAGTACAGTATTTGTTTCTTTTTACAAGCTATTGATACACATTGTAAGTTAAATAGGACCCTTTTGGATAACTGAGTTAGTTAATTTTGTAAGGATGTCATTGAGGCATTGAGGCGGTAATTTGCATTAGCCGACAAACAGATAGCTTTTCATAACTTTTTTATTAGCTGGTGTCAGAGGTGTAACCAATGATGTACAGTTGAAGTCGGAAGTTTACATACACCTTAGCCAAATACATTTAAACTCAGTTTTTCACAATTCCTGACATTTAATCATAGTAAAAATTTCCGGTCTTAAGTCAGTTAGGATCAGCACTTTATTTTAAGAATGTGAAATGTCAGAATAATAGAGAGAATGATTTATTTCAGCTTTTATTTCTTTCATCACATTCCCAATGGGTCAGAAGTTTACATACACTCAATCAGTATTTGGTAGCATTGCCTTTAAATTGTTTAACTTGAGTCAAACTTTTCGGGTAGTCTTCCACAAACTTCCCACAATAAGTTGGGTGAATTTTAACCCCTTCCTACTGACAGAGCTGGTGTAACTGAGTCAGGTTTGTATGCAAGTATAAACACCATGGGCCCAAGCAGCCGTAACACCACTCAGGAAGGAGACGCATTCTGTCTCCTAGAGATGAACATACTTTGGTGTGAAAAGTGCAAATCAGTCCCAGAACAACAGCAAAGATCCTTGTGAAGATGCTGGAGGAAACAGGTACAAAAGTATCTATATCCACAGTAAAACGAGTCCTATATCGATATAACCTGAAAGGCCGCTCAACAAGGAAGAAGCCACTTCTCCAAAACCTCCATAAAAAACACTACGGTTTGCAACTGGACATGGGGACAAAGAACGTACTTTTTGGAGAAATGTCCTCTGGTCTGATGAAACAAAAATAGAACTGTTTGGCCAAAATGACCATCGTTGTATTTGTAGGAAATAGGGGGAGGCCTGCAAGCCGAAAAACCCTTTGGAATTACCTGGATTTCTGCATAAATTTGTCATAAAATCTGATCTTCATCCAAGTCACAACAATAGACACACACAGTCTGCTTAAACTAAGAACACACAAACAATATGTTTTCATGTCTTTATTGAACACACTGTAAACATTGACAGTGTAAAATGGGAAAACTATGTGAATGCTTGGATGTAATAACTGGTTGACCCTCCTTTGGCAGCACTAAACTCAACCAAACGTTTTCTGTAGTTGCAGATCAGACCTGCACAACGGTCAGTAGGAATTTTGGACCAGTCATCTTTATAAAACTGTTTCAGTTCAGAAATTTTCTTAGGATGTCTGGTGTGAACTGCTCTCAAGGTCATGCCACAGCATTTTAAATCGGTTTGAGGTCAGGACTCTGACTGGGCCATTCCAGAAGGCGTATTTTCTTCTGTTGAAGCGTTTCCATTGTTGATTTACTTCTGTGTTTTAGGTTGTTGTCCTGTTGCATCACCCAACTTCTGTTGAGTTTCAATTGGCGGACAGATAGCCTTACATTCTCCTGCAAAATGTCTTGATAAAATTGGGAATTCAATTTTACGGCGATGATGGCAAGCTGTCCAGGCCCCAACCATGATGCTCCCTCCACTATACTTTACAGTTGGGATGGTTTTGATGTTGGTGTGCTGCATTTTTTTCTCCAGGCATAGTGTTGTGTGTTCCTTCCAAACAACTCAACTTTAGTTTAATCTGTCCACAGAATATTTTGCCAGAAGCACTGTGGAACATCCAGGTGCTGTTTTGAGAACTTCAGACATGCAGCAATGTTTTTTTTTTGACAGCAGTGGCTTCTTCCGTGGTGTCCTTCCATGAACATCATTCCTTTAGTGTTTTATGTATCGTAGACTCGTTAACAGAGATGTTAGCATTAGCTTGTTCCAGAGATTTCTGTATATCTTTAGCTAACACTAGGATTCTTCTTAACCTCATTGAGCATTCTTCACTGTGCTCTTGCAGTCATCTTGCAGGCTCCATGTCATCTACAAGACCCTGCTAGGTAAAGTCCCCCCTTATCTCAGCTCGCTGGTCACCATAGCATCTCCCACCTGTAGCACACGCTCCAGCAGGTATATCTCTCTAGTCACCCCCAAAACCAATTCTTTCTTTGGCCGCCTCTCCTTCCAGTTCTCTGCTGCCAATGACTGGAACGAACTACAAAAATCTCTGAAACTGGAAACACTTATCTCCCTCACTAGCTTTAAGCACCAACTGTCAGAGCAGCTCACAGATTACTGCACCTGTACATAGCCCACCTATAATTTAGCCCAAACAACTACCTCTTTCCCAACTGTATTTAATTTTTATTTATTTATTTATTTTGCTCCTTTGCACCCCATTATTTTTTTATTTCTACTTTGCACATTCTTCCATTGCAAAACTACCATTCCAGTATTTTACTTGCTATATTGTATTTACTTTGCCATCTTGGCCTTTTTTGCCTTTACCTCCCTTCTCACCTCATTTGCTCACATTGTATATAGACTTGTTTATACTGCATTATTGACTGTATGTTTGTTTTTACTCCATGTGTAACTCTGTGTCGTTTTATCTGTCGAACTGCTTTGCTTTATCTTGGCCAGGTCGCAATTGTAAATGAGAACTTGTTCTCAACTTGCCTACCTGGTTAAATAAAGGTAAAATAAAAATAAATAAAAAAATCTTTGCAGAATGGCCACTCCTAGGGAGAGTAGTAACAGTGCTGAACTTTCTCAATTTTTTAAAACAATTTATCGTACCGTGGACTGATGAACATCGCGGCTTTTAGATATACTTTTGTAACCCTTTCCAGCTTTATGCAAGTCAACAATTCTTAATCTTAGGACTTCTGAGATCTTTTTTGTTCGAGGCATGGTTCACATCAGGCAATGCTTCTTGTGAATAGCAAACTCAAATTTTGTGAGTTTTTTTATAGGGTAGGGCAGCTCTAACCAACATTTCCAATTTCATCTCATTGATTGGACTCCAGGTTAGCTGACTCCTGACTCCAATTATCTTTTGGAAAAGTCTTTAGCCTAGGGGTTCACATACTTTTCAAAAAATCAAATCAAATTTTATTTGTCACATACACATGGTTAGCAGATGTTAATGCGAGTGTAGCGAAGTGCTTGTGCTTCTAGTTCCGACAATGCAGTAATAACCAACAAGTAATCTAGCTAACAATTCCAAAACTACTACCTTATAGACACAAGTGTAAGGGGATAAAGAATATGTACATAAAGATATATGAATGAGTGATGGTACAGAGCGGCATAGGCAAGATACAGTAGATGGTATTGAGTGCAGTATATACATATGAGATGAGTATGTAAACAAAGTGGCATAGTTAAAGTGGCTAGTGATACATGTATTACATAAGGATGCAGTAGATGATATAGAGTACAGTATATACGTATACATATGAGATGAATAATGTAGGGTATGTAAACATTATATTAGGTAGCATTGTTTAAAGTGGCTAGTGATATATTTTACATAATTTCCCATCAATTCCCATTATTAAAGTGGCTGGAGTTGAGTCAGTGTGTTGGCAGCAGCCACTCAATGTTAGTGGTGGCTGTTTAACAGTCTGATGGCCTTGAGATAGAAGCTGTTTTTCAGTCTCTCGGTCCCAGCTTTGATGCACCTGTACTGACCTCGCCTTCTGGATGATAGCGGGGTGAACAGGCAGTGGCTCGGGTGGTTGTTGTCCTTGATGATCTTTATGGCCTTCCTGTGACATCGGGTGGTGTAGGTGTCCTGGAGGGCAGGTAGTTTGCCCCCGGTGATGCGTTGTGCAGACCTCACTACCCTCTGGAGAGCCTTACGGTTGTGGACGGAGCAGTTGCCGTACCAGGCGGTGATACAGCCCGACAGGATGCTCTCGATTGTGCATCTGTAGAAGTTTGTGAGTGCTTTTGGTGACAAGCCAAATTTCTTCAGCCTCCTGAGGTTGAAGAGGCGCTGCTGCGCCTTCTTCACGATGCTGTCTGTGTGGGTGGACCAATTCAGTTTGTCTGTGATGTGTACGCCGAGGAACTTAAAACTTACTACCCTCTCCACTACTGTTCCATCGATGTGGATAGGGGGGTGTTCCCTCTGCTGTTTCCTGAAGTCCACAATCATCTCCTTAGTTTTGTTGACGTTGAGTGTGAGGTTATTTTCCTGACACCACACTCCGAGGGCCCTCACCTCCTCCCTGTAGGCCGTCTCGTCGTTGTTGGTAATCAAGCCTACTACTGTTGTGTCGTCCGCAAACTTGATGATTGAGTTGGAGGCGTGCGTGGCCACGCAGTCGTGGGTGAACAGGGAGTACAGGAGAGGGCTCAGAACGCACCCTTGTGGGGCCCCAGTGTTGAGGATCAGCGGGGTGGAGATGTTGTTGCCTACCCTCACCACCTGGGGGCGGCCCATCAGGAAGTCCAGTACCCAGTTGCACAGGGCGGGGTCGAGACCCAGGAACAATGGTGGCCCTCTTGAAGCATGTGGGAACAACAGACTACATTCACCTACATTATGAATGTTTAAATTATATATTCCATATAGAAAATAAAAATACAATAATTTGTCTTATTAGTTTAAGCACACTGGGTTTATCTATTGTTGTGATCAAATTTTATGACTAAGAAATCCAGGTAATTCAAAAGGGTTCACATACTTTTTCTTGCAACCTATCCTAAATGCCATTGGTAATAGAATAGCGTCTATCTGGCTAATCCAAGATGGCGTAGCAGTCAGACGTATATATCTTTTTATATATTTTTCTTCACATTCTTTTTCATATTTTTCCTAAACCTCAACTTCAAAATACTCTCCTGCAACCCGCCTCACCCAATGTGGTGTGGATCTTCTTTTTTTTAAAGTAACTAGCTATCAGCTATCAGTCAGCTAACCACTTCTAGCGGTCATCAGCTAACCTTTAGCTCGGAAAGCTCTCGCCAGTTCGTACAACGCATTTCAAACCAGAGCATACCAGACCTATTTCTCTCCATATCCCCGGAATCCTACCGCAAACTCTGAACCTTTTCATCTGGATCATCACAGCTAGCTAACCGCCAGCTAACTTCGGTTGACTACTCCTGGCTAATGTTTCGGTCACGGAGCTAGCACCAACTAGCCTGGAGCTAGCCCATGCTAGACCCATCTCCCGGCTAGGGCTCCTGGGCTACTCCTGAAGCCCACTCCTCGGCTACAATATCCGGACCCCTTCTACTGTCGGTACGGCACAGAACCCCGCCGATCCTTCATGACTGGAATACCGACATAATCTGCCCAAGGATCCCAACAGGCCCCTCAGGCGCGACGTCCCCTGAAGGCCCATGCTGCTAACCGCGGCCTGCTAGCTATCTAGAGCATATTGGACTGTTAGCTGATCCATCGGCCAGTTTCTTGGACCACTATACCCATTTTGCCAATTGGACTTGGACCCCTCTGCTACTTGGAACCCTACTAATTCCACGACTGGTCTATCGACGTCATCGCACGAGGAGGCAAAAACAGACTTTCCCCCATCGTGACGTCCATCTAATGCCCTTATGCTAGCTTGCTAGCCCCGGCCTGCTAACTTCTAGCTTGCTAGCCCCGGCCTGCTAACTGTCTGAATTGCCGTGTCCCCAGCCAGCCCAACCACTCACTGGACACACTGGACCCTACTAGATCACTTGGCTACGCATGCCTCTCCCTAATATCAATATGCCTTGTCCATTACTGTCTTGGTTAGTGATTACTGTCTTATTTCACTGTAGAGCCTCTAGCCCTGCTCAATATGCCTTAACCAACCATGTTGTTCCACCTCCCACATATGTGATTACATCGCCTGGTTTAAACGTCTCTAAAGACTATATCGCTCTCATCATTACTCAATGCCTAGGTTTACCTCCAATGTACTCTCTTACTACCATACCTTTGTCTGTACATTATGCCTTGAATCTATGCTATCGTGCCCAGAAACCTGCTCCCTTTACAGTCTGTTCCGAACGTAGCCGTACGTTTATCCTACTTCTCCTTTGTTCCTCTGGTGATGTAGAGGTTAATCCAGGACCTGCAGTGCCTAGCTCCAATCCTACTCCCCAGGTGCTCTCATTTGTTGACTTCTGTAACCGTAAAAGCCTTGGTATCATGCATGTTAACCTTACCTTCTCCGCTATGCAATCTGGTTTCAGAGCTGGTCAATGGTGCACCTCATGCTCAAGGTCCTAAACGATATCATAACCGCCATTGATAAGAAACATTACTGTGCAGCCGTATTCATTGACCTGGCTAAGGCTTTCGACTCTGTCAATCACAACATTCTTTTAAGCAGACTCAACAGCCTTGGTTTCTCAAATGATTGAGTGTCAGTGTGTCAAATCGGAGGGCCTGTTGTCCGGACCTCTGGCAGTCTCTATGGGGGTGCCACAGTGTTCAATTCTCGGGCCGATGCTCTTCTCTGTATACATCAATGATGTCACTCTCGCTGCTGGTGATTCTTTGATCCACCTCTACGTGGACGACACCATTCTGTATTCCTCTGGCCCTTCGTTGGACACTGTGTTAACTAACCTCCAGATGAGCTTCAATGCCATACAACTCTCTTTCTGTCACTACTCTGGACGGTTCTGACTTAGAATATGTGGACAACTACAAATACCTAGGTGTCTGGTTAGACTGTAAACTCTCCTTCCAGACTCACATTAAACATCTCCAATCCAAAATTAAATCTAGAATCGGCTTCCTATTTCGCAACAAAGCATCATTCACTCATGCTGCCAAACATACCCTCGAAAAACTGACTATCCTACCGATCCTCGACTTAGGCAATGTCATTTACAAAATAGCCTCCAACACTCTACTCAACAAATTGGATGCAGTCTATCACAGTGCCATCCGTTTTAGTCACCAAAGCCCCATATACTACCCACTGCGACCTGTATGCTCTCGTTGCCGGCCCTCACTTCATACTCGTCGCCAAACACACTGGCTCCAGGTCATCTACAAGTCTCTGCTAGGTAAAGCCCCGCCTTATCTCAGCTCACTGGTCACCATAGCAGCACCCACCAGTAGCACGCGCTCCAGCAGGTATATCTCACTGGTCACCCCCAAAGCCAATTCTTCCTCTGGCAACCTCTCCTTCTAGTTCTCTGCTGCCAATGACTGGAACGAACTGCAAAAATCTCTGAAGCTGGAGACTTACCTCCTTCACTAGCTTTAAGCACCAGCTGCCAGAGCAGCTGTACATAGCTAATCTGTAAATAGCCCATCCAATTTACCTCATCCCCATACTGTATTTATTTATTTAGCATGTACATATTACCTCAATTACCTTGACTAACCGGTGCCCCGCACATTGACTCTGTACCGGTACCCTCTGTATATAGCCTTGCTATTGTTATTTTACTGCTGCTCTTTAATTATGTGTTACTTTTATTTGTTACTTTTTTTGAGGTATTTTTATTAAAACTGCATTGTTGGTTAAGGGCTTGTAAGTAAGCATTTCACTGTAAGGTCTGCACCTGTATAAGTCGCATAATTGACAAATAAGATTTGATTTGATTTGATGCTCGGCCCAGGTAGATCTTGTGTTCAAAGAATTTCGGATGGAGCCATTGCATAAACAAATGTAATAAATAAATGGATAAATAAAAACAGAGGACAATGGAAGATGATTGTCAGACTAAACAAATCACAAACGGTCTGTCTTTTTATGTACAGTGTCTTCAGAAGGTATTCATACTCATTCCACATGCTATTATGTTACAGTCTGAATTCAAAATGGATTAAATAGATTTGTTTTTCTCACCCATCTACACCCAATACTCCATAATGACAAAGTGAAAATATGTTTGTAGAATCTTTAGCAAATTTATTGAAAATGAAATACAGCAATATCTCATATACATAAGTATTAACACCCCTTTGGTAGCAATTACAACTCTGAGTCTTTGGGTAAGTGTCTAAGAGCTTTGTACACCTGGATTGTACGATTGTTTTTAATCTTCAAGCTCTGTCAACTTTGTTGTTGATCATAGCTAAAAATATATTTTCAAGTCTTGCCATATATTTTAATGCTGATTTAAGCCAAAACTGTAAGTAGGCCACTCTGGAACATTCAATGTCATCTTGGTAAGCCAGTGTATATTTGGCCTTGTGTTTTATGTTATTGTCCGGCTGAAAGGGGAATTTTTCTTCCTGTGTTTGTTGGAAAGCAGACAGAACCAGGTTTTTCTCCAGGATTTGACCTGTGCTTAGCTGTAATTCCCTTAAATGTTATCTTATAAACTCCCTAGTCCTTGCCAATGACAAGCATACCCATAACATTATGCAGCCACCACCATGCATAAAAATATGAAGAGTGGTATGTGGTGTTGGATTTCCCCAAACATAACGCTTTGTATTCAGGACATAGACGTAATTATTTGCAGTTTTAGAATAGTTTTATTCTGTACAGGCTTCCTTCTTTTCACTCTGTCATTTAGGTTAGTATCATGAAGTAACTAAACTAAGCAAAAAAAGAAACGTCCTCTCACTGTCCACTGCGTTTATTTTCAGCAAACTTGACGTGTAAATATTTGAGCAAAGGCAGGGTCAAAATCAAAAGTAACAGTCAGTATCTGGTGTGTCCACCAAGTACTGCAGTGCATCTCCTCATCATGGACTGCACCAGATTTTCCAGTTCTTGCTGTGAACTGTTACCCCACTCTTCCAACAAGGCACAAGCAAGTTCCTGGACATTTCTGGGGGGAATGCCACTAGCCCTCACCCCCCGATCCAACAGGTCCCAGACGTGCTCAATGGGATTGGGATCCGGGCTCTTTGCTGGCCATGGCAGATCACTGACATTCCTGTCTTGCAGGAAATCATGCACAGAGCGAGCAGTATGGCTGGTGGCATTGTCATGCTGAAGGGTCATGTCAGGATGAGCCTGCAGGAAGTGTACCACATGAGGGAGGAGGATGTCTTCCGTGTAACGCACAGCATTGAGATTGCCTGCAATGACAACAAGCTCAGTCCGAGGATGCTGTGACACACAGCCCCAGACCATGACGGACCCTCCACCTCCAAATCGGTCCCGCTCCGGAATACAGGTCTCAGTGTAACGCTCATTGCTTCGACAATAAACGCGAATCCGACCATCACCCTTGATGAAACAAAACCACGACTCGTCAGTGAAGAGCACTTTTTGCCAGTCCTGTCTGGTCTAGTGACGGTGGGTTTGTGCCCATAGGCGACTTTGTTGCTGGTGATGTCTGGTGAGGACCTGCCTTACAACAGGCCTACAAGCCCTCAGTCCAGCCTGTCTCAGCCTATTGTGAACAGTCTGAGCACTGATGGAGGGATTGTGTGTTCCTGGTGTAACTCGGGTAGTTGTTGTTGCCATCTTGTACCTGTCCCGCAGGTGTGATGTTCGGATGTACCAATCCTGTGCAAGTGTTGTTACACGTGGTCTGCCACGTGTAGCTGTCCGTCCTGATCAGCTGTCCGTCCTGTCTCCCTGTAGCGCTGTCTTAGGCATCTCACAGTACGGACATTGCAATTTATTGCCCTGGCCACATCTGCAGTCCTCATGCCTCCTTGCAGCATGCCTAAAGAATGTTCACACAGATGAGCAGGGACCCAGGGCATCTTTCTTTTGATGTATATCAGAGTCAGTCGAAAGGCCTCTTTAGTGTCCTAAGTTTTCATAACTGTGACCTTAATTGCCTACCGTCTGTAAGCTGTTAGTGCCTTTACAACCTTTCCACAGGTGCATGTTCATTAACTGTTTATGGTTCATTGAACAAGCATGGGAAACAGTGTTTAAACCCTTTACAATGAAGATGTGTGAAGTTATTTGGATATTTACAAATTATCTTTGAAAGACAGGGTCCTGAAAAAGGTTCTTTTTTTTGCCGAGTTGACAATGTTGTTGATCCATCCTCAGTTTTCTCCAACCACAGCCATTAAACTCTGTCACTGTTTTAAAGTCACCATTGGCCTCATGGTGAAATCCCCGAGCTGTTTCCATCCTCTTCGTCAACTGAGTTGGCTCGCAAATAGGTGTCCCTCTTTATGAGGCATTGGAAAACCTCCCTGCTCAACTGAGGGACCTTACAGATAATTGTATATGTGGGTTAAAGATGTGAAAAAAATCATGGTAAACACCAGGATTGCACAAAGAGTGAGTCAATGCAACGTATTGTGACTTGTTAAGCACATTTTTACTTCTGAACTTATTTAGGTTTGCCATAACAAAGGGGTTGAATACTTATTGACTCAAGACATTTCAGCTTTTCATTTTTTTATTATTTGTAAACAGTTCAAAAAACGTAAACAAATCTCAATTTAATCAATTTTACATTTGTCTGTAACACAACAACATTTTGAAAAAGTCTCTGTACAGGCTCTGTACACCCTTAAAATTGTAATACTTGGTTGCGTTGTCAACCAAACTTAATTAAATATTTATTTTGTAATACAGTAAATAGACAAAAGTTCGGGCTATCTTAAAAACGAATGTAGGTTAACAGTATTTATTTAACCTTAAAATGAGTACACATCCATGGCTACAGTTTGAGGTTACTGTAACTATAGTTGTCTTCTTATGTAATCATAGAAAGCATGCATGTTCAAGATAGCATGTAAAGTCACAGATCTGTGGAGCTCTTTTACAATTGCTATAATAATCTGTGCAGAATCTCGAAAGGCATTAATCACTTGCACTATGTACTTGTAATGTAATCTCAACTGCTATCCAGGTCATTTGGTTGTGCTATTAGACGAAGCACAGGGATAGAACTGAGTTGCTATTATGTTTTTTCATCAGAAATGATTATTTATTAGGTACCTTCATGTGTGTGCAAACTATTACTGTGATTCTCAGATTTTTCATCTTTAATCCATTGTTTAGCTGGAATGGAATGTTCCTATCCTGTATATTTGACTGTGATATGTGGTTGTCTCACCTAGCTATTTTACTGTAAGTCACAAATGTATCATTTGTACAGGTCTTTATTAAATGTTTTGTTATCTGTTACATCTGACTGTAAAACATAGCAGAACTCCTTATTTCTCTGAGACTGAGGCAGATTTTGCAGATTTTGCAAAAAAACAACATTATTTGTCTCTGAAATTAAATCATCAAGTGATTTTAAACAGAAACATTTCTGTCATTGAACGTTTTAATCATTTAGCAGACACTCTTATCCAGAGCAATTATGGTTAAGTGCCTTGCTCAAGGGCACATTGACCAATTTTTCACCTTGTCGGCTCTGAACCAGCAACTCGAAGCGCTAGGCTACCTGCCACCTACACATTGGGAATTCAACAAACTTTTGGCTGTCTTCTTGAGGGGCTGAGTATAGGTGGCAATCTCAATTATCACGACTCATCCAAATATGACTAAATTGTCCACATTGAAATGACGGGGTGTGCCCAGTGGGATCCATGTTCATGTGTTTGAGTGTGGCCGTAGCCAATGCAATGGATCTCTCCCTTCTTGTTTTAATATCTACTATGTGTCTCTGCGTATGCCCCTCTAATATGATGATGAACCTACTAGGCATGTAAACATTTAGCATGCAAAATGTCATACCCAAATCATCTCAAACTAAAAGTTTGTTCAAGCCACTGAGCTACACAATCCCTTTCCGAGATGAACATGTAATGCATATGTTAAAGGATATTGACATTAGTTTTTGCTTAGAAAATGCTGACATTATGCTGAAGTAACTAGATTAACAAAACCGAAGTGTGGGTTAAACAGTTTACCCTTGTCCATAGACTGCTTTCAAGGTAAGAAAACAAAATATATATTTGTAATTTACCTGAAATGTCCCTTTTAAAGTGGCAATCAGCAGTTGCTACATCCATTTGAATGAATGATGTACCCAGTGATTATTGTAGAATATAACTGATAAATGCCTCATGGGCTTAGTTCAACTTTCGTACCCCATCATAACCCAAAATGTAAGCTTATTTTTCTCCAATGTTTGTAAACAAAGTAAATGTAAACAGGTACTATATAGCCTCAAAACATGGTTAAAACTAATACTTTTATATCATGGATGGTCAGTTCTTGCATCCATAGCTCTTTCTATACATTTGAGAGCGGTTACATTTCTCCAGCCACATCCCTCAAGCTTTTTACCACGTTGTTATTGTTTCTACTGCTGATTGCCGCTTTAAGGATATTATCAATGATTTGATTTGGTGGGAAACTTGTCTATCATCCCTGAGCTATTATCCGTGAGCTGTCACCTAAGAAAAGTGCCTATTGCTTTGTATAAATAACGTTTTGTTGTTGCATTTAACTGCCCAAAAAATGCTGTTAAATGCAACAACAAAATATTATTTATACAAAGCAATCTCTTATATGGTTTTTGAACACTATAATTTGTTCATTTGCATGAAAGTTGTACTTTTAGTTTATGGTTGACAACAGCTTGTTTGCTGTTAACCAATCAGCGTTTTGTAGCGTTTTGTAGAGTTCAAAGCATGTGAATGCATCCAACTCGTATTTACGACTTCACAAATGATAAATAACACCATCCCATTTGGTTGAACGCAGCATTAGCAAGACTTGAGTAGATTTTAAGGCAAGTAATTTGACAATCTTGTGGCTAGCCTTAACTGCAGGTAAACAACTATCAAAGGAGTGTGTTGGCATGGTCTCCTGTTTTGATGAGATTTACTCTTGGTTGACCAGACACAAATATTTGGTATCTGCTTTTTGGCTATTCCTCTCTCTCTCCTTTAGAAACATCTACTTAAAACAGAAAAACATTAGAAGAGACCAGCTAGCTACTTCCTTTAAAGAGTCCCTTTGTGTGCTTATATAATGTTTTAAATATTCATGCTCTCCCGTTAGTTCCCGGACACAGTTTTAATAATGGGCTCCAAGTCTGATTTACGACTCAAATTAATGAATCTGCTAGCAGTGGGGAAAACATAAACGCTAAGGAAGGAACAGGAAATCTATGTGCTGTGACCCAGAGAAGGTTACTGCAGTACCTTGTAATTGGCCCACAGAGAATTGCCCTTTTCTAGTCAGGATGGAGGGACAGTTTTCAAGGCACAATCTGGGATATGTGGGATATCTTTTTTTTAATGGTCATTTCCATTAATATCCATTGCTTCTTGAAGAATATAGGTTAATGCCTCATGAGTTTAGAACAGTCTCTTACCCTATCATACACCAAAATACAAGGTACTTCATCAATTAGTTCCATTACTCCATTGATTAGCTCCATCTATGAATTTGAGAGTGGTTACAATTCCCCAACCCAATTCCTCAGCTTTATCCCAAACCAAGTGGTGGGGGCTGTCATGTCTGGGCTGAAACACAAACTAAGAACTGTGTCTTTAAAACTACTGTGTTTGTTGATTCTGTGTCTTATCTCTCTGAATTAAGATTTATGCATGCATATTGTTGGCAGCTATTTTCATTGGTAGACACCCTACTGCTAAGTCTGCTGTATGACACATAGGAAATGTTCATCAGATCAATTTAACACTTGCAAGTATAAAGCATTACATTCATCTCCTGTGGTTGTTATCAAGGTTGAGCATTTCAGCTGACATCTGATGTAAGTTTCAGTCCAAGAAGGCAGGAAAATCATTGAGACACAGCTGAGAATGCCTATCAATGACAACAGTCACCCATGCGCTACGCTCAGTACAAGTGACTCTATAGTTACATCATCAATCTTCATCACAATTGTCTCGAGTTTATTTCTGCAGCATCTATTAGACATGGTTGTGGTTACACACAATCATATACAGTTGCTGGAAAATGAAAAAAAATCCCCATTAATCCATTTACAAGGCTGATTCAGCAGGACCACTGCCCATTTCCTACCTGGACAAGCCTCCTCTGCATCGTGATATTTCATTATGGGAAAAATGATTGGCTCACCTATTCCTCTCACACTGTCACCTTGTTTCAATAGTGTGATTGTGAACACTTGTAGTGTGACAAATCCCCCTGGCTTGGGTACATCAAAACTATGATGAATATTAAACACATGACCAGACCGATAGTTTCAGGACCGTTTTCCCTCCACAATTGATTGGACAGCTTTGAGCCAGGAATGCTCGTTGAGGTGGGTGATGGGAGCAATCTAATGTAGTCATACAGAGGATGACATATACAGGAGTCGCCATGTCATCTCATTTGTATCACATGCGATGGACAGAAATGAAATCCTCCCAGAGTAGTAGTTGTGGTGTAGCAAATCAAAGTTTATTGGTTGAGTGCACAGTTCAGCAGATGTTATTAGCGGGTGCAGCGAAATGCTTATGTTACTAGCTCCTAACAATGCAGTAAAATGTCAAACAGGTGCAAAAATAATCCATTTAAAAAATGAAAAACAAGAACGTATCCAATTAACAACCCAAATAGCATTGTAACAGTAATCCAAATGCAATGTCATGTCATGATTAAATTATATGACATGCTATTTTGTCAAAATGATTACCTAACGTTTAATTGATTATGTTATTGAATTAAAACAGGCAACAATTAAACCATTAATAACATGGGGCACCAAGCAAGCAATAATTGATATAGAGCGGTTATCTCCCGAACCCACTCTCTTAAAGATCTGAAGATCTTTTATATCAATAGCAGTCAATGATTAATCGTCACCTCGATCGGTCGCATTCTGATTGTCGTAGGTACTTGGTTATCTGCACAGACCCTAGCTAATAAGTTTAATCAGCAAAACACACATTGGCTTCATTATTTATTTACTAAATGCCTAAATAATCACACAGAATTACATATATAAAAACACACACCGGATAGATCACACATTGATTACTAATCATGTCATGAAAAGACCCCAGTGGGCTAACGCGATATGACGGCTGGTTACACAAAGGGGGTTGGGCTTGAATGAAAGAGCGGGAAGACTGAGGGACAAAGGGATTGGGTCCATCAGACCTTGAGAAGCTACTCTACCATAAATACAGAATCTTATGCATTCTACTAACTGCCCAATCGGAAAAGGAAAATGCAAGATATATATTTACTCTGAGTTGCGCTTCGATAGATAGATGAGAGCTGGAAGACTGGTTTACCCAGACCATTGTCCTTTGAAGAATCTTTCTGGTCGTAGTGTTGTAGATCGGATACGTTAAAGTACCCTGTCGTTCTTCTGAGATTGTCTGTCCTTTTCTAGGCCACGTATGTTTACAGCTGCAGCTGATAACTCGACGTCTAGGAGGTATCACTTCTTTAGTGAATAATTGTTCAAAGTTCATACCAAGTTGCTATAATCAACTCACACTTTATTTTGGATGGTCTAGTCGAAATTCATCTCAAAGCTGAAATTAGCCCTTTATGTTTCAAATAATTTTTATTAAACACACACAAGAATGGTGTATAGGTATACAAGACAGGTATACAATTCTTATCTAAAGAGCATAGAGGAAAACAAGACCCAGAGTTCTGGGTGCAAAACAAATAATACAAAACACGACATACAAAACAAGGACATGTAGAAAGAAAGAGGGTAGATGTCCCCCCCAACTGCTCGGGTGGCAGGGCCAGCACATGCTGCCCAAAGGTAGATTAAAATATTACAATTGAGAGTGCGTTAATAAGTACAAATTCACAGCGCCGACTCGTCAAAGTAGGAGAGGAAAGGCTGCCAGATTTGATCAAATGTTGATAATTTATTGTTCAGAATATATCTAATTCTTTCTAAGTGTACAGTGTTTGCCAATTCACTGAGCCATAATTTGGTAGAGGGCGCTTCCCTCCTTTTCCAAAACAACAAGATTAGTTTTTTGGCCGAAATGAGACTGTAAGAGATTAGTTGTTTTTGGGGGTTGGTTAATCCGTTTAGGGACTCAGATACTCCCAGGATTATCAGAAGCGGGTCTGGATCTATTGAAGTCTCCAAAACTTCAGAGAGGATCCCAAAAATTCCACACCAATAACCATGCAAGCTAGAGCATAGGGCAAAGCAGTGGAGTAGTGTACCCTGCGCAGCCTGACATGTATCACATGTAGGGGATGTATCAGGAAATATCCTATGCAGTTTAGTTTTGGAATAGTGTAATCTGTGTAATACCTTGAATTGTATGAGACGATGTCTGGAATTAATGTAGCATGTGTGGATATACTCCAAGCTCTCTTCCCAGTCTGCCACCGAGATGTCAGTCCCTAGTTCTTCCTCCCATGTTGCCTTGATGGCATCTGTAGAAGCTGTGCTAACAGATTGAAAAGCATCATATAGACGGGATATCAGTTTATCTGAGGTGGGGCATATTTGTATGCATCCGTCAAACATGGAAGGTTTAGCATTCCCAAATGTCGGGAGGTGTTTTCTAACGTAGTCTCTAATTTGTAGGTATCTGAAAAAATTACTTCTGGGAAGATTATAAGTTTCCCTCAGCAACTCAAAGGAAGCAAAGGTCCCTTCTATGTATAAATCCCCTATGGTACTTATCCCCAACTCTCCCCATCGCTCAAAGGTGTTATCAAGGTTAGAGGGGGAAAAGGAGGGATTCCTGGCGACAGGGAGCATGAATGACATTGGTCTAAGCTCAAAGTGGACTTTAATTTGCTTCCAGATTCGGACTGTGCTATGTATAATAGGATTGTTACAATAAAGTGACATCTCCAGATTGACAGGCGACAAAATCACAGTGCCAATGGAGAAGGGGTGACACTCCTCACGCTCCATACTAAGCCAGCTGGATGACGGAAGTGCGTCATCCAGCAGAAACGTAACAACGCGGAGGTTAGCAGCCCAGTAATAAAATATCAAATTTGGGAGAGACAAACCTCCTTCCATCTTGGATTTACAGAGGTGTTTTTTACCTATCCTGTGTGTTTTATAATCACAGATGGAAGGATTGATAATTGAGTCCAGTTGTTTATGAAAGGATTTAGGTATGAATACTGGGATGTTCTGATATAGGTAGAGCAGTTGTGGGAGGAAGACCATTTTAATGGCATTAATTCTTACGAGCAGAGAAATTGGGAGAGTTCTCCAAAATAGTATGTTTGCCTTGAGTTTTTGTATCGGAAGGGGAAATTCTCTTTAAATAGTAAGGAGTATTGTTTGGTAACTACAATTCCTAGGTAGGTAAATTTTTCTGAAGATAACTTAAATGGGAGATGTTCTAGGCAGGAGGTGTTTTGCGACCGTATGGGCATTAATTCACTCTTGTTCCAATTTATTCTGTATCCCGAGAAGGTACCAAACAAATTGATCACATCAAGAATAGCTGGGATACTAGCCTGGGGATCTGTTACATAGAGGAGGATGTCATCTGCGTATATAGGGAAATCTTATTTAGAGTATAATTAGTATTATAGCCGTGTATTGCTGCATGAGATCTAATTGTCTGAGCGAGCGGTTCGATAATTAGGGCGAAGAGCATAGGCGCATATGTAGCACCTACACCCGAGCAGTATCCAACCCACTCCTCCCCCCTACAAGCACCTTTACTTCCCACCCTGTTCCCCTAATTTCCCCAACACTTACCCCCCCCCATCAACCCACATTTAACAGGCATGCACAAACAGGAGAGAAAAAAAAGGAAAAATAAAAATAATAAACACATTGTCTGGCCGATGCCAAAGAAGCATGGCGCGACCTCGAACAAGAGGTAAAATAAAAATAAAATCCCAACTATACGTTCACCTCTCACTATCCTAGAACTTCTACTAACATATGAACTGAGGAGGCTCCCGCGAATAAAGTGTTCAGTTAACATCTAATAAACCTAAACAGAATAAGTTGCAACTTAAACATATTGCGCATTTAAGCGTCATCCTGGGTCAATCCCAGAGATAAGCAAGATATAGCCTCAAGATTATATTGCTAAGCACTGCCGGTCAAAAAATAAACCATCCGCAACCGACATAGTCAGCTGTACCTTTACATACTGTGGGTCAGGAGATCGAAACAAGGATTTGCTAAATTAAACGTTCCCCCCAATAAAAAAATATATATATTTAAAAAAAAATATATATATATATACATACATATACACATACATACATACCCACACAAAAAAATCCTATATATATATATTTAAAAAATATGTATATACATCCATATGCACATATACACATACAAACATTCATACCCCAGAATAACAATCTACACTGATTTAAAATATACACATACATAATACTAAAATGCTAAGAGAAAATAGTAATAAAGTACAAATAGTAATTATATGTACCTACACAGACATAAGCACTACAGAGGGCTGGTGGGACTCTAGTCGGGAGAGCGGCATACGGCTAGACAAAGGCAGAACGGCACAAAACATCAACTTGGTGTATATCCCCGGATAAACTTCTCTGCGTCCAAAACCGAGGAGAGACAAATCTTCACGCAGGATAAGATCCTTGGTCTTGAAACTGTGACAACAGATGATTACTGGGCGAGGACATTGGCCCGGTCCAGGCACTGAGACAAGGGAGCGATGTGCACGTTCCAGCTGGGGATCCGAATCCAAAACATCCGATCCCATTGCATCCTTCAATAGCTTGGCGAAGAAGTCAGTGGGGCGAGAGCCTCTACCCCCTCTGCCAGACCAACAACGCGAAGGTTATTACGTCTGGATCGGCCCTCCAGGTCCAACACTTTCACAGAAAGCCTCTGCACACTATCCTGCAATGACGTGCATAGCTTCTCTAACTCGTCGATCCTACCAGCGTTAAATTCAGAAGCTTTCTCAAGGTCCACAATACTCTGGCCATGTGAAGCGACCGTTCGAATGATGCTCTCGATTTTGGTGTCCAGTTCAGCAATAGTGGCCTTAAGATCCTCAGCTATAGCAACACGTAGCTCCCCCAAAGCCCGGGTATGTTCTGTAAGTGTCACGTTGTTGCATGTGCCTCCCGCCATGTCTGTCTCGTTGTTTAGTGGGGAGTAGGCCTCCGCTGTGGATTTATTGTCCTTTGGTCGCTTATTACTCGGCATTTTCATATAAAAAGTTACAATCTTGTATTAGAAAGAAACGTTTGTTGTAAAAAGTGCCATAAAGTAAGTTAAATTAGATTATTTCGCAAAAAAGTTGCAGGAGCCTCTCACGCACAGCCGTTCACTCCAACATGCTAGCTCCGCTCCGAAATTAGCTGTTTTAAACATATGGACACCAGTCCTCACGTCATCGGGAACTGAGTTTGACTTCCGTCAACGGGCTTTTGTACTGGGAGAGAAGGGTGTGATTCATAGTTCTCAACCCAATGTCTGTTCACTTGGGCGTGGCCACTGAGTGGGCCCACATTTTACTATGAAACAATTATCTTATTTAGGAGATAATTTAATCTTTTCACAAATAGTTTCATAGTTAAACATTTCAATTTCACAACAATTCCATGTGAATCTGATAACTAGAATGTGTAGACTTTCCAACAAACAATTTATGGTCGGGGTAGGCCGTGATTGTAAAATAAGAATTTATTCTTAACTGACTTGGCTGGTTAAATAAAGGTTAAATTAAATTAAAAGGTATTGGGGCAGTGACACATTTTTTGTTGTTGTGGCTCTGTATTCCAGATTATAAAAGATACAATAAATCAAATCAAGGCCTCCCGGGTGGCGCAGTGGTCTAAGGCACTGCATTGCAGTGCTAGCTGTGCCACCAGAGATTCTGTGCTCGAGCCCAGGCTCTGTCGCAGCCGTGGTGGTATCATGGTAGCATCCGTTATCATGGTAGCATCCACATTAATGGAGAAGTAAATAAAAGTGACTCCAAAATGACACAATACATTATTTACCATACATTTCCATTGAGCACAAAATGATCAGAAACACAACCAAAACAAACAGCAAATGCATCGATCAAATGTGTAGTCACAAGCTTGATGTAATCATTGCTTGCTATGAATATGGGTCCAAATACTTAACATTTTACTACTTTAAAACCCATTTAGCTTGCAGAGAACACCGGAACAAGAATTTTAATTTAATTACCACAGTGAATTATTGTAATGTTTGTTTAATGTAAGGAATTTGTTAGGGATGAGTAAGGGATGTGTTGGGGATGAGTAAGGGATGTGTTGCCAATTGGCGATTTGACACGAAAATAACATTTCCTTCCTTCCTTCCTATTGTCCCAATAATTTTGGTCCCCTAAATGGAGAGACTATGTACAAAAAGTGCTGTAATTTCTAAACAGTTTACCCGATATGGGTGAAAATACCCTCAAATTAAAGCTGTCTGCACCTCATATTCATTGTATCATTTTTAATCTTTAAGTGCTAGAGTACAGAGCCAAAACAACAACAAATGTCACTGTCCCAGTACATTTGGAGCTTGCTGTATAAGTAAATATGTGGTATGTATAAACAGTGTAACTAAAATGCAATGTTAAGTAGTAGAAATATTAGAAAGAGCTGTGTCGAGAATGTTATTGTAATGGTGAGAGGTTATTATGTCTTGGGGGTATGATATTTGTGCGTCTGTAACTTTCTCAATCATCATTATTCAAGTGCTGAAATGCTTTCTCTCTCCTTCCTTCACACTTATCTTTCCCTTTCCTTCCCCAGATAGGGTGCCATTTAATACGCAACCTATTCCATATATAGTGCATTACTTGACCATAGGGCTCTGGTCAAAAGTAATGCACTATGTAAGGAATAGGGTGCCATTTGGGAGGCATAAATAGGCTTTCAGCTTTGATAGGAATGTACATCTCTGCAGTGTCACCCTCAGGTCCATTTCGGGGTTAATTGGATGCGCTTGCTCCAAATCCGTAGCTTTAGTGTTTCAGTCAGAGGAAGTATTTGTTCTGCAGGTGCTGCTGTGCTTATGTCCTTCCCCCAGGCAGGGAGGCAGATATTCAGGCAGACAGGCTGTTCCCATGACCCCTCCCCTGGTTCCCAGGCCCCAGGGCTCCAGACAGAGCTAGGAGGATTCACCGTGCTGACCTCCTTCACACCACAGCCTTGTCTTTTACCCTCATTGGAATGTATAGGCCACCTTCCACCAAAAGTGTGTTTTTTGATCAGTTTAATACCATGCTTAGGGAATGTGATTTTGGGAAAGAGGTCATCTTAATGACAAGTGTTGTAGGAAAACCCTCAAACGGATCTTTGATCTTACACAGCTAGTTAAAGGGCCAACCAGGGTGACTTGTTGCTCTAAAACACAGATTGATTTGGTGTTCAGTAATAAACCAGAGAGAGTGACTAAATCATTCAATATGGTTACTGGGCTGTCTGATCATAATCTGACACTTATAGCCAGAAAGCTGTCTAAGAGCAGGTTTAACCTCTCTACTGTTAGAAAGCCGGATCAACTCAGAATACCTAAGAGTGAATTAAATAATTTTGAAAAAGCAATAAAGGGAATAAACTGGAATGATCTCTTGTCCTATACAGACATGGAAGCTGATAGTCAGGTTTTTCTATCCACAATCCAGACTACAATAATTGGCTTCCTAAAGAAAATCAAATCCAAACCTGGCCAAAAGAGCACTCTTCCTTGGCTAAATGGAGAAATCTGGAAATTGATGAAAGAACGAGATTATGCTCTAAAAATAGTCCTAAAATCTAAATTAGAGCATGACAGACGTAAGTTTACCATGTTGAGAAATAAGGTGATGAAAGAAATCAGACAGGCCAAGGCAAACTTTTTTATTAACATAATTGGTGAAGCAAAGGGAAATTCTAAATTGATATGGGAGAATCTAAAAAAGTTAACAGGGAAAGACCATAGTAACACTGCAAAAAGACTAGAAATCATGGTGAATAACAATCTAACACAGGATGCAGTCGAAATAGCAATAGCCTTCAATTCCTACTTTATTGACTCTGTCAGGGTACTGACACAGAACCCCTCCACTTGTTTCTTGGGCTCAGTGCTAGTGGATGACACTCAACCTGTCTTCATCATAAGGGAGGTTTCTGAGTCAAAGGTGAACAAGGTGATTAGCTCACTAAAGAACTCTAAAGCCAAAGATGTGTTTGGGATGGACTCTACCTTTCTTAAAAACTACAAAGAGTCACTCATTGGCCCCATTACTAAGGTCACCAACACATCTATTGGTCTCGGTGTGTTTCCAAGGGTATGGAAGTCGGCCATAATAACGGCCATCTTTAAATCAGGCGACCCTGCTAACGTGAGTAACTACAGGCCCATTAGTATATTACCTGTGGTGTCAAAGGTTGTTAAAAAGTGTGTAGCAGAACAACTGATTGCCCACCTCAACAACAGCCCCTTCACATTACACTCCATGCAGTTTGTCTTCAGAGCGAAACACTCCACAGAAACGGCCAACTGCTTTCTTCTGGAAAATGTGAAGTCCAAGATGGACAAAGGGGGTGCTGTTGGGGCTGTGTTTCTGGACCTAAGGAAGGCTTTTGATACTGTTAACCATGAGATTCTCATCACAAAATTGTCCAAGTTCAACTTTTCCCCTGATGCCTTGAGATGGATGAAATCATACCTTGAAGGCAGAACTCAGTGTGTCAGAGTGAGCAATGAGCTGTCGCCCACTCGTAGCTATGATGTGGGCGTGCCCCAAGGGTCAATACTGGGGCCCCTCCTGTTCAGCCTGTACATTAATGATCTGCCTTCTGTCTGTACTGGGTCTGAAGTTCAAATGTATGCAGATGATACAGTGATATATGTGCATGCAAAGAGCAAACAACAAGCTGCACAAGAACTCACTACTGTAATGGTCCAGGTTACAAAGTGGCTCAGTGACTCGTGTTTGCATCTCAATGTGAAAAAAACTGTTTGCATGTTCTTCACAAAGAGGGCAACAGATGCTACTGAGCCAGATGTCTATGTGTCAGGGGAGAAGCTCCAGGTGGTATCCGATTTTAAGTACCTTGGCATCATACTTGATTCCAACCTCTCTTTTAAAAAGCATGTGAAAAAGGTAATTCAAATAACCAAATTCAACCTAGCTAATTTCCGATTTATACGAAATTGTTTGACTACAGAGGTAGAAAAACTGTACTTCATATCTATGATACTCCCCCACTTAACATACTGCTTGACTAGTTGGGCCCAAGCTTGCTGTACAACATTAAAACCTATTCAGTCTGTCTACAAACAGGCTCTCAAAGTGCTTGATAGGAAGCCCAATAGCCATCATCATTGTCACATCCTTAGAAAGCATGAGCTCTTGAGTTGGGAAAATCTTGTGCAATACACCGACGCATGTCTTGTATTCAAGATCCTCAATGGCCTGGCTCCCCCTCCACTCAATATTTTTGTTAAACAGAAAACCCAGACATATGGCAGCAGATCCACAAGGTCTGCCATGAGAGGTGACTGTATAGTTCCCCTAAGGAAAAGCACCTTTAGTAAATCTGCATTCTCTGTGAGAGCTTCCCATGTCTGGAATACACTGCCATCAGACACACATAACTGCACCACATATCACACTTTCACAAAATGCTTGAAGACATGGCTAAAGGTCAATCAGATTTGTGAACATGGTCCCTAGCTGTGTGTTGCCACTCTCCATGTTGTCTGTTGTCTGTAGCTTGTGAGGTGTGGAAACACTTTGTTGCTTTTATGAATTTTGTCTTGCTGCTTTTTGTTTTATGCTGCTCTGTCTGTATGCTACGTCTTGCTTGTCCTATGTTGCTCTGTCTGTATGCTACGTCTTGCTTGTCCTATGTTGCTATGTCTTGCTTGTTCTATGTTGCTATTGTCTATATTGTAATTGTTTTTAATAACCTGCCCAGGGACTGCGGTTGAAAATTAGCCGGTTGGCTAAAACCGGCACTTTTACTGAAATGTTGATTAATGTGCACTGTCCCTGTAAAAATAAAAATAAACTCAAACAGCCTGGCTCACTGGAAATCTCAGACACCGCACTCATCAGACCCAGAAGTGTTCTGTTCCTTTTTCATTTGGCTGTGTTTGAGAAGTGGATCATCTATTTGTCAACTAATTGTCACTTCCTCGATTGCTTCACCCGATTGCTTTCAAAATAGAAACGGACAATATTCATATAATTACCTGAGCTAACCACTTTCTCTCCTGGACTTTTACTATTTGGAAAACGTGTGACACGATGTATCAAAAGGATGGTGGTGTCATCGGGAAATCATAGACACGGGACAAAAAAACATTTGACCCATGTGTTTATGTGTTTTGGTACAAACCAACATTTCCGCCTTGGGTTTAATATTCTAGAAAACGTCAATCATGAATAAGTAATGTCACCCATATTTTGGTAAAAGCCATGCTGGAAGTTGATAGGAGATTGTAAGGGGGGCAGTACAGGTTTTTTTATATTTGACATTCAATTAATTACATGAAGTCCCACCAAAACATTTGGATTCCATGGACTTTTGGTCTCTCATTATACAATTGTTTATGTGCCATAATACAGTCAATATTTGATGGATAAAAATAAATAACATTTGAGTATCTTAGTCCAATATGCAGATGTTACATTTATCAGAACTGCATTTTTGACCTTTTATCAAAGGTCAAACACGTCAGCAGTAGAATCAACACATGAAATGCCGGGAAGTCTTTTGGATCCTTGTCAAGATTTATAACCAGGTCATCCAGGTTGTTTTTGAAGATGTTCATTATGGTAGATATTAGAAAAGTGGCGCATGTGTGTGCGCGTCCGTACATTACAGGGACAGAGATGGACAGAGATGGAGGGAGGGAGAGGAATGATATATAGTGCAGATGAAAAATACAGATGAAAATACTCACCTTATGACTGTGTATATGCAGTTCTGCTGTGAGATTGTTGGAATAGATTGGGAGATTTAGACTTACAGAGACGACCAAATCCAATTCCTCAACTTTTCAATGAGGTTTGCCTGGCAGCAATATCTCCATGAATGTGAGGAGAACATGATGAACTTTTGATCAATTGACTCCGCTGTGATACCCTCAAGGTAAACTCATCTTGTGAGAGGGAAGTTATCAGTTTCAGAAATCTGAGTCACACCCCAGCTATCAGATAACGTTCTGAGAACCATATGCTTCTTTAAGCTTGGTTGTCCTATGGTTATTTGGCATACAACCTTTCCAAAACTTTCTGGGAATGGTGCAGGATAGTTGCTTGGCTTTGGAATGTTCTCAGCACATTTAAAGAACTTGACCAACATTTTTCTATTTTATTACAGAAAATTTCCAGGAAGTTCAAACACGATTACATTTAACTTCAATTTTGTTCATGTCCTAGGAATGTTCCCCCGACTGGTTTGACATTGGGAATATTCTCAAATAGTTCAGAGAAAGTTAAGAAACAACATGCTTCTCTCTGAATTTCAGTACTTCAGCATACAATGAGTGTACAAAGGTCACATGTTCTTTCCATGACGTAGACTAACCAGGTGAATCCAGGTGAAAGCTATGATCTCTTATTGATGTCGCTTGTTAAATCCACTTCAATCAGTGTAGATGGCGGTGAGGAGATGACGGGGATGGGCAAGACAAAATATTTAAGTGCCTTTGAACGGTGTATGGTAGTAGGTGCCAGGCGCACCGGGTTGTGTCAAGAACTGCAACTCAATATTAGGATGGTGTCCTTAATGTTTTGAAAACTCAGTGTAGTTTCCTACAGGTTTCCTCATGGTTCTATTTAAAGTCATGTTCTCAAATTGCTCTGAGAATATTAAGAAAACTTTAACTTCAGAGAATGTTGTTTAAAAACACAGTTTTCCGCATCAACCAGACTTGCTTTATCCTCTATCTTTTAAAGTGTGTTCAGGTGTGTTGGCCACGCCCACTAATTGGCCACGCCTGATCTTAATAATTGCTTGTTTCCTTTGAAATGGGCTCTGTTTGAATAGACTAAAATGAACAGCTTTGAATGCATAAAAAAACATGGGATGCTAGCGCCATGTTGATGGAGGCTGAAATGACATTTGAGATTTTTTGTACTATTTGTTTGTTTTTTTTACTTGATGAAAATGTATATTTTCTTTAGTTTATCATACTACTATCTTCAACATTTTAATGAATTGTAATCACATTAAAATTGACACATCAATAACTTCAAAGCTCACTACATTACACAATTCCAAAGCCCATTTCAAAGAGAATGTTACAAACTGGACTATATTTAGTAACTTACTTTGAAGAGATGGTGTTTGGGTCTAAATAGGTGTTTGGTAGTCTAAGTTCTGTGTATTTGCCTTTAACTGCCATTTCCCGAAAGTCAGACTCTTCCCACATGCCAAAAATTTTTTCTCAGCTTCAGAAGCATCTGCATTCACCAAATGTTGTGTGGTTATCCTTAGATATATTCTCCAGACTTGCCCAGAGGGAATTGTTTATATGTTCTCCATTTTTTATTCATATTCTCTCTGTAAAAATTGGGCAAAAATGCATTTTACATACATGTCTTTTTTGTGTTTTACAGATAGGAAGATGAAAAAAGTATTTATCCAATATTTATTTTGGAGCTGCAGGTAGCCTAATGGTTAGAGCTGACAAGGAACAAAACTGTCGTTCTGCACCTGAACAAGGCAGTTAATCCACTGTTCGCTTTTAGGCTGTCATTGTAAATAAGAATTTGTTCTTGCCAAGTTAAATCAATAAAAAATACACTATCTAGTCTGGTCCTGGAGTGTCTTAATTAAATGAAACCAAAATATTTTGACTGACTTCATCCAGGGTCCAGAAAAATGCATTTGCAAGATATGGAAATATGTACATACATTTAATGAGATATTAAAGATCAGTCGAGCAGTGAATTTCAACCACAAAGACAGGAGGAAGGAAGATGTTTAATGACTCGCAAAGAAGGGCACCTATTGGTAGATGGGTAAAAAAATATATCCCTTTGAGCATGGTGAAGTAATTAATTACACTTTGGATGGTGTATCAATTCACCCAGTCACTAAATGGATACATGCATCCTTCCGAACTCACTTGCTGTAGAGGAAGGAAACTGCTCAGGGATTTCACCATGAGGCCAACGGTGTCTTTAAAACAGTTAGAGTTTAAGGACAAAATTGAGAATGGATCAACTACATTGTAGTTACTCCACAATACTAACCTAAATGACAGAGTAAAAATAAGGAAGCCTGAACACAATACAAATACTCTAAAACATGTATACGGTTTGCAAAAAGGCACTAAAGTAAAACTGCAAAAAGAAAATGTAGCAAAGAAATATACTTTACGTCCTGAATACAAAGCGTCATGTTTTGGGCAAATCTAATTTAACATCACTGAGTACCACTCTTCATATTTTCAAGCATAGTGGTGGCTGCATCATGTTATGGGTATTTTTTAACCTTTATTTAACTAGGCAAGTGAGTTAAGAACAAATTCTTATTTTCAATGACGGCCTAGGAACAGTGGGTTAACTGCCTTGTTCAGGGGCAGAACAACAGATTTTTACCTTGTCGGCTCGGGGATTCAATTTTGCAACCTTTCAGTTACTAGTCCAACACTCTAACCACCTCCCGCCCTGTATGCTTGGCATCGCGAAAGACTAGGGAGTGTTTTTTAGGATACAAATAAATGGAATAGAGCTAAGCACAGGCAATATCCTAGAGGATTGAAAATATATATAATAAATTATCAACCCTGCAAGCGATAAAATACTATTATTATAGCTCAAAAGCCCGAAAAGGACAGCATGTCACGGCTGTGATTTATAACAGACTTCAATCATCGTTCAAACTAAATCAAAAGTGCAATCCTTAAATACTGGACTTTCACAAACAGTATCGAGGCTCTAGCCTCTGGCGGAAAATTCCGCTCTGTTTTCATACAGACAGGCACACACAATCAGGGATGTTCAACGCTGGTTCATTCTTTCCAAAAGCCTGACTGTTCATTCAAACTGGTTATCATTACTAGGGAACTGTAAGTGTGGAAGAAGTGTTCAATATAACAACACTGGGAGCAGCCCTCCTACTACTGTAGGGTTTGAGCATTGCATGAAGGTAGGGAGCGGCAGTTCCTCTTGCTGCTCCTTAGGCAAGTACCAAGGTCTTGTAGTGGGTGCAAGCTTAGATAACTAGATGATAACACAGGATAAACATACACAACTTAATACATTAGAAAAAGGTCCCTAGTGGACTGACAACATACGGCGGCTTATTACAAAGGAGATTGAGAGGGAGGGAGGAAGACACTTATCATTGATACATTTTAGGAACAACTCTCACAGTAAATCATATACTTTGCACACAAACAGCCGCCCGTTTGGAGTAAGAAATCATTCATTTATTTACGTTTTAATGCCTTTGTTCGCCGTTTATCACTGTTGGAACCAGGCCTTCTTAGGAAGGGTGTTGGGTCTTTCCGCGGCATGCTTGAAAGGCTCTGATTGTCCAAAAATGCCCGTCCCCGTCTCCTACTGTTGTTCACTCTGGAAGATGCTCCTTGGAAGATAGGCTAACCAGAGAGTAGTAGAATATGGTGACTTGAGAAGAGAAGTGGAATAGGATGGTTTGAAGAGTAGTAGAATAGTCCCACTTAAATTTGCTTTTCTAGATACTTTACTTAGGACCGCTAATCAGCCGTACCAGTGATTGTCCGGGAGGTGACGTTCTTGTCTCTACCTCGTGTTGAGATTTCAGAGTTCAAACTACTTTGTACGTGAGCTGCAGCTATACGACTCTCTGGTCTAAATGTTAATTTCTTTACCAATCCTTTTATGCACTGTGGTCGAAAGGGACGGTTCTGTCAGGCTAACACGCTCTCTGACCTCACTCGGGGCGTGGCTACTTACTGTGCAAAGTTTATAGAAAACAAATGATCTCTGATGGGTCCTAAAATCACATCCCTATCTTAACAAAAATACTTGCATCATTTTCCATATTTCATGCACAATGTAGAGGATGGAGATTTCATACATGTAGTGTATATACTTTTAACGTTACAATATTTCCTTTATAACATTTTTAATGACATCTCAAAATAACAACCAATAGCTCCACAGAGGAACTCCAAGGCCCTTCTCCGAATGCTCAGTTTGGCCGGTCGGCCAGCTCCAGGAAGAGTCTTGGTGTTTCCAATCTTCTTCAATTTAAGTATGGTGGAAATCTTTGGGTACCCGTCCCCAGATCTGTGCCTCGACACAATCCTGTCTCGGAGCTCTATGGATAATTCCTGCTCTAACATGCACTGTCAACTGTGGGACCTTATATAGACAGGTGTGCCTTTCCAAATCATGTCCAATTAATTGAATTTACCACAGGTGGACTCCAATGAAGTTGTAGAAAAATCTCAAGGATGATCGATGGAAACAGGATGCACCTGAGCTCAATTTCGAGTCTCATAGCAAAGGGTCTGAATACTTAATGTAAATAAGGTATGCTTTTTATTTTTCGTAAATTTGCTCAAATTTAAAAAAGAGAACTGTTAAACTGTCACTTTATTATTATGGGTTATTGTGTGTGGATTGATGAGGAACATTTTTTATTTTAGAATAAGGCTAAAGTAACAAAATGTGGAAAAAGTCAAGCGGTCTGAATACTTTTCGAATGCACTGTATATGAGCACCAATATGGTTTTATTACGTATGCAAATCGGAGTGGGTCTAGGGTTTCTACGATAATAATGGTGTTGATGTGAGCCATGACCAGCCTATTCAAAGCATTTCATGGCTACAGATGTGAGTGCTATGGGTCGGTAGTATTTTAGGCTGGTTACCTTAGTGTTCTTGGGCACAGGGACTATGGTCGTCTGCTTGAAACATGTTGGTATTACAGACTCAGACAGGGAGAGGTTAAAAAAGTGAAGACACTTGTCGGTTGGTCAGCGCATGCTCGGAGTACACGTCCTGAATAATCCATCTGGCCCAATGGCCTTGTGAACGCTGACCTGTTTAAAGGTTTTACTCACATTGGCTGCGAAGAGCGTGATCACAGTCGTCCGGAACAGCTGATGCTCTCATGCTTACTCACAATATTTCTTATTCTTAACAGTGATTACAATGAAGGTGAATATTTTTTGTTTATCTGAACCATTCCGAACATTTTGCCATGCCTGAGTTGGCTTCATTGATTAGTGAATTGAAATGATTGTGTGATAAAACAAGTTGGTATCATCAGCTAAATGTATAGGAAGTACAGTAGAGGACACATCAGCAAGGTCATCCATATAGATTTCGATTAACAAAGGTTGAAGAATTGTAATGTAAACATATTGTATGATTACTTAAGGAAAATTGTTCATTTCCACGTTTTTTTACATTAGCTAGCATGCCCAATTTGAAAACGCTAGCTCGAACATCCCTGACCTAAGTATCATAGCTGACTTGGCCTATTCAACATGCTACAGATCACTGAAATCAGGCTGGTTTAGACACCGAATAATTACCTAGCTAGTTAGTAATGTTGTCACACCCTGATCTCCTTCACCTGTCCTTGTTATTGTCTCCACCCCCTCCAGGTGTCGCTTGTGTATTTATCCCTGTGTTTCCTGTCTCTTTGTGCCAGTTCGTCTTGTATGTTTCAAGTCAACCAGCCTTTTTTCCCATACCTCGGCCTTTGCCATTCTCCTTTTTCTAGTCCTCCCAGTTTTGACCCTTGCCTGTTCTCGACTCTGTACCCGCCTGCCTGACCATTCTGCCTGCCTTGACCTCAAGCCTGTCTGCCACTCTGTACCTCCTGGACTTTGAACTGGTTTTGACCTTTTTTCCTGTCCACGACCATTCTCTTGCCTACTTCTTTTGGATTATTAAACATCTTAAACTCCAACCATCTGCCTCCTGTGTCTGCATCTGGGTATCACCTTGTGTCATGATAAATGTCGTAGTATAAAGTTGTAATTTACAATCTACAAGTAGCCGTACACCAGAGCTAACGTTCATAAGAGGTTCACACTTTTCTTCCGATGTTGTTTGGATCAGTGAGTAAGCCTATCATCTGGCCAAAATGACATGAAAAGTGATCAAAATATATTAACAGTATTGCAGTAATTTCAGCAGTTAAGAATTATTTTGATTTTAGATAGCAAAGCAATCGACATCCCATCCTAAACTTGTTGGAAGCAAGAGGCATCCTGCTGTCATTCGTTAGCCATGCCATTTTGAGCTGCATCCCATTTATTGCTAGCTCTGGCCACTCACCTTAACTCATCTGAAAGATGTAAAAGAATTGGGTAGATGTATATTAATTGTCTACCAATACAGTTACAACAATCCACTACTTTTAATCTTTCAGGGGGGTGAACGAGTGCACAGGTGAGAAGGGGTGCATGCACATGCCCACTGTCTTCCCATTTTCTAATTAGTCAACAATCATTGAAGCTGACAGCTGACTGTCACTATATTGATTATTTAATGCAAACAATACCAACAGATTCTGCTCTAAAAAAATATTCAGTTTGGTGACAATCTTTTCTTTTTTTTTTACAATCAAGCTGAGTGTTGTTTTTTATTTTTTATCTCATGCCCAAATGGAATTAGACAATTTATTCATCTAAAATACATTTGCAAGGCTAGCCATCCCCTCTAATTACTTGGCTCCATCTGCCCCTCTGTTTAAGAAACTCAATATCCAATTATGCACCTTCATTTACAAATACACATACCTCCCAGACATCCTGCCCAAACCCTTCAATCGATTCTTCCAAATCCATGCATACAACACAAGACACTCCGATAACCTTCACCCTCCCCACTGTCGGACCACACATTGTCACCTCTCTATCAGATACAGAGGTTCCATACTCTGGAATTGATATCTTCACATTGCCAAAACATCATCAACGTTGTACATCGTTTTTGGGGGGTGTGATTTTCATATAAAAACTCTTGGGTTTCCAAACTCACCTGCACACTGTTTTTACCTTGTTTTTATCTGTACTGTTTTGTCTTTCACTTATCTTCTTTGGTGCGAATAAATAAAAACTATAAAACAGGTGTAGACGATTAGAAGAGTCATTGTGATCTGATTGTGATCTTCCTGACCACCTCTGGGAGGTAGTCAGGCACGCATTGTGTCTGGATATCTTACAAATATAGACGGATCTGGACAGTGAAACCATTTCTATCGTTATCTCGCCTTCTAAAGTGATTGAGAGGTGGCACCATTGACTTACGGCATCAATATGCGTCTTAAAATATTCTTTAAGAATACCTATCAAATTATTTGCATATAGGAAATCTGGTCACAATGCGAACACAGTGGATGGATATGAGATACATTTTAATCCCATGTGTAGACATATTTCTGAGAAGGTGGGCAAAATCAGAATGTGGACAAGATCAGGGCAAATGACGCATGTTAACGGCAGGTATAAACAAGTCTTTTTTTTGTGCTCATTGTGTCAATTCAAAGTAGGCAACAATGTCACCTCGATGAACACTGTGATAGTAACCAATGATGTAACCTTTACTAGGTATAGTACATGGAGGACCTGTCCCCCCCAAAATGTTTGAAAGACATTTGTCTATTGATATATTATCATGGAAAGACATGATTTTATTACAACTATGTATGTGCATGATTATATTGGATAAAACAGCCATTGAAAAGCAATCACCACTGATATCAGTATTCATCCCTTATACTGTACATAAAACACATTTCACAAAGTGTGTGAAAATGTGTCTTAAAAATGTGCCTTCACACGACAGCTGGTCTCTGTAGTCTGCTCTCTCTCCCTCCCTCCCTCTCTCAATCTCTCTCTCTCCTTCTCCCCCTCCCACCTCTCCCCCCGTCTCACACCATTGTAGGTAAAGAAGTACCCTTGGGTCTCAGATCTAAACGTTCTCTCTTTCCTTCTCCATCTCTCTTCCCGTCTCTCTCTCCCTCCCCTTTTCTCTATCCCCCTTCTCTCTCCCCAGGCAGGTAAATAAATGCCATTGAGTCTTAGATCTAAACTACCATCACTGTCAGCGCACAGGCCTTGATGTTTGTTTCCCCGATGACTCTTCTTCTTCCCTCGCTCTTACAAGATTCCCACGGCTACAATTAAGGCTTGAATTTGCATATTGAAGTGGCACGCGAGCAGCAAGCGCCACCCTCATAAGCAGAGATGGGGTTGTTTTTTGTTTTTTTTTATCTATGAGACCACAACGACTGAGATTACGTGAAGGGATCGTTTGCTGTGGCTCAGGAGACCACCACTTGAAGAGGCGTTGACACCTCAGCGGTGAAAGACATCAGCTGAAGACATTAGCAACTTTTTAATGTGACTGTAAGCTCCCCGATAGTCCACTACCTTATGTGTCCCCTGCTGTTTCCCGGCATGTACGCATTTTAGCGGCTCTTCATTAAGGACCTGTTTCTTTTTGAAGATGATGTTTCTGGAATGAGATGAGTGGTGCTGATGAGACGTGTTTTGATTAATTCTTTATTAACTAATTAAAGGAAAATATAAAAATATAAAAGAGTGTGAAGGAAGCAGAGTGAAGCGGAATAGATCCAAATCTTGACAAAAAAACATTGGATTACTTTCCCCAATATTATTTTATGCTGATTTTCACTGATCTTCTTCCTTTGAGTGAATTCATACTTAGATGTTCTAGCATTGGCAGAGGCAGCTGTGGAGCGCCAATGAGGTGGAGTATGTGGGCTATTGCTGCAAATCAAAGAACAGCTATGTATCTTGTTCTCGGCACAGTTCTAAATCTCCCTTGGGAGGCTCACTGATGTTGTTGTGTGAATCTCAAATGGTGGGTGTGTAATAGGACAAAAAAAAATGAAAACAGCATAACACAAGATAATTATTTGGTGTTCTGATAATGAATTACAGATGATGCTATTGGTCCTAGGAAGGATGCAACATTTTCCCGATTGTATTTGTCGATGAGTGATGACATATCACAAGCCATTGCCAAGGACTGCTTCTGTCACCTAGAATTCCAATTTGCAACTTCAAATACAGTCTGTGTTTGGACAGTTGTGATTTTATCACACCAACTAAGCTGTACATTACTGTCTAATAAATGTGAGTCCTACTTTAGATACCTCTCCCGAGGGCATTGTAAATCTGTCAGTCTGCCATCTCCCTCCCTCAGGGATTTTCTACTGTCTTCCTCTGAGCTCTTAAGCCTAATGCCACACACACACACAAACTTTAACCACACACACACAAGCGTGCCTGCACATGCACAGATAGACACGTGTGCTCTCTCGCTCACATCCACCACCCACCTACTCCAATACAGAGAGCTTGATCTCCAGTACTCCATGCCTTTGGCACCACCCACATCACAGACCCAGGAGATACCGGAGTCCAAAAAAAACACTCCTCACCTGCAGACTAGAATAACTAAAAGACACATATATATATTCACAGAAAATGAGTTGTTTCTATGGCCACTCTGTAGGCCTACTTTTGAATACTATTATGCTATTATGGCTTCCGTCATCGTGTTGAGTAATGTGCACTGTAAATATATATATTTAATGCAAAGCGTGGTGCACTATACAGCCGATAATGCGCCTTTTAAAGGCATTATCCCCGCATTTCCCCCATCGTACTATTGCATTCATGGTAAACACTGTGCATTTTGGCTCAACCATAATTTCCTTTAAAAGTATGTTAGTGCGCCGTGCACCAACATGCCTGGCATTAAATCCCAGTCTAAATAAACTTGAAGGAGTTCCCCACAAGTTCAGAAATCTATTTGCATTCAAAGTGTGCAAAGATAATGAGAGTAAACATTCCATTATTTATGACAGTCAATATGAATGACAACAAACATTCAACAGATGAGTATAGTACAATGCATGATTCACGTGACTATACAAATGAGTAAATAAACAGTAAATATGATATCATGGGGTATAGAGAGCAATAGTAATAGAGCAATGTGGCGTCTTGTTGTAGGCACTAACTCCGCCATGGCTCGTTGGGCAAAGCCTATGGGGAAATTAATGTTTTTTTTTTATTGATAAACTGCTAAAATAACGTCGGTGGTAAACAGAGAACTTATAAGTTTTGTTCTGGAACACAATGTATATAAGATCTCCTAAGCCTGTGTTAACCTCAGACTTGTTTATCCCGAAACCCCATTCATTTCCGCCATAGCAATGGTTGAACGAACCAGAGGTTACTCATTTCTGTTTTGTTTTTTTAGGACTACAAGCTGGCGAGCTCTATACTGTAAACTATGAGGACATATTTTTGCATAGCAACCCAAACAGTTCAGTCACCACCCCTCAAACATGCAAACAAATACCACAATTTACATTTGAGTAATTTAGCAGATGCTCTTATCCAGAGCGACATACAGCTAGTGCATTCATCTTAAGCTAGATATATGTGATTTTTCCCACCTCTCAGTCATACTAAGTACATTATTTCGCAATAAAGTAGCTATCAGCAAAGTCAGTGCTATTTGGATGGGGGGGGAGGGGATCAAGTGTGAGGGTTATTTCATGAAAGGCAACCAATATTTGGGGTGAGGGGTGAGGTGGGGGTGTGAATGCTGTGGGATTATACCATACTAAAATACTATTTGAGGAGGTAGGGTTTCAGACATATTTGGAAGATGAGCAGAGACTCTGCTCTCCTAGAAGAGTTTTGACCATGGAGTGTCTTTAAAATCATTGAGTTCCTAAACTGAGTTTATCCTCTGGAAATGCCACACATTGTGAAAGAGAGAGATACAGTTTAAGACACACGTACATCTATGTTAATTGAAAAGTAGATAAAGTATGGGGATGATTCAATATAATATTGGAATGTTTTGCACCACCCCATGCTCTGCGCAATGCAATATGAATTGTAGCACATAACATAATTATGGCATTAAAGGGATGGTTCACTTTGTTGAGGTTTTAGCTCATTTTCAATGTTGTCGTTTCATCCTAACCGTTTTACATTAGTTGGTTATTTAGCTAGTTGTATTATTATTATTTTCTAATTTAACGTCCAGAATTTCCCGGCAGGGATGTAGCAGTGCAAAAAAAATGAATTATCCCTTTAACCACCCAATACTACTGTAAAGGCAGGTTGTGTGTAGGTATGGATCAAAAAGAAGACTCTGTCTTGCTGTGCTCCCCAAGACAGGTGTTGCTTCCCAGACTCTCCCTGCTGTCACCAGCCTTAGGGACATACCCCACAGGATCTGAACGGATGATATACCTGTAAAATAGGATGGAGAATTCCTCTCACTCGGAGTGGTTTGATATTTCCAAACATTTGTTTATCCACAAAATAAGACAGAAATGGGAGTAATATCGATTAAGAGACATTCTAGATTTTTTTCGACTTTTATGATCTGGTTTAAGCTCTGACACACCATTTGAACATTCAGCAGTCAAACTCCTTGGAAGACCTTGGAATCCGTCAGCCACTCAGCCTTGTTAAAATAAACCAGAAGGTGGCAGTAGCGTTGTTTAGCAATGCATATCCGTGCGTATTGCTTAATGTCTAGCTTCCAAGCTATCTGCGCTAATGTTTCTATTTTGTAGAAAGCCCTTATTCATACTAGCCAGATGGCCACAGCTAGATAGCAAGATGACAAAGAAACAATTTCATTCACTCTCTATGATCCCATACTGCCAGTACCAGCCCATAGCCAAATGTTTAGCTAGCACATCCATTGCTAGCTAGCTAAGGACACTGCACTAACTCGGCAGCTAACACTGGCAGCTATTTCATGGAAGTAGCTTATCCATTGTGATTGAATTATTATGTCAATACTAGCTACAGTGGTTAGCTAGCTTGGAGGAAGTATTTAGTGTTGTGCTACCATCCCATAGCCTACATTGCATATAAAGTGTGACTGGCTCATCCGTGGATGTACGGAGAAAATGCCCTCTTTTTCTTAATTGGTAGGTTCGTTGTTAGGGGGTCGTCACGCAGCAGGTACAACTTTTGTTCTAGCAAGAGAAGGAATTGCCTTCCACTGTGATAAGTACCTATTGGCAGTGAGATTCTCTGTGTTTCATGCTTTCGTCCGCACATCGTCAACTGTTTGGGTGTGTCTTTAGCCCATACTTAACTACTTACTGCCATACTTACACTATGTCATTCAGTTCCAGTTTGGTGTCAGGAGGTGGGTTGATCAACACATATGTGTGGGAATGAGTGCTCTGGTTCTCGCTCATGTCATCTAGAATAGGAAAAAACAGCAATCATAGGTCCAAGTGATCATCGGTCCTGTTCATACTTGTGAACTCTTGATAAGGTTTAAACGTAAACTTTTTATCCATCTCAAAATTTGCATCAGCCAATTAGAATTGTCGACGTAGTTGAACATGACAGAATGCTACATGTTCGCTTTTCCCATGAGCTAGCCTGGCACACATAGCTATGCTATGCTACGTCCTATGCTAGCACGTCCAGCTGGTAGCCTAGTCAACAAAGGTAAACCTTGAATTTTGAGGTTTAAAATATCCATCTGTTGGCCAAGTTGACCTATTGTAAGCAGTGGTGTAAAGTATTTAAAGTACTACTTACTAAGTAGTCTGTACTTTACTATTTATATTTTTGACAACTTTTACTTCATGACATTCCTAAATAAAATAATGTATGTTTTACTCCATACGTTTTCCCTGACACTCAAAAGTACTTGTTACATTTCGAATACCTAGCAGGACAGGAAAAGGGTCCAATTCACACACTTCAAGAGAATATCCCTGGTCATCCCTACTGCCTCAGATCTTAAGGACTCACCAAACACAAATGCTTTGTTTGTCAATTATGTCTGAGTGATGGAGTGTGCCTCTGGCTATCTTCAAAACATTTTTTTTTTAATGGTGCCCTCTGGTTTGCTTCTTATAAGGAATTTGAAATGATTAATACTTTTACTTTTAATAATTAAGTATATTTTAGCAATGACATTTAATTTTGATACTTCAGTATATTTAAAATCAAATACTTAGTAGTATAGTATTTTAGTGGATGACTTTCACCTGAGTCATTTTCTTTTACAGTATCTTTACTTTACTCAAATATGACAATTGGGTACTTTTTCCACCACATGCCATTGTTTGATGGATATAAAGTTTAAGATCTTTGATTGACTGATACGGAATTTGATACAGGAAATAATCGTGGCCAGCTGATATTGTGTTAGCATAGGGCTATGTGTGCCAGGTAATGTTGTTATACACTGAACAAAAATATAAAAGCAACATGCAACAATTTCAAAGATTTTACTGAGCAACAGTTCATATAATGAAATCTGTCAATTGAAATACATGTATCTATGGATTTCACATGACTGGGAATACAGATATGTATCTGTTGGTCACAGACACCTTTTTAAAAAAAGGGCTGTGGATCAGGGGCATGGATCAGAATACCAGTCAGTATCTGGTGTGACCACCATTTGCCTCATGCAGCTCGACAATGGGCCTCGGGATCTCATCACGGTATCTCTGTACATTCAAATTGCCATCAATAAAATGCAATTGTGTTCATTGTCTGTAGCTTATCCCTGCCCATACCTTAACCCCACAGACACAATGGGGTACTCTGTTCACAATGTTCACTTAAGTAAACTGCTTGCCAACATGACGCCACACACGCTACGCTGTCTGCCATCTACAGTTAAAACAGAGATTATCTGTGAAGAGCACACTTCTCCAGCCTGCCAATAAGGTCAAGACCCTGGTGAGAATGACGAGCACGCAGTGGACTTTCCTGCAGTCAGGATGCTAATTGCACATCTGTTGCATTGTGTTTTAGAGTGACCTTTTATGACCAGTGACCAGCACAAGGTGCACCTGTGTAATGATCATGCTGTTTAATCAGTTTATCGATACAGTATGCCACACCTGTCAGGTGGATGAATTATTGTCACTAACAGGGATGCAAAACAAATTTGTGCACAAAATTTGGGAGAAATATGTTTTTGTGCGTATGGAAAATTTCTGCTATCTTTTATTTCAGCTCATGAAACACAGGACAAACACTTTACATGTTGCATTTATATTTTTGTTCAGTGTATTTTGTGTTTTTATGTGCAATTACTGGGAGACTATTCAGCCTGAAGAACACCACGGGAGATTACTCGGGCTGGTTCAGAGCAGGGACTGGCGACTGAGGAGCTGCAGGGAGGTGACTTGACTCAGCGAGGATGGCGAAGCAGTGGAAATATTTGCAAGGCAAGGTGGAACCAGTCTACTTGCAAGTCGTCGCAGCCAACGTGGTTTGGACAGTGATGGTCGCTGGATGATTAGTTCTGTGAGCTATTCCAAGGAGTGCAACCACTGCCATCTGGTGGACTATTTAAATCTGTTATTGTTTTGGTCTTTGCACAGTTGTTGAATTCTTTTGACCACGTGATGTTTACTACAGATCAGCATTTAACTATGAATGTGTAAAATGTTCAACGTGCTGAAGAGGACCACAATGTAAATATATTTTTAAAAACGTTTGTAGTGTTATGCTCAACACATTTTATTATGCATTTCTGGCTGCATTGTGTTTTGAAATTGTCAATTAAATCAACCAATCTCATGGGAAAAGCTCAAATGTAGCGTTCTATCACGTCATCGATTCTAATTGGCTGATTTTGAGAAGTTTAAATATGGACAGCCAGTGATGGATGATGGACAATGGAGATGGACAGATGATGGACAATGGAGATGATTGTTCTTTAAAACCTCAAAATGTCTGCCTTTCCCGCAAATGCAAATAGTTAACTAGAATGTAAGTTTTGACAGACAAAAACGGACAATGATGAATGCGGCAAAACTGAGACGTGTGAATATGTGTTCAATTATATGCATTCATCATTGTCCGTTTTTGTCAGTGTGTTGACTGACAATCATCTCTGTCGTCCATCCATCCATTAATCAACTAAGCCTGAGTCTCATGTTTCAAACACATAACGTATTTTGCCTTCTATTCCAGGTCTTGGAAATCCAACTAGCAATCCCACAAAAACATCCCTCCCCAGGTGTGGTCTCTCACCGTAAGCCGTGGCAGAGAGTCCCAGGCTCTTCATTCGGTTGTTGACCAGCTCAGCCAGCTCCTGTCTCTCCGAGCGTCTGGCCCTCAGACCCTGCTGGGCCCCCCTCTGAGCCCCCCTCTGGTTTCCCCGTGGGCCTCTCCAGCTCAGCTTTCGTGCCCACTGCATGCTCTTCCTCCTCAGCAGGGGGGCCTTCCCGTCCGATGGGTCGCTGGAGGTGGAGCTGCGGTGGAGCCCTCCGGCCACAGGGGGGAGCTCTATGTCGGTCTGCTCCTTGGCATCGTCAAAGTCCTCGACACATATCGAGAGCTGTGACTGAGTACAATCGAAACACAATGCCATATCAATTAATGAAGTCCATAGTATGTCCATGGTGAAACAGGGTAAAATGAAATGACCAGAATTTTACACCCCTTATACCAGGTTAGTCAATTGACCTGTCTAACATCAACTGCTCGCTTGCACTGAGGTGGGAGGGGTGGTTAATATTTGAGGTGTGTCCTTAAAATCAAGCGCAAAAGTTACAACTTCATGCAACACTAAAGGAAAATGTCAAGAGCAATGTCAAGAGCAAGACCCCCCAAAAGCAGGTCTTAACTGACTATTTAGAGTGGCAGCACAGCCTATCCAGCCGGGATGCCCATGGAACGAGATGATTATTTGCTTCCTCCCATTTCATTTCATTAGATTAAAAAACAAGAACAACCTACCCTCCCCTTAATCAAGGCTGGTTTAGCAGCTTCACAGAAGTGCATATTTGTATCCTGGACAAATATTAGCCAAGTAGCCTATGAATAAAGGGGTTTTAAATTATCTGCTCAGAGTGTCTTGAAATATTTTTTTTTTTTTTTTTAGTTTTTGAAGAGTGGGACAAAATTCCTTCAAGAGCGTGGTGAGAATGATCAACAACTACAGGAAGTGTTTGGTTTGAGCAAGTGTAGCTAAAGGTGGCTCAACCAGTTATTGAGTGTACTTTTTCACACGGGGGCATTTGTTTATGAGTATGTAAATAAATGTCATTGTTGTGCTATTTGTTCACTCAGGTTCCCGTTATCTAATATTAGGTTTTGGTTAAACATCTGATAACATTCAGTATAAAACATATGCAAAAGTAGAGAAAATTAAAAAGGGGGCAATTTCTTTTTTTTGCATGGGCTGCGTCTCAGTCCACCGCATCCACTGCTGTGCCGGCCTTCCGCATCTGCAGTGTGAGGTGCCCGTGCTGCAGCACTGTTTATCAGACCATGAGACATCCCGAAAATTGGTCTTCTCATGAAAACGGTTTGGCCTAAAAACAAATTTGACTACTCTATGGAAAGATGAGTCCCGTTTGTGAGAGTCGTCTGAAGATAACCGGTACCAGTTTTAAAAAATGTATGGAAGTATAGAGGTTAGTTTTGTACCTACCAAAAACATTGGGTTAAAAATGTGTAAAAGAAAAAAAAACTATACAATTTCCTGAGCTTTCTTATACAGTTGAAGTCGGAAGTTTACATACACCTTAGCCAAATACATTTAAAATCGTTTTTTTCACAATTCCTGAAATTTAATCCTTGTAAAAATTCCCTGTTTTAGGTCAGTTAGGATCACCACTTTATTTTAAGAATGTGAAATGTCAGAATAATAGTAGAGAGAATGATTTATTTCAGCTTTTATTTCTTTCATCACATTCCCAGTGGGTCAGAAGTTTACATACACTCAATTAGTATTTGGTAGCATTGCCTTTAAATTGTTTAACTTGGGTCAAACGTTTCGGGTAGTTGTCCACAAGTTGGGTGAACGAACTGTGACCCATTCCTCCTGACAGAGCTGGTGTAACTGAGAGGTTTGTAGGCCTCCCTGCTCGCACACGCTTTTTCAGTTCTGCCCACAAATTTTCTAGAGGGTTGAGGTCAGGGCTTTGTGATGGCCACTCGAATACCCTGACTTTGTTGCATTAAGCCATTTTGCCACAACTTTGGAAGTATGCTTGGGGTCATTGTCCATTTGGAAGAGCCATTTGCGACCAAGCTTTAATTTCCTTGAGATACTGCTTCAATATATCCACATAATTTTCCTGCCTCATGATGCCATCTATTTTGTGAAGTGCACCAGTCCCTCCTGCAGCAAAGCACCCCCCACAACATGACGTTGCCACCTCCGTGCTTCACGGTTGGGGTGGTTTTCTTCGGCTTGCAAGCCTCCCCCTTTTTTCTCCAAACAAAACGATGGTCATTATGGCCAAACAGTTCAATTTTTGTGTCATCAGACCAGAGTAAATTTCTTTCATTTCGATCTTTGTCCCCATGTGCAGTTGCAAGCCGTAGTCTGGCTTTTTTATGGCGGCTTTGGAGAAGTGGCTTCTTCCTTGCTGAGCGGCCTTTCAAGTTATGCCGACATAGGACTCGTTTTTACTGTGGATGTAGATACTTTTGTACCCGTTTCCTCCAGCATCTTCACAAGGTCCTTTGCTGTTGTTCTAGGATTGATTTTCACTTTTCACACCAAAGTACGTTCATCTCTAGGAGACAGAAAGTGTCTCCTTCCTGAGCGGTATGACGGCTGCATGGTCCCATGGTGTTTATACTTGCGTATTATTGTTTGTACAGATGAACGTGGTACCTTCAGGCATTTGGAAATTGCTCCCAAGGATGTTCCAGACTTGTGAAGGTCTACAATTTATTTTCTGGGGTCTTGGCTGATTTCTTCAGATTTTTCCATGTCAAGCCAAGAGGCACTGAGTTTGAAGGTCGGCCTTGAAATTCATCCACAGGTACATCTCAAATTGACTCAAATGATGTCAATTAGCCTATCAGAAGCTTCTAAAGACATGACATCATTTTCTGGAATTTCCCAAGCTGTTTAAAGGCACAGTCAACGTAGTGTATGTAAACTTCTGACCCACTGGAATTGTAATAGAGTGAATTATAAGTTAAATAATGTGTCTGCAAACAATTGTTGGAAAAATTACTTGTGTCATGCACAAGGTAGATGTTCTAACCGACTTGCCAAAAATATAGTTTGTTAACAAGACATTTGTGGAGCGGTTGAAAAATGAGTTTTAATGACTCCAACCTAAGTATATGTAAACTTCCGACTTCAACTGTATCTCGTAGAGATATTTTTGCCATTTATGAATGTGTTATTCAATACGTTGCCATGGGATTTGGAACTAAAGGCCAAATTTAATATTTTTATCAAATACATTTATTTTTTATTATTTTTTAATCCCTGAAGGGGAACTCAAATAAAACATCAAATACTTAAATGATCCATGGTATGACCATCTTAAAACAATTCCATATGTCAGCTTGAATATTAATTGGTTTTCACAGAACTTACTTGGGAGTATGGCTCGCATTGCTTATGTGGAAATAAAAAAAGGAAAGAGGAATAATATCAATGACTCTTACTGTGTTGTAATGTGCTTAAATAATCATGAAACCATGCAAACACTAAACATGTCACGTAACAAATGAAGAAAAACACACACTTCAATGAACCATAATGACACTATAACCAATGTCGCTGTAATATGTCATTAACATTCAACCTAAACTGGCATTTTACGGGCCAAACAAATTATATAACATTATTAGAACATCTAGAGGGCACCTCGGAGGAATCAGCCATCTGGGATTCTGTCCTGTAGATGCCGATGGGAATGTCACCGACGGTGGAACACAGTTTCTGATAGAGCCTTCCATACGTCTGGATCCAAAGGTCATCCTCGGAGATCTGCATCTAAAAGGTGAGGAGGAGGTCATTTCGAATGCCATTTCTCTATACAGGAAAAACACATTCCTTGCAGCAGCAACATATTTGATCTAGATTCCAGAAACACTGTGCATGACACTATAACCATGAGAAGTACACCGACTGGAGTCACTTACCTGTCAATATAAGGATGCGGACAGACAAAGGAAGCATGCACTTAGGCAGTTTGCTGAGTATATTCTCAGATCTTAGCTGCTGTACTGTCACACATAGGACTACTGTACAACGGGTGCATCTTAAAATAGTTTTCAGAAGCCTCCTTACTTCTTTCCTTTCATCTGACATAAGGAGAGGAAGTCGCATTATACTATTGGGATGAACCAAGAAAATCCTTGCCTTTTTGCCTATCATCTGGAATGAGAAGGAAGATACTTTAGACTATTGAGGTGCACCCCGACAGAGAGTAACTCACAGAGCAGAGGAAGCCAGAGCCCGGGGTGGTGTCCAGGCCAAGCAGCAGCCTGGTGATGGAGATAATATAGTCTTTGACAAATGACTGGAAAGCAGACCAGGACAAACAGAAGAAAAGTTAAGCAAATTATGTCAAATAGTGTTTTTGTGCACAGTCATTTAATAAACAGGGGAATTTATGATCAATTCAACTAGCATTATAGCCTATGAACACTGGGATACATATGAACACATTGTATGTTCCATTAAGGGTTTTAAAAGTAAATATCTGGTTGGTACATTTTTGGACAATAAATAACTATAATCGCTCCAGTACATGCCCTTCAGCAAAACCAGTCTCTGCCACAGAGATAACCTTGTTTTAATTAGCCTCTGTAGGCTAATTAAAGAGATTAGCCTCTGTATACAGTACCATAAACCTCTAATTAGGTAGCTACCTCAACAGTGAGTATACATCCAATAGCATTCCTATGCTCTCTGCTGCAGTACAGTACAGGTTATTACCGCCTGGTTACCTGGTAGAGGAGAGTGTCCAGCATGCCGATACTGAAGACCCTCCCGGCAGCAAATGGCAGGCGGAACATGAAAGCCAGGTTGGAGCCTTTCTCCCGCTCTTTCTGATAAGTAATAAGTCATATTAATACATATTTGTAGAGTGCTTTTCAATACATGATGGAATCACAAAGCTCTTTCTGCTCCCATAGACATACTGTATACCAGTCAGGGACACAGAAGACCAACAAACTAATGTTAGGACAGCATCACAGAGTGAAAAATCTGTAGCATCCATTCAGAACTTCTTCTCACCACCAAATATGGTGATGAGAGGAAGTCTAGTGGTGGGAAGTGGGAGAAGATGGAGCTAGATTAAACACACGGCCAACATTTTCTCATCAATGAAAATGTCGATCTCAATACAGTTTTTTTGTTACCAAAACAAGAGTATATTATGAACAGAGTGCACTAAGCTTTGTAGACTTGACCCATTCAAAAAGTTTCCAAAAATGCCATTGTTTAGAAGCAGTGCAAGGGCAGATTGTTATCGCACATGCACACTTCACAGATTAGGCATTCCCTAACGGAAATATGGAAATACATGCCAATAGGATCTCATTAACTTGAATCTCGTTAGCCTATGCTTGGCTCTGCCCACATCTTTGTTTGTTCGGCCCACTATGCTTAATTTGCTCCCATTGGAAACGACACCGATCATAGTCACCTTCAAAATGATTGCCACCATTGATAAAGTCAAAGACAGTATAAAAGAAACAATACAAATACTGAGCTATATTATATGTTCAAAAAAACTTTGAACATTAGATTATTTTATACTAATACAATTGCTGAGAGAAAAATATTTAGTTTAACAAGTCATTTAAAGCCAACAGAGAATTTTTGTCAGCTGGTAACTGTCTTGCAAATAACTGCCGGTGCCGCGGTAATTGACCATTAATTAATATAAACACGTGTAGGTAATTTACGTAAATTAACATAAACACATTTAGCATCTCTGGGCTTCCATGCATAGCCTGCAACCTACTGATGCAGACATTTGGAACATGTAGCCTATAAAAGTCACCTTGTCATCGAGAGATTTACACGGTTATCAAAACGTCACGCCGGGGTAAGCCTACATGAAACAGCCTTTAAGTGTTTCTAAAAACCCTCATGGGAAAAATGAATGGTGAAAAAACCTGATTAGAACCATTTCTCTGTTTGATCGCTAGGTTTTATGGGTATTATAACTCATACCCTGGTACTCTTTGACCATCAGCGGCATCAGAGCTCCGTTTTGGATAAGCATAGTTACTGTGACACGTGACTGCAGTCAGGACTCGTGACTGCTGGTGTGTTGGTAATATGGTCACTGTAACAGCTCTAGGTAAGACATATGTCGAATCCATTTGTCATCCATCACTATAGGAAAAAGGTGCAGAACTCACAAAGAAAATAAAAATGTTGTTGATCTTCATAATCGGGGTGGCAGGGTGGCCTAGTGGTTAGAGCGTTGGACTAGTAACCGGAAGATTGCAAGTTCAAATCCCCAAGCTGACAAGGTACAAATCTGTCATTCTGCACAGTAAGGAAGATGGTTTGGGAGGCAACGAAAAATCAATTAGACACCACCTCCATGCCAATAGGCTCATTGGAAGGGTTGCCAGAAAAAGCCTTTATTGAGAGCAACCAACGAGCCTGGAGTAGGCTAAATTGCATTTGCACTTGGATTGTACCCGGTGCTATGGTCAGATGACACAATGTTTAACTCTTTGTCCATGCACACCAGTGAAGGATGGATATGCAGACAATAACCTCATACTGTAAAATATGGTCGCTTATGTTATGGGGCTGTTTTGCTTCCACTGGTCACGTGTAACTTGGCCGCAAGTGGATCTTCCAGAAAGACAATAACCCTAAGCACACATCAAAATAAAATAATTAAATGGTTATTGACCACAAAATCAATCTTTTGCAATGGCAATCTCAAACCCCATTGAAAACATGTGGTTTGAATTGAAGTGGAATCCATAAACTCAGATGAAAGGATATCTAGGATATGGAAAGATTCTGTATCGTGGAATGGCCTAAGATCCCTCCCAATGTGTTTTCCAATCACATCAATTATTTTAGAAAAAGGCAGTTGTATTAGTATAAAATAATATAATTAACCAATTTTTTAGAATACAATATAGCTGAGTATTTGTATTATTTATTTTATACAGTATTTTTTACTCATCTTTATCAATAATTGGGAGGTGGCTGTATCTTGGGTTTATTACCAGTATCTTTGGAAATGGAAACGCAATATGTTTGTACTGTATGTAGGCTATTGTCCAATCTTTGCATAATTATGTATAACCATCTGTTCCTTTGCTTTGAAGAAGACTCAATGTGAGTAGCCTTTGCTGCTGGAGACAACAAGACATTGGTGTAAATGACATTGGTGTAAACGAATTTATAGAGCTACAGACATCTGCACACAATAGTTTGAAGAAATAATGAGTAAAAATATCTATACAATCCAATGCGTGATATAGAGCAACACACCGAACAGACGACAACGAGCTTCTACTTTACGGTTGGGCTGACATCTGCAGCATGAATGCGATCTCCAACTATGTCCAGAACATATGTTGTGTTCTAAACAACTGGGAAATGGGAACTTGAAAATCTCTGAATTCAAACTTCAGTGCGCTCGAGATAACGAGCTCAGACTGGAAAAAAATTGTTTTGAACGGTCATCCAACTCGGAATTCCAAGTCGGGAACTCTGGCCTCTTTCTAGTGTTCCGGCTTTCCGACCTGAAGATCACTGACGTCATTATTTCATCGTCTGAAGGTAACCAAGTACAGGGCCGTAAAAATTGCAGAAAGTGCATAGGTGGTCAAATGTACAAAAAATAACGTGACCAAAAATGTGTCTACATTTTTTTTTCAGACACTCCAAAACCTTGTTCCTTATAATACATTTTTGCCTGTCTGTTTTGCCATTAAAGAATGTGTTATTTAATGCGTTTATATGGATTAGCCTATAGCAGTAAAGGCCAAAATTCAATGTTTCATCAAATATTTATTTAAAAAAAATGTTTTATGCCTACAGGGGTTCTAAAATTCTAAATCAAATGGCTAAATTATACACTTTATTACCATCTTTAAACAATTTCATACAGTACCAGGCAAAAGTTCAGTCACACCTACTCATTCAAGGGTTTTTCTTTATTTTTACTCTTTTCTATATTGTAGAATAATAGTGAAGATGTCAAAATATGAAATAACACATATGGAATCATGTAGGACCCCAAAAAGTGTTAAACAAATCAAAAAATATTTTATATTTATATATATATATATATAAAGTAGCCACCCTTTGCCTTGATGATAGCTTTGCACACTCTTGACATTCTCTCAATTTAATGCATTTGAGCCAATCAGTTGTGTTGTGACAAGATATTGGTGGTAGACAGTAGATAGCCCTATTTGGTAAAAGACCAAGAAAATAAACGCTAGTTTCTCTGTCCTTTGATCTGATGAGTCCAAATTTGAGATTTTTGATTCCAACCGCCGTGTCTTTGTGAGACTCAGAGTAGGTGAACGGATGATTTCCACATGTGTGGTTCCCACCATGAGGCATGGAGGAGGTGTGATGGTGCTTCGCTGGTGACACTGTCTGTGATTTATTTAGAATTCAAGGCACACACAGAATTCTGCAGCGATACACCATCCCATCTGGTTTGTGCTTTGTGGGACTATCATTTGTTTTTCAACAGGACAATGACCCAACACACCTCCAGGCTGAGTAAGGGCTATTTGACCAAATAGGAGAGTGATGGAGTGCTGCACCCAATTGAGATGGTTTGTGACGAGTTGGACCACAGAATGAATGAAAAGCAGCCAACAAGTGCTCAACATACTGTATGTGGGATCTGTTCAAGACTGTTGGAAAAGCATTCCAGGTGAAGCTGGTTGAGAGACAGCCAAGAGTTTGCAAAGCTGTCATCAAGGCAAAGGATCGATACTTTGAAGAATCTCAAATATAAAATATAATTAAATTTGTTTAACACTTTTGGTTACTATATGATTCCATATATGTTATTACATAGTTGTGATGTCTTCACTATTATTCTACAATGTAGAAAATAGTGAAAATAAAGAAAAACCCTTAAATGAGTAGGTGTGTCCAAACTTTTGACTGGTACTGTATGTTAGCATAGTATATATGGCAATCTAAGGGCTAAGACCTATAGGGGTTTTAAAATGTTCTTTGTCCAGTGTGTTGCTCTATATCCCGGCCTTGAAGTACAGTTTGTGTACATTCAGTGACGATTTTACCTTCTCCAGTTTAGAGAGAGCCAGAGAGTACCAGTCCTTAGCTCTGAATTGCATAAACCTCATGTTGGCTGGGTGGGTTAGCTCCGTGATGATACTGAGACTGGAAAACAACCTGTGTGAGAAGAAACACAATATACAGTGCATTCGGAATGTATTCTGACCCCTTCCATTTTCCACATTTTACGTTACAGCCTTATTCTAAAATGTATTAAATTCATGTTTTTCTTCATAAATCTACACACAACACCCAATAATGACAGAGAAAACAGGTTGTTAGACTTGAAATTGAGCTCAGCTGCATCCTGTTTCCATTAATCATCCTTGAGATATTTCTACAACTTCAATGGAGTCCATCTGTGGTAAATTCAACTGATTGGACATGATATGGAACACAGTTGACAGTGCATGTCAGAGCAAAACACATTGGCCTCCATTCTAAAATGGAAAAAGTTTGGAACCACCAGGACTTTTCCTAGAGCTGGTCACCTGGCCAAACTGAGCAATTGGGGGAGATGTTTTGTATTTATGTTTTGTATTTGTAATAAATCTTCGCTTTGTCATTATGGGGTATTGTGTGAAGATTGATGAGGGGGAAAAACTATTGAATCAATTTTAGAATAAGAATGTAACATAACAAAATGTCAAAAAAGGGAAGGGGTCTGAATACTTTCTGAATACACTGTATATTAATGACCTGATATAGTTTATATCATATCGCTAGAAAATAACAGTGGGTGCAATTCATGAAACATTAACCTCAATGTTTTTCAAAACATGTTTGTGCAAGTTTCTATTGTTGTCTGGTGAAAATACTAAGGTGAGTTGAAATGTTTTGATTAACCTTTTGACAACATGAAACATGAGAACTACAATAGATCAGAAAACAAATTAATTCACTGATGCATTGTGGTAAGGTTGCCAAGGAAACTAGCTCTGCAGTGGGTACCTTTTCCTGTCTTTCATCTACAATCCCTCTCATCAAAATGAATCTTGAAACACACCACTAAAATGTTAAACTGTGTTTAAAGGTTTATCAAAATATTAGCCTGTATATGACACTTTTGATATCATATAAACGCCTGCATAAAATGCCTGAACATGTGGTCCGGTGTATTGGACTATAAAACAGTTTGACCAAAGATTAAAAACATAAGTGATTTTGGTAACCCTGTCTGCATATTGATAATGGTTTTCTTTCAAAAACTTGTTTCGATGTCTCACAATAGGGATTCGCTGATAGGCGGATCACTACAAGAAGAACCAATCACACAGTGTCTGTCAGAGACAGACAGGTCGAGTGGCAAATGAGGTGAGCACATCCGTCCTTATAAGGCGCCACTTGCACCACCCTCTGGTTATTCTCAATCTCATCACTCTCATCACTCTGAAGCTCTCCTCAGCATGACTTGATCCACGGCTTCCTGCTTAACTGTTCTCAGGTCAACAGGTTAACGCTGCCAAACGTCGGACCTCAGCTCCTGTCGATAGTGTTATGTAGTGATAAAAAGGAAAGTTTTTGCTTCAAGTAGAATTTGTTTTGTACTTCTTAGTAGCTAGCGTCACACGGCTAGCTATCTAGACCTCGTTAGCTCATGCTGCAAAGCATAAGCTAACTTGTCTAGCTCGCTGGAAAGCAAGCTAACCACACTAGCATAGTGGGGCAAAAAAGTATTTAGCCAGTCACCAATTGTGCAAGTTCTCCCACTTAAAAAGATGAGAGAGGCCTGTAATTTTCATCATAGGTACACTTCAACTATGACAGACAAAATTAGAAAAAAAATCCAGAAAATCACATTGTAGGATTTTTAATGAATTTATTTGCAAATTATGGTGGAAAATAAGTATAAGGTCACCTACAAACAAGCAAGATTTCTGGCTCTCACAGACCTGTAACTTCTTCTTTAAGAGGTTTCTCTGTCCTCCACTCGTTACCTGTATTAATGGCACCTGTTTGAACTTGTTATCAGTATAAAAGACACCTGTCCACAACCTCAAACAGTCACACTCCAAACTCCACTATGGCCAAGACCAAAGAGCTGTCAAAGGACACCAGAAACAAAATTGTAGACCTGCAACAGGCTGGGAAGACTGAATCTGCAATAGGTAAGCAGCTTGGAAGAAATCAACTGTGGGAGCAATTATTAGGAAATGGAAGACATACAAGACCACTGATAATCTCCCTCGATCTGGGGCTCCACGCAAGATCTCACCCCGTGGGTTCAAAATGATCACAAGAACGGTAAGCAAAAATCCCAGAACCACACGGGGGGACCTAGTGAATGACCTGCAGAGAGCTGGGACCAAAGTAACAAAGCCTACCATCAGTAACACACTACGCCGCCAGGGACTCAAATCCTGCAGTGCCAGACGTGTCCCCCTGCTTAAGCCAGTACATGTCCAGGCCCATCTGAAGTTTGCTAGAGAGCACTTGGATGATCCAGAAGAAGATTGGGAGAATGTCATATGGTCAGATGAAACCAAAATATAACTTTTTGGTAAAAACTCAACTCGTCGTGTTTGGAGGACAAAGAATGCTGAGTTGCATCCAAAGAACACCATACCTACTGTGAAGCATGGGGGTGGAAACATCATGCTTTGGGGCTGTTTTTCTGCAAAGGGACCAGGACGACTGATCCGTGTAAAGGAAAGAATGAATGGGGCCATGTATCGTGAGATTTTGAGTGAAAACCTCCTTCCATCAGCAAGGGCATTGAAGATGAAACGTGGCTGGGTCTTTCAGCATGACAATGATCCCAAACACACCGCCCGGGCAACGAAGGAGTGGCTTCGTAAGAAGCATTTCAAGGTCCTGGAGTGGCCTAGCCAGTCTCCCCCATAGAAAATCTTTGGAGGGATTTGAAAGTCCGTGTTGCCCAGCAACAGCCCCAAAACATCACTGCTCTAGAGGAGATCTGCATGGAGGAATGGGCCAAAATACCAGCAACAGTGTGTGAAAACCTTGTGAAGACTTACAGAAAACGTTTGACCTCTGTCATTGTCTACAAAGGGTATATAACAAAGTATTGAGATAAACTTTTGTTATTGACCAAATACTTATTTTCCACCATAATTTGCAAATAAATTCATTAAAAATCGTACAATGTGATTTTCTGGATTTCTTTTCTTCTCATTTTGTCTGTCATAGTTGAAGTGTACCTATGATGAAAATTACAGGCCTCTCTCATCTTTTTAAGTGGGAGAACTTGCACAATTGGTGGTTGACTAAATACTTTTTTTCTCCACTGTATCTCCCTTCTCTCGTTTTGTTTAATATACGTTCACTCGTTTGTGTCAACTAGACCGACCGTTTTTAGCCTCACGGTTCTAAGGTTATAGGAGAATATCGGACCGAAGTTAAACACTGTGGTTCCCTTCGGCTAGCACTGTGCTAGCTACAGCACATCTTAACCACGCATGGTAGATGCTAGCTAACTAAACCCTTACTAGTCTCATGGCTATAGCGTTAATACTGTGCTTACCCTAGCTAGCCATTAGCCGGAAGGCTTTTAACAAGCTAGCTTACTCCTATTCAAAGCCTCCTTGCTGACACATTGTTTTTACAACAGGAGCCTTGGTATTAGCAAGCCTTGTTCTATACAATGTCCACTGCTACCCCATCCCAGAATAAGTCAAGCACTCAAACCACCACGTTCTTGCGCTTGGGGATCCATGATTGCAGGGAAAGATTTTCACCTTCTATTCATCAATTGCCTGGGAAGGGAACTTGCTCAAGCAGCACTTGACGACCCCGAGTCCTTCGGTCACTACAAAGCACTGACTAGGGCGGGTTTGAGAAGGCGGCTAAAACAAACTTCTCTCTCTGCCACCCCTCTAACATCGAAGCCACCGGCCGAGGCTGAGATTCAGCTCTCCGTGACCGGGCCCAGCTGGGGCGAAGTCACAGATAGCCTAGATTCCCTCCCCTCACTGTCTGACGACTTGGTGTTAGGGGAACGCCAGCTAGGGGATGACGAGGATGATGACGGGATTAATCTCATGGTTCTCCTCGACTTTGCAACCCGAAAGACCCTGTTCTTCCCCCTTCTTAAGTCCCAATGTCACCCTGCTACCAAAATGGGGGGGCTGCCCTCCCCAGCTTGGAGTTCGACATTTGCGAGCGAGCCGCAGCCAGACTGTGGCCCACTCCCTTGGTGTCAGGATTCTGAAAGGGACCTGTACAATGGGAAAATACTCTGCTTCCCACGGTCCCAGCTTGCCTCAGGGAGGCAAGGGCTCATGGGCAAAAACCCTTACCAGAAAGATCGTTGCTAGGGGCTCTCCTAGCCTGGACATGCAAAATGTTCCCCCGCTGGCTGACCACCCCACTTGCCAGACAGAGCGCTTTTCTGCCTCCATTTTTCAGAAGACGTACAAAGCCCAGTCAATCAGAGCACACAACGTGATCTCTTTATTGATGGCTTATCAGGCTGAGATAATGAAGGACACCGTAAATCAAATCTAATTTGATTTGGCACATGCGCCGAATACAACAATCAGTAGAGCTTAGAGTGAAATGCTAACTTACAAGCCCTTAACCAACAATGCAGTTCTTCACTAGGGTAGGGGGCAGCATTCGGAATTTTGGATGAAAAGCGTGCCCAAATTAAACTGCCTGCTACTCAGTCCCAGAAGATAGGATATATATATAATTAGTAGATTTGGATAGAAAACACTCCAAAACTGTTAAAATAATGTCTGTGAGTATAACATGGCAGGCGAAAATCAGAGGAAAGTCCAACCCGGAAGTACTATTATTTTGAAAGGCTGTTTTTCCATTGAAAGCCTATCCACCATACAAAGATTTAGGACCCAGTTCACAAGCTCTATGGCTTCCTCAACATGTGACCAGTCTTTAGGCATTGTTTCAGGCTTTTACTCTGAAAAATGAGGGAGATACAGCATTTTCGATCAGTGGCCAGTGGAAATTTCCATTCAACAGCCATGCGCCCTGATCGTGAACGTGCCTTTGTTTCTACTTTCCTTTTGACGAAGCTTTTGTAGGTTGAAATATTATTGATTATTTATGACAAAAAAAACCGAAGGATTGATTTTAAACATCGTTTGGCATGTTTCTACTAACTTTTATTGTACTTTTTAAAAACTTTTCGTCTGGAATTAGTGCACGCGCCTTCTGCATTCGGATTACTGAACAAAATGTGCAAACAAAAAAGGAGATTTTTGCTCATAAAGAGGGACATTATCGAACAAAACAAACATTTGTCTAACATGGAGACCTGGGAGTGCCACCAGATGAAGATCAAAGGTAAGTGATTAATTGTAATGCTATTTCTGACTTTTGTGACACCTCTCCTTGTTTGGAAAATGGCTGTATGGGTTTCTGTGGCTAGGAGCTAACCTA